>NW_021703786.1:30028677-30064165 GCF_005190385.1 Monodon monoceros
ACCCAGCCCCATTCTCTACCCCGCCTCTAGCCTCCTCCTTCCCTCCATCCATCCCTCCGCCCCTGTCCTGGACCCCCTCCACCCCAGCTCTGACCTCTCTCCCCATCCAGACCCCTCGCCTCATTCCTGACCGAGGCGGACTCCACTGGGGAGGGGTGAGGCGTGTCTGCTGTGCACATTCCTGGGACCCTGCAGCTCCCCTCGGCAGGCGGTGGGAGCGCCCTCTCCCCAGTACCCAAGGCCCGCGACACTCATTTCTCTCTCCCCTTGTGCTATAGCCTCCCGAGGTGAAGCCCCCAACGGAGCCTATGGTTACTCTTACATGCCCAGCGGGGCCTATGTCTTCCCCCCACCAGTCGCCAATGGAATGTACCCCTGCCCTCCTGGCTACCCCTGTCCACTGCCCCCAGCTGGTGAGTGTGTCCTTTGCTGCCCACGCCTCCCCCTGCACTGACCACCCTCACCCAGGCCAGGGGATTGTAGAGGGGAGACTTGTTCTTTGGCCTGCTTCAGGACTGACAGAGCAGCTGGAGGGGCCTGGGAGGGTGCCAGCTACAGGAGCTGGGGCTGGGCTGCTCACTGGGTCCCCGTCACTTTCTTGCCGAGCAGAGTTCTATCCGGGACCTCCCATGATGGACGGGGCCATGGGGTACATGCAGCCCCCGCCACCGCCCTACCCTGGGCCCATGGAGCCTCCAGTCAGCGGCCCCGATGTCCCCTCCACTCCTGCAGGTGAGGGCCCTGGCTGCTCCCCGTGGTTGCACGGAAGTCCCAGATAACGAATGACCACTGGCCTAGGGACGATCCCAGGGGACCGGCAGCGCGGTGGCCTGGTGGCGAAGGGGTAGAGTCCAGCCCCCACTCTGTCCTTTAGCTGGCCACGTGCCCTGGGCCCAGGAAGGTCCCCCTCTGCACCGCAGTCTTCTCATCCACAAAATGTGCCAACGGCACCACCTGGGGGGCTTGTGGTGAAGATGGGGGGGGGCAGGAGGTGTAGAGGGACCAGATGGGACGGTGTGGCACGCGGTAAGTGCTCAGGAAGGGTTCTCCACTGTTTTAGTGATGGAACTGCGTCCTCAGCACCAGCCGCCCCGAGCACCAGGGGGCCGGGGCCGTGGGGGCAGCGGAGGAGGCGGGGAGGGCTTGTCCCCGGGGCTCTTCCCCAGTTTGTATGTTCTCACAGCTGAAGCCAAGGCCGCCGAAGCAGCCGCCAGCGCCTATTACAACCCAGGCAACCCACACAATGTCTACATGCCCACGGTGAGCACGGCTGGTGAGCGGGGGGGCCGTGGCACTGGCGGGACCCCCGCAGCCCCAGTTTGCTGGGATTTAGGGGCAGGAGAGACCTCGGCTTATTCCGACCCTTCCAACGTGATCTTTCCTTTCTTCCTCAGAGCCAGCCTCCGCCGCCTCCTTACTACCCCCCAGAAGATAAGAAGACCCAGTAGACCGCTCACACCCCCCTCCTCCCGCCATTCTTTGCTCTCTCCTCCCCTCCCCTTGGGGCTGAGTCTGGGGTGGGGGGCGGGCCTCGTCCTTTCTCCAGGTCTGATTATAAAGCAGTCACCAGAAACTAGCCTGGCAGGGGGAGGGCCCCTTGACTTGGATGAATATAAAGCAGGCGCCAGGACCTAGCCTTGAGGGGTGCGGGGAGCGGTGCCTCCCAGCTTCCCACGTGAGCCCAGAGCCCACAGCGCTTCCCTCTCAGCATCCCCGGGGGGCATCCCCCTCGTTCCTGTCCTGCTCTCATAGCTTCTACCCACGGAGGGACTCTCTGGCCACCTCCTCCGCCGCAGTCCAGCTCTCTCGTTTTGTAGCCACTTTATCCTTACGAGCTTTGCCCTCCCCAGGGACCCCTGCCAGGCCCTACTCACATTCCATCCACTCTGGTCTGTACCTGGCTGTGGAAGGCCACCTGTCTGCCGGACTGTCAGCCTACGTTCCATTCCCAGCCAGCCTCAGCCCCCGTCACGCTCGCCTTCCCTTCCCTGTCCTTGGTCATCCTGTTGCCACTGCTTTTGACTTTTGGAGCTTTCCCACGAGCCACCAGGGGGTGGGTGGCGTGAGGGCCAGGCTGCTGCAGCTGGGGAGGGAGCCCCTCTGCTTCCCTGCTAGTTTTTCTGGAATTTGTTTCCCTTTGCCTTCTCTCTTTTCCCTCTAGAAGGGGCTTCTTGGACTGGAACTGCAGAATGCATGTCCACTTGGGGGCTGCCGGGAGGGCTGGGAACAGACCCCTGGGGCCTGGCCTGGGCGCTGACCATGACCTCTCGCCAGCCCCTGGGGCCTGGCCTGGGCGCTGACCATGACCTCTCGCCAGCCCCTTAGCCTGCCCTCTTCCCTTTAAGCTTCTTGCCTGGTTGGTGATATGCCCCCTGGATGCACTAAAATTTGCTCCCATTTGCTCCTGGACTGGCTGTGAAGAGAGGAGATGGTTATTTAAAGAGAATTCCCTATTTATTTGACAAAAAAATTCAGTTAATATATTAATGTGAAATAAACCCTGTTTGCACCTTGATTTGTCTGCTGAAAATGTGAATTTGTAAAAATGAGTGACTGGACCCTGCCTGGCTCTGCGTGTGGTGACGAGGCTCTTGGGAAGGAGAGCCATCTGGCTGCTCGGGGCCGGGGGAGGCAGTGTTCCCTCCCGTGTGAGAGTCCCTTGTTCTCTTGGCCTATTTGGGGCCAGGATGCTAAGGCCTCTCCTGTGTCCATTCTGTGGCAGTTGCTCAGCAACTTTGCCCACCCGCTGAGTCCCCTGGGGCCTGGCACAGCCCAGCAGCTACTCTGGGTGGGAGGCGTTGGCAGGAGGGCCCAGGCTGGACCGGAGTTCCTGCGTCCCTGGCTGCTGTGCTCACCGCCTTGCCTCGTGGGAGTTAGAGGGCACGTCAGTGAAGGCCAGGCATTCAAGACTGGCCCCTGCAGTGTGGGCTCTGGTGCCACCCTCCTTGTGAACCCTGGGGCCGGGGCGGGTGGGAAACGGCCACCGTCCATGCCCAGGCCTGCACTCCCTGGACCCTGGCCTGGAGGGCGGCCCTGGAACCCTGTGGTGGAGCTCAGCGCAGACCGAAGCGTCCATTTTCCTGTCCCTTCTGGGCCAAGTTGCCCTGTCAGGAGAGGCTAGGCAGTAGCCTCTCCAGCCTGTTCCTTCTGCAGCCCCGCCCAGCAGCTCCTCGGGTTGGCTGAGCCCCCTACAAGGGCGTTTGAAGGGAGCAGCTGCCCGACCATCCTTATGGGGGCCGGGGCCGAGGGGCCATCCCCGCCCCACGCAGCCTGGCCCTGTCACCTCGGTGGAATGTCACCTGGGGAGCAGAGCAGGTTGAGCGGTTGGCTGACGGCTGGGGAGACGCCTCTCCGGAGCCTCCACCCTGTGCCCTGCCCACCCCTACTCCGGGTCTGCGGCCGGTTCAGGGAGACCTGAGGTTGAGAACCCCACCGGCCAGGGGAGCGTCCCCGTCACCTGGATGCGGCAGGCCCGCTGCCCCCCTGCCCTCATGCCCGCTGCCCACGGCGCTGGACCCTCCCCAGCGCCCCTGTGGGAAGGTGGGGTGGGGCGGACCCGCCCACCTGGTCTACCTCTGCCTCCAGCCCAGCTGAGTTCCTCCCAGGATCCCAGCCAGCGGGAGGGAGGAAGGAAGGTGCAGGGGCCTGGGAGCCGTGGCCCCCCAACCCCAAGGTGGTGAAACCCCGACCTGACCCTCCCGTGACCCGCCCTTCCTTCCCCTTCCCTTGGCACCGGGTGGCAGCCCTGGGCTCTTTGCATAACCCTGTGGCTTCCCTATCTTCACCCAAGGCAGCGGCACCGCGGAGGGGAAGGGCAGGGTTGGCCACCATGGCGACGCTCTTCTCCCAGACCCAGCGGCGCCCTCCCCTTTTGCGCCAGGCCATCAAGATAAGACGCCGCAGAGTCAGAGATCTGCAGGAGGCCCTGCCCCACAGGGCTCAGGAGGTAGGAGGGACCTCAGTGGGGAGAAGAGCAGGCCTGGGTGGGGGGTCCCACCTCCTGTGGGCAGTGGCTGAGGATGTGTGCCCCTCTCCTGCCCACCCTAGCCTCTGGCAGAGCCTTTGGGGTCTGCAGAAGAGGGTCTGCCATGTGTTCTCTGGGCCAGCCTGGGTCTCAGGTCTGGGATCTGAGCCTTTCGGAGGCCCCTCCCTCTCGCGCCCCAACCCCAGCCATCCTCTGCTCCTCCAGTCCCAAAGACACCCACTCCACTAGGCAGGGAGTGTCCGCTGGGGGCTGGGCCTTCGGGGACCAGCTGAGCAGCCCCCAGGCCTGCTTGGCATGAGCCCCCAGTCTCCCACCTCTGCTGCTGGGCCTCACTTCCGCCGCCGGGGTGCGGAGCGGAGCCGCCCGATAAGCAGCGCTGTTTCCTCTGGGGAAGGAAGGGAGGTTGGGGGAGGTTGAGGCCACGGGCGCCTGCTGGCGCAGCTGAGCTGGCACAGCTGGGCGCCAATGGACCCGAGCCACGGCGGGCCAGGGGATGAGGAAGGTGGCCCGGGTGCCGGACCCCCGGGAGCCCTGCTGTGGGAACAGGTGTGCGGCACTGGTGGGGCTGGAGGCCAGGTGCTGGGGCCCCCTCAGCTCTCGGGGCTGGGCCTGCTCTGTGAGGAGCCGTTCCCGCGTCCGAGCCCTGGTCCAGGCCTCTGGGACACCTTGTCTTTCCACCTCGCTCCCCAGATCGAGCCAACATCCCACCACTTGTCCCCTGAGGAGGTAAGAATCGGAGTGTTTCCGGGGCGCAGAGGGGTGCTGGGAAGCAGCCCTGCATCCTCCCAAACACCCCCCCCTCCCCTCCGCTGCGCGTGTGGACGCCTGGTCCCCACCTTGGGCATGTGCCGTGAGTGCCAGGGGTGGCTGGTGGGGCTCAGACCTTGTGGTGGGTGGATGGGGGTTCCCAAGGTGACCCTGCTGTGTCTCAGCGGGCCCTGCTCTACGAGGAAGCTCTCTACACGGTCCTGTACCGCCTGGGTCAGCCCGAGCCCACCCATGTCGGGGAGTCCTCTGAGCTGCTGCGATACCTGCAGGAGGTGAGGCCAGCCCCCACTCCACCTGCCTCCCTGCAGCCTGGCCGTGTCCCCCCACTCCCACCCCGTGCCCCAAGCTTCCCACACTCCTACACCACCAGGCCTTCCGTATGGAGCCCAGGGAGCACGAGCAGATGCTGCAGCAGGTCCAGGAGCTCGAGGTAAGCCTGCCAGGGCTGTCCTGAGCAAACACAGGGGCCGGGAAGCCCAGCTCCCTCTGGGACTCAGGCCCCACCTCCTGTCGCTCCAGAAACCAATATTCTGTCTGAAGGCCACGGTGAAACAAGCCAAGGGCATTCTGGGCAAGGATGTCAGTGGTGAGTGGCGATGGGGGGCCCTGAGGGCCTTCTTTCTGGCTCCTTCCTCTCCCCATCACAGCCTGTCCCAGAGCTTGTGGTGCAAATTCCCATCTCCCAAACATCCCCTGGGGCTCACTTTGGTGTTGCTGGCCCCTTGTCCTTGGAGCCTGGGATGGAGAGGGGTAGGGGGTGTTAAGGACTCTCCCTGGGAGCCTAGCCAACACCCCTCCCCTTCCTCCCCAGGGTTCAGTGACCCCTATTGCCTGCTGGGCATCGAGCAGGGGGTGGGTGTGCCGGGGGACAGCCCTGGACTCCAGCAGCGGCAGAAGGCCGTGGTGAGGCACACCATCCCAGAGGAGCAGATCCACCGCACCCAGGTCATCACCCAGACACTCAACCCCGTCTGGGACGAGACCTTCATCCTGTACGTGGCCCTGCCCCAGTTCCTACCCGCTCTGGGCCAGCAGCACTTCCTGGCTCGGGGGAGGGAGCTTGGTTTGACTGGAGGAGGAGCCTGCTCCCGAGGCAGGCAAGACTGACAGGAGGCCAAGCAGGACACAGCAATGGCTTAAATGCCACGTGCTGGTGGGCGGCGGAGGGTCAGACACATCTGGGTTGATCTGGGGGGGTAGCCTGAAGCCTTACTTTAAAGGAGAGAGAGATGCAGTTGGGAGGGGAGGAGAATTTGCAGGGAGGGACTAAGACTTGGCAGTGGGTGATACTGGATGGCAGTTTTGGGGGGCAGGCTCGGGGCTGAGGTAGCCTGTGGCCTGGTCAGGGGTCTATCCCTCCAAGACCCTCAGCCATGCTCTTTTCTCACTGCAGGGAGTTTGAGGACATAAGCAATGCCAGCTTTCGTCTGGACATGTGGTGAGGAGCATGTCCCCCCCCCCCCATGTAGGGGTTGGGAAGAGAAGGGGGCCTGGAGGTGAGGGTGGCAGAAAGGGGTTGGGGGCTCCCAGGACACCCTCTCCGCCTCTGCTCAAACCTCACCCCACCAGGGACATGGACACCGTGGAGTCCGTCAGACAGAAGCTCGGGGAGCTCACAGATCTGCACGGGCTGCGAAGGTGAGGGCCGTGGGTTTCCCGGGGAAGGAGTCGGGGCTCCTTCTGCCCTGCCTCCACATGCATACTGGTTGTTGGGCTGCAGGCTCTCACCTGGGCCCAGGTGGCTGCAGGTAGGGAGCAGATTCCAGCCTGACCCGGTCAGGCTCCTGGCCCCTCTCCCTCACGGCACCCTGCCTGGAACAGGATCTTTAAGGAGGTCCGGAAGGACAAAGGCCAGGATGACTTTCTGGGGAACGTGGTTCTGAGACTACAGGTGAGTGGAGTGGGAAAAGGTTCCCGGGAGAGAGGCAGAGAGGGGGTGACGAGGGGATCAAGGGAGGGGTTCCAGGCCTGCACCAAGCGGAGCCTGGGGTCTGCCTCCCATCGCCTCCCCTGCCCCCGACCGGGTGAGGCTCCTGCGGCTCACAGGCATGGGCATCCCCTGCCTGCCCGGCCTGCCAGGACCTGCACTGCCGGGAGGATCAGTGGTACCCGCTAGAGCCTTGCACGGAGACCTACCCGGACCGTGGTCAGTGTCACCTCCAGTTCCAGTTCATTCACAAGCGGGTAGGTGGCCCGGCTGGGTGGGGAGGAGGGGCTGCACTGGGCGTGGGGTCCTCTGCTCACGGCTGTGCCGGCCCCCCTGCAGAGAGACACCGTGGCCAGCCGCTCGCAGCCCAGCTACACAGTGCACCTCCGCCTGCTGCAGCAGCTCGTGTCCCACGAGGTCACCCAGCACCAGGTACTGCCCTCCCGGGGCTGGGCAGGGCCAGGGTCTGCCTGTCAGGTCCTGACACCCTCCACCTGTCCCCTCAGGCGGGCAGCACCTCCTGGAACGGGTTGCTGAGCCCCCAGGCTGCCACCGTCCTCTTCCTCCACTCCACGCAGAAGGACCTGTCCGACTTCCACCAGTCCATGGCGTGAGTGCCCTTCCGAGCCCGAGTGCCCGAGGGCCGTCTGTGCCGCACCACCCTCTCCCTCCCTGCGTGCCCTCCTGCAGGCTGACAGCCCGAAGTCTAACCCTCAGGAGATTTCTGTTTGGGGCCCAAATTGTATTTTAAGTTTTGAGTCAGTTGCCGACTTTTAAAACTCTGGAGATTTGCTGTGCGGATTCACATCACCAGTTTCCCGTGAAAGCTTCATGCTGGAATCGCAGGGCTGTCGCTTTGCTGGGCTGCACGTGGTCAGAGCAGAGTAGCGTGTCCTCCCCCATCCATCACAGTTGCCATCTGGGCGCTTCGTCCCCTGACACCACCTGAGTCCTTCTGGACAGTTGAGTTTGCCACCCTGGGCCCAGACCCCAGGGCCATTGAACAGATCTGTGTGCTGATGCTCCTGGATCCGTGTTGAGGGCCTGTCACCTCCCCTGAGCCTTGTTAGATTACGGGAATGCCAGGAAGGACACACAGGAGTTTGTAGATTTTTCCATGCACGAGAGGAGTAGGGGCACAGCCCGGGTGCTGCCAGGAGGAGGACTGAGAGTGGGAGCTGACACTTGGCATTCAGTAGGGGATCAGAAGGAGGCTGGCGGAGAAGGGCAGCTTCTAGGACCAGGGGCAGGTGGGTATTCCTGGATGGCTGTGGGGAATGCAGGTGAGGCTGGAGACTGGAGCAGGCACCGAGGGTGAGGGCCTCAGCAGGAAGTGCGGCGCTGTACAGGCGGAGGCCTGTCCCTGGGCTGCTCTTCTGCCCCAGCCTCCTTCGCCTTCCCTCTTGTCTCAGTTCGGTCACCTCTGTGAAGTCTCCCCTCGACTCTCTGAAGGGATGCTCTAGCTGAAGTTTTACGTGTACTTGAAGGCTCGAGTCTCCAAATCTGATTTCTCAAAAGAAGCAAGAAGTCCTGAATTTTAAAATCACAATTTTAAAATCACAAATATTCTAATTTAAGAGATGGACAATTCATTTACATGTTTGAAAAGCACTAATGGGAACAAAAACAATCCTGTGGGTTACCTTCAGCCACTGGTTTTCAGCCTCTGCGGGTCGATGGGGATCCCCAGGAGGCTTTGGGGTGGGGGTGGGGTGGGGATAACGCCGCACCACCAGCCCCTACCCCACCCCCACCCCCTCCAGGCCAGGCCAGGTGAGCTGTGAGAAGGAACGTGCCCCACTTGGCCAGGCTGAGGGCTTCCTGTCTGCCACAGGCAGTGGCTGGCCTACAGCCGTCTCTACCAGAGCCTGGAGTTCCCCAGCAGCTGCCTCCTGTACCCCATCACCAGCATCGAGTACCAGTGGATCCAGGGCCGGCTCAAGGCAGAGCAGGTGGGCTGGGGCGGGGCGAGTGGTGTTGGGCAGGCAGGGCTCAGGGAGCGGCTCCCCGGGCCCCATAAAGCAGCCCCCGCCTCACAGCACCGTCCTGGCCCTGCAGCTGGAGGAGCTGGCCGCCTCATTCAGCTCCCTGCTGGCCTATGGCCTCTCCCTCATCCGAAGGTTCCGCTCTGTCTTCCCCCTCTCCGTCTCCGACTCCCCAGCCCGGCTGCAGTCTCTCCTCAGGTCAGTGGTTACCCCCCGCTTCAGTGGAGTCGGGGACGGGGAACAGCTGGGGCACCTCTGGGGTGGGGAAGCCTGCCGGCGGAGTGAGTGGGGGCTACAGGGCAACGGGCATCTTGCACACGGCTCTCTCTCCCCACAGGGTCCTGGTACAGATGTGCAAGATGAAAGCCTTTGGAGAACTGTGCCCCGAAAGAGGCCCCCTGCCCCGCCTGGTGACCGAGGCACTGCAGGTATGGTGCCCACCCTGTAGGTGCGGTGCCTGGGCCCAGCAGCCCTCCCTGCTCACTGTCTCTCTGCCCACAGACTGGCACCACTGAATGGTTCCACCTGAAGCAGCAGCAGTATCAGCCCATGGTGCAGGTGAGGGGGCTCGGGTGAGGAGGTGGGTGGTGGGACAGGATGCTTGCCCCTCAGAGCCCTGCTTGGCTCACCTCTGCCCCTGCCAGGGCATGCTGGAGGCGGGCAAGGCCTTACTGAACCTGGTACAAGACATCATTGGCGACCTGCACCAGTGCCAGTGCACCTGGAGCAAGATCTTCCATAAGTGAGCAGGCGGCCGGGCTGGGAGGCAGTGCAGCAGGGGCTCAGAATGGGGACCAGAGGGACCCCGCTGTGTGCCACCAGGTCACACCTGCTGCCTTTCCTCCAGTGTCCTCAAGATCGACCTCTTCTCCATGGCTTTCCTGGAGCTGCAATGGCTGGTGAGCCCCACCAGCCCCCCGCCCCATCCACCCACCGCGTCCCAAGGCCACAGCCCTCTGCCCTGGCTCTGGAGCTCCGCCCACCACGCCTTCCCTTCGCAGGTGGCCAAGAGGGTGCAGGACCACATTGCTGTGGTGAGCGGTGCCATGACCCCGGAGATGGGCGAAAGTCTGTTCCAGCTCTACGTCAGCCTCAAGGAGCTCTACCAGCTGGGCCCGGTCCTCTCGGAGAGGTGGGCAGCAGACTGGCTGCAGGGAGAGGAGGGCCCGAAGCCCGCAATGGCCCCGGCTTTCCCCAGGCTGACCCTGGCTCTCCCCAGGGATGGCGTCCTGGCCCTGGATGGCTTCCACCACTGGTTCCAGCCGGCCATCCCCTCCTGGCTGCAGAAGACGTACAGCGTGGCCCTGGAGCGGGTGCAGCGCTCTGTGCAGATGGACGAGGTGGGGTTGGGGCCTGGACTAGGGGCAGAGTCCCACATTTCGGGGTGTGGCTCGCAGCTCTGCCAACCGTGTGGCACGTGCGGAAGCGGTTAACCAGCTTTGAGCGGTGCTCTCGAGGCCAGCTGAGTGCAAAATCCTGCCTCCTGTTAATATTGGGTGGGGGGGACTTGGTTTACATGCTGATCCCCGCAGCCTGGGGGGTCTGGGCAGAGCCCTGCTTGTTCACCTTGCAGCCCCCGGCCCAGCTCTGTGCTTGCTGTGGCTCTATGAGCCCTGGATGCTTGCAAGTGCAAGTGGGGAGGGAGAGCATGGATTTGGCCAGCCTTGAGCCCTCCTTTCTACACACTCCCCCGTCTCCTAGCTGGTGCCCCTGGGTGAACTGACCAAGCACAGCACATCGGCTGTGGACCTGTCCACCTGCTTTGCCCAGATCAGCCACACTGCCCAGCAGCTGGACTGGCCTGACCCAGAGGAGGCCTTCATGATCACCGTCAAGTTTGTGGAGGTGCAGCCTCATTCCCACCCCACGATTTCTCCCAAGTTCTCATCCTAGCAGCCTCCAAAAGCCTATGTCCTAAATCCCCCAAGTCACTGAAATTCCTTTGCCTCCCCCCGCATCTGCCTCTCCTCGGCACTCCCCACCCCCATTGATCACGCCCGCCTCACCCCAGGACACCTGTCGGCTGGCCCTGGTGTACTGCAGCCTTATAAAGGCCCGGGCCCGTGAGCTGTCTGCCGGCCAGAAGGACCAGGGCCAGGCAGCCAACATGGTAAGGGCCAGAGCTGGAGGCTGAGGCTGAGGCTGGGCCGGGGTAGGGGTGGAGCCTGCCAGTCCTGGCACTATTCAGGAAGCTTGGCATCCCTGTGCCCACGCCTGCCTGCAGCTGTGCGTGGTGGTGAATGACATGGAGCAGCTGCGGCTGGTGATCGGCAAGCTGCCCACCCAGCTGGCATGGGAGGCGCTGGAGCAGCGGGTAGGGGCCGTGCTGGAGCAGGGGCAGCTGCAGAACACGCTGCATGCCCAGCTGCAGGGCGCCCTGGCTGGGCTGGGCCATGAGATCCGCACTGGCGTCCGCACCTTGGCCGAGCAGGTAATTTGTTTGACCCGCAGTGACCCCACCCCACCCATCCCCAGCCTGAAGTACCCTCCAGCAGGACTTGGGCCAATGTCCAGCCCCCTTCCCTTCCTGAACCTAA
Organism: Monodon monoceros; assembly: GCF_005190385.1. Taxonomy (NCBI): domain Eukaryota; kingdom Metazoa; phylum Chordata; class Mammalia; order Artiodactyla; family Monodontidae; genus Monodon; species Monodon monoceros. Next base: position 30,039,880 of record NW_021703786.1, read on the forward strand.
ACTCGGGCCCCAAGCAACCTCTCCTGACCCCCGACTCACACCCTGGCCTCCCTCCTACCGTTTTGTGTCTCCAGCTGGAGGTGGGCATTGCCAAGCACATCCAGAAACTCGTGGGCATCAAGGAATCCGTCCTGCCTGAGGATGTGAGTGGCCCTCCCTGCTTGCTGACCTTTGCCAGCAATGTGGGTCAGGGATTGCAAAGGGGCTTAGGGTGGGCAAGGGGCTGAAGGCCATGGGGTGTCAGAGATAAGTCCCCCAGACTTGGGCAAGGAAGGCTCCCTCCTGGCCTCGGTTTCTCCCTTAGATGCTAAGACGGTGGGGTTGGGTCATTCCACGGGCTCTCCCAGCACTGACAGTCAATGTGGGAGCTGCAGTGGGGGAGGCTTTAGACTTTGCAGCCAAACAGCCCTGGGCATGACTCCTTCTTAGCTGCCTACTAGCGGAGCTGTTCTATTTATATAGGTCAGCTGACCTCAGGCTCGCGTCATCTGTCAGCGGGGATAATAATTACACGTGTGATTGCTTGGGAGCATGCTACTCATTAATTCATCAACTATTTAAGCACCCACTTTGTCCCAGGTATTGATTTAGGCACTGGGGATATATATCAATAAACAGTGTGACAAAAATCCCTGCCTTCCTAGAGTTTTCATTCTAGTAGAGGAGGTGAAAAAAGAGCTAAGTAGATAACTATAGCTATAGCTATTATTAGAACTATACATATATGTGTGTGTGTGTAAACATATATATATGTATACACACACGTATCATATGTTAGTTAATGATAACCCGTCAAGAGAAAAATAAAGCACACAAGGGAATGGAAAGCGTCACAGGACTGTATTTTAAGATAGTGGCCAGAGGAGGCCTTACTTGGAGGGTGACAGCTGAGTCAAGACCTAAAGGAAGGAAGAGAAGGAGCCATGAGGATTTCTATGGGAGAGAACAGCATGGGCAAAGGCCCTGAGGCAGGACCAGGTCTGGCAGGTTCAGGGCTATAGAAGAGGCTATACTGTCTCCAGTGTGGCTGGAGCCGACTGTGGTCAGGGGCTGGCTCTGCACACATTCCACAGATGCGCAGGAACGCTCCTAGCCCCGTTTCCTTTCCGGGCCAGGGCAAAGGCATGGGGGTGGGACCAGAATGGGCCAGAACCAGATGTGCTGCCTCCCCTCCCCAGGCCGTTCTGCCCCTGATGAAGTTCCTGGAGGTGAAGCTCTGCTACATGAACACCAACTTGGTTCAGGAGAACTTCAACAGGTCTGCAGCCGCCGCCTGCCCTGTGGCGCCCCCTCACCTCCACCTCTCCTCCCACCCGCCCCTCCTTCCCGGCCTCAGCATCCATCCTCAGGGGAGGGTGCAACCAGACTCTCTTAAATGCTTGCTCCAAGGGTCAGGGCGCTCATGGCCGCACAGTGCTATCCATTTCACCTTAGGCTGAGCTGAAACCTGTCTGTCCTCTCTCCCTTAGCCCTGGGCTGCGTCTGCGGGAGGCTGCAGCTCTGCCCTCCCTAACGTTACAGGCAGCTGGTGTTCCAGGGGAACTTCTCGTTAGGGTCTCTCTCAAAACAGGGCCGAGCACACTGGGCAGCAGTGGGTAGAGGTCAAGGGGGCATGGGCTCTGGACGACCTGGATTCATACTCCAGTTTCACTGCTGCTTGGTGGGTGGCCTTGAGCAGATTACTCAAGTTTTCTGTGCAGATGGTCATAGTTCTGGCCTCTACTGAGGACTAAATGAGTCATGTGAAGTGCTGAGAGCAGTGCCTGCAACAAAGGACGTGGTTGATGACTGAGCTGCTGTGACGACGGTGACGGTGATGATGACAGGTCCTCCACGTGGGGCTGCTGGCCCCCAGAGTTCTGCTCCTGGCGGGGCAGCGGCGCCTCAGACACCCACCTTCTTTATTTCCTAGGCCAGAGAATGCCATTAGTTCAGCTCTAATCTTCACACAAAATAGAGTTTAATCTCCACTAAGACAGGAGTTTAACGTACCACTCACTCACTGCCTCAGAACATTTAGAACGGAGTCTGTGCATAATGAACACTTAAGTATGGGGACTAAATTAACTACTTTTATTTTTTTTTATTAATTTATTTTACTTATTTTTGGCTGCGTTGGATCTTCGTTGCTGTGAGTAGGCTTTCTCTAGTTGCGGCGAGCGGGGGCTACCCTTTGTTGCGGTGCGCGGGCTTCTCACTGCGGTGGCTTCTCTTGTTGTGGAGCACGGGCTCTAGGCGCCGGGCTTCAGTCGTTGTGGCACGAGGGCTTAGTTGCTCTGTGGCATGTGGGACCTTCCCGGACCAGGGCTCGAACCCATGTCCCCTGCATTGGCAGGCAGATTCTTAAGCACTGCGTCACCAGGGGGCAAGTCTCCAAATTAACTACCTTTAGTATGGACCACCCAATTTTTTTCTAAACTTTAAAAAATTTTTAGACCTCCCCCATTCTTTTTTTCTTTTTTTTTTTTGGCCACACTGCGCAGCTTACAGGATCTTGGTTCCCCAACCAGGGATCGAGCCCACGCCCCCTTGCAGTGGAAGCGTGGAGTCTTAACCACTGGACCACCAGGGAAATCCCTAGACCTCCTCCATTCTTTCTTTTTTTTTTTTTGCAGTACGCGGGCCTCTCACTGCCGTGGCCTCTCCTGTTGCGGAGCACAGGCTCCGGACGCGCAGGCTCAGCAGCCATGGCTCACAGGCCCAGCCGCTCCGCGGCACGTGGGATCTTCCCGGACCGGGGCACGAACCCGTGTCCCCTGCATCTGCAGGCGGACTCTCAACCACTGCGCCACCAGGGAAGCCCCATTCTTTCATTTTTTTGATATTTATTTTTATTTACTTATTTATTTATTTATTTATCTTGGCTGTGCCGGGTCTTCATTGCAGCATGCGGGCTTCTTAGTTGCGTTATGTGAACTTCTTAGTTGTGGCATGGGGACTCTTGGCTGCAGCACGCGTGAGGGATCTTAGTTTCCCAACCAGGGATCGAACCTGGGCCCCCTGCACTGGGAGCATGGAGTCCTACCCACTGGACCTGGACCACCAGGGAAGTCCCATCCCCCCATTCATTTTTTTCTTTTTTTTAATTTATCTTTGGCTGAGTTGGGTCTCCGTTGCTGCGCACAGGCTTCCTCTAGTTGCGGCAAGCGGGGGCTACTCTTCATTGCAGTGTGCGGGTTTTTCATTGCAGTGGTTTCTTTGTTGCAGAGCACGGGCTCTCGGCATGCGGGCTTCAGTAGTTGCGGCGTGTGGGCCTGGTAGTTGTGATGCACGGGCTTAGTTGCTCCGTGGCATGTGGGATCTTCCCGGACCAGGGATTGAACACGCGTCCCCTGCATTGGCAGGCGGATTCTTAACCACTGCACCACCAGGGAAGTCTCCTGCACCCCCATTCTTTTTTTTTTTTTTTAATTTATTTATTTATGGTTGTGTTGGGTATTCATTGCTGCACGCGGGCTTTCTCTAGTGGCGGCGAGCGGGGGCTGCTCTTCGTTGTGGTGCGAGGGCTTCTCATTGCGGTGGCTTCTCTTGTTGCAGAGCACAGGCTCTAGGTGCACGGGCTTCAGTAGTTGCAGCACAAGGGCTCAGTAGTTGTGGCTCGTGGGCTCTAGAGCACAGGCTCAGTAGTTGTGGCTCACGGGCTTAGTTGCTCCGTGGCATGTGGTATCTTCCCGGACCAGGGCTTGAACCCATGTCCTGCATTGGCAGGCGGATTCTTAACCACTGTGCCACCGTGGAAGCGCCCCACCCCCGTTCTTAATTACACATTTTTTGTGCTTATCTGCCTGACTCTACTTTGACAAGTGAAATTTCAGTTATTTCAGGTTATTAGGATGGACTGTGGCTTGGTTGCTATTTTTTTCTCACCGCAGGTAGTACATGCTTACCCATGCTGTGTGCTGAGATCCTATTCATTTTGGTCACTCCCATCTTGACTCATGATTCTGTCATTGGGGGACCACCCTCCTGCTCCTTTTTTTGTTGGGGTTTGTTAATCCTAGTGAGAAGGATCCTTCACTAGCTTCCGAGACATGTTGGATAGGACTAGGCCTGTCTGCCCCGCCCCCTGCCCTCCTTCCCTCAGCAGACCAGCCCTCCCTCCCTCCCCTGCCTGCAGCCTGGGCCCCAGTCCCACCAGTGAGGCAGGTGGAGGGTGGGGGTGGGGAGGCACTGGCGAACGGGGGTGGGCCTGGGTCCCACGAGGCCTCTTCTTTCTCAAGAGCATCTCCGCTTCCTCCTCCTCTGTCCTTCTGTCCTGTGTCCGGCATCCCTCTGCACGGGCACCCCAGCCTTCTGACCTTGCTGTGGACCCACACGCTCACGGTGCTGGCGGAAGTGGCCGCTTCCCAGCGGAGCTGCCCTCTGGCTTCTAGCAGGCTGAAGATCGCACTACAGGTAATAACACCAGTGACAATAAAATCCCTGGTGGGAGAGTGCCTGGGGGTCACCTCTGATGTCTCGCCCCCTAGAACCTGGAGATCTGCTTCTACGCAGAGGGCTGTGGCCTGCCGCCCGAGGCCCTGCGCACGGCCACCTTCCAGGTAGGGGCCTTTTGGTTAGCTGGTGGTGTGGGGAGCCTGCCTTCCTGTGCTCACCTGTGTCCAGGACCAGCTACGTGATTTACAGGGCTCAGCACAAAATGAAAATGTGGGCCCCTTTAAAAAAACATAATTGAGGGCACCTCTCTGGCGGTCCAGTGGTTAAGACTCCGCGCTTCCAATGCAGGGGGAGCAGGTTCCATCCCTGGTCCGGGAACTAAGATTCTACATGCTTCGTGGCACAGCAAAAACCGAAAACAAACAAACGCCCCCCCACCGAACCAACAAAAAACCCCTCCACGTGTGAAGTTCTTCTAAACACGGTTGGGGCGGGGGCGGCTTTGAGACACACCTGTGGAGCCCACCCTGTCGGTGCCTCTGGCTGTTGCCAGGGCAACCCTGCCTGTGGTCCCCCAGCGCCCAGTGCTTTCCACTTCACGTTGTCGTCTCCCGTTGGCTGCAAGCTTCTGAAGGGCAGCACTGGGCTGCGACTGTGTGACAGTTCAAGTGACTCCTCAGCTGTGCCCCATCCCCAGGCTCTGCAGAGGGACCTGGAGCTGCAGGCGGCCTCCAGCCGGGAACTCATCCAGAAGTACTTTTGCAGCCGCATCCAGCAGCAGGTGAGTGCCCCTCCTCCGCCGCGCGCGCTGCGCGCCTGGAGCCCCGCCTCGCCCGCTCAGCCCCTGCTGACGCTGCCCCTGCGCCCCGCCCCCAGGCAGAGACCACCTACGAGGAGCTCGGGGCCGTCACAGTCAAGGCCTCCTACCGCGCCTCCGAGCAGAAGCTGCACGTGGAGCTGCTCAGCGCCTCCAGCCTGCTGCCCCTGGACTCCAATGGTGAGTGGAGGCTGCCCCAGCCACTCTCCGTGTCCCCACTCTGGTCCCCCGAGTCCCCGGGGGCTCTGCTCGTCCAGCCTGAGCACTGGGTGCATTTCTGATGGATTACCAGGAGGGGGCAGTGCTGCTGAGCGGGGCACAGCTGCTGGCGTGGGCACCGGAGGCGGGGCTGGGATATCCTCGGCCAACGTCCCCTCCCCGGCCACTTGCCAGGCTCCAGCGACCCCTTTGTCCAGCTAACCTTGGAGCCCAGGCACGAGTTCCCTGAGCTGGCCCTCCGAGAGACCCAAAAGCACAAGAAGGACCTTCACCCACTGTTCGATGAGACCTTTGAATTGTGAGTGGTCCCACTAGCCCTGGACCCGCCTCAGGCCTGCTCCTCCCAGCTGAGGCGGGCCGAGGGGCTCCCCTCAGAGGACTGGGTTTGAGTCCCAGGGAGGGAGCACTTGGGACAAGTGTTTGCTGGCACAGGCCTCAAACCTGCTCCCCTGCAGGTGGAGTGAGGCTGCTGGGGAGACTCCTCCCAGTCTGAGTCCAGTTGCTTTCAGGGAAGGGTGCTGCCCCTGAGGTCCTCTGTTCCACCAGTCAGGCGGGCCTGGGTACACAGGGGCCCCTGGTTTAAAGCATCGGCCCACAGTCAGAGCAGGCATCATGGCGTGTGGCCCAAGGTACACCAGGCTGAGAGCCCTCAACCCTAATCCCACGCGCCTGGGTGAGCCCGCGTCGGGGGCTGTGTGGCCACGGCAGCACGTGGGGCAGGCAGCTGAGCCCGGCTCTGACCCCCGCCCAGCCTGGTGCCTGCTGAGCCGTGCCAGAAGGATGGGGCGTGCCTTCTGCTCACGGTGCTGGATCACGACACGCTGGGGGCTGATGACCTTGAAGGGGAGGCCTTCCTGCCGCTGTGCTCGGTGCCGGGCCTGACGGGGACTGTGGAGCCCGGCGACGTGCCTCAGACCCGCCTGCCCCTCACCTACCCTGCACCCAACGGTAGGCCTGAGCCCTGTGAGTGTGGGCCCTGGCCCAGCACTGGGAATACAGGGGAGGGGCAGCCGTGAAAGGCTCAGGGGCCCCCAGAGGCCGAGTTGGGGTCAGAGGAAAGCCTCCTTGGAGGCGGAAGCCTGTGGAGCCAGCCTGGTGGCTTGTGTTGCTGAGATCTCGCGCCTGGTCAAGGACCAGTGAAGGTTAATTTAGGCCAAGTGTGTGCGACTCTCTCTGGTGGGATAAGGTCACCAACAAGTTTGCCTGGGGAGAGGGGCCATTTCTGTGCCCAGGGGGCACGTTCTTGCAGAGCAGTCCCCAAGCTTGATAAGAGGGGTAGGTCTTGTGTTTGAGCGCTCACAATGGGTCATTTCTAAGCACTGGACATATGTTAACCCTCAGTCCTTACAACCACTCAGTGAGTCAGGTGTTATCGCTACTCTCCGAATGAGTAAACTGAGGCACGAATTGGTGGACTGGCCCAAGGTTCTTGTATGAAAAGGAACAGGCACGTCAGCCTCTCGCGCCGCAGGTGCGCCCCGCTGCCCAGGCGTGGCAAACGCGTTTCCTGCCTCATCTGTCAGGCTGTCTTGCGAGCTTGGCTGGTGTGGGCCCATGGCTAATTTCTGGAGAATAGGGCAGTGCTGTAGCCCCTGCCACTCCCTGAGTCTGACCCCCCAAATGCCTCTCTTTGCAGGGGATCCAATCCTGCAGCTGTTAGAGAGCCGGAAGGGGGACCGCGAGGCCCAGGTGTTTGTGCGGCTGCGGCGGCAGCGAGCCAAGCAGGCCTCCCAGCACGCCCCGTGGCCAGGGCGGTAGCAGCGGGGCTTGGGTCCCTGGGAGGCCTGTGTTCCCCCCACCACAGCGCAGCCCTCCCACCTGGCCTAACACTCCAGGAGGGCCCTGCAGGTCGGGGGAGCCCCAGTGTGCGGGGTTCCCGCTGCCAGAGCCGGGGCCCACAGTGATGGGGGCCCCATTCGCAGTATTTATACCCCCTGCTTCCTCCCCTCAGCCCCAGCCTCAGCGTTCTCTGCCAAATCCAGCCCCTGGGGGAGCGGAGACAGCTGTCTGCACCCCTTCCCCCTGCTCCCCTCGTAGGGAAAAGCTGCTCTGGCAGAGGAGGGGCTCAGCCCTTCCTCTCCTGGCAGGCCTGTTCCAGCCACTGAAGTGGGGGGCCAGGTGCCTTGGGCCCTATTCTTCAGCAGCCATAATGAAGGGAGCCTGGGTCCTCTCCTGAGGGAGCTGCCAGCACCCAGGCTAAGGAGCCTAGAGCCCTGAAGGGGTGAGAACTGGTGGGCAGTGGGGCTGGCACAGTTTGGCTATCTGTGTCTGCTGAGGACCGCTCCTCCTTGGGACAGTACCTAGAAATTTTCTTAGCAAAAATAAAAAAATTAACAATACATCGTCCTCTTACTAAACATACTGTTGGCTTGCAGCGGGGCCTAGGTTACAGCCAAGCCATCACAAACCCCTCCTCAGCCCTCAGGAGAGCCTGGGCTGCCCCCGACTCTGGGCCCCAGCCCACCGCGCACTCCCCGTTACAGAGCAGTGGGGTAGATGTGGAGGTAACTGACGCAGCAGCAAAGGCTTCGAACAAAACACCACCAGACGTATCACGTTCTGTCGCCACTGCCCAACACAGGAGCCTGGCACTCATGGGGGCACCCCATGAGTGGGGGGGGGGGGCCTCCCAGGGGTGCAGGCTGAGGCTGAGGGGCTGCTCTGAACAGCAGGGCTTAGAGGAATGGGGCCCCAGACCTGCCTGGGGGAGTGGCCCATATGCTGGGAGTCAGAGCCTGAGGCTCACTTCTCATTCCAGTGTGACTGTGGTTGAGTCACCTAACCTCTCTGAGCCTGCACAAGTATGATGAATGGGGGGAGGTCAGATAAGACCATGTCCAAGGCTTCTTTCAGCTCTGCTCCTCTGAGACCCATACAGAAAGCCCACAAGGTGTGTGTCTTCCCACCCACCTAACAGGCCAGCTAAAAGCAGGGGAGGGGAGGTGGCTCAAAGGCTCCCTCAGGGGGCAGGCCCACCTTTCTTTCGATGCTTTTATGAGCAGGCACTGTCTGTTCCTCTGAGAAGCTACTAGGGGCCTTGTTGTCTTCTGGAAAACATTAAGTATACCAGTTGCATCTGACGATAGAGCTCTGAAGAGCCCTAGGGCCTGGGAGGTCTCTGGGTCCAGGGCTTAAGGTCCCCATCCCATCAACCCCAGCAGGCCTGCGTCAGAACACTCAAGCTCTGTCTAGGAGCCCGGAGCAGCCTTTGGGCCTGGATGGGCCCAGAGTGCCTCAAGGCCTCTTCAGCTATCTAGCCACACCTCAGGGGTCAGGCACGAGCCTTTCCCATGGCTGAAACCTGGGCTGGGCTGGCTGAGCTGGGCCAGAGGCCCTCCTTTAGGGCCCAACCGTCCCTCACCCAGACATAAACAAGCTACCACCGCAAGTTCATATTTTATTTCCAATACGTTTGGAGCTTTGATTTTTGCGTTTTTGTAAAAAAGTTTTCACTTAATTCGTTGAAAGCCCTTTCGTGCTGAGCCCAAGGGGGCGCCTGGGCCGGGCCAGACCCTTTGCAGCCCTCTTGCTCCCACCCCAGACCCCCAGTGCTGGGAGTGGGGTGGCTTCCCTCTGCCCACTCTGCCCTCCCACCCCCTGCTGCATCTCTCTGTACAGAACAATTTTAAAAATGGAAGCTAAGACACACTATACATCGGACAGGCACGCACACACATGCACACAGGCGTCTGCTCCAAACGGGCAGGACGTCAGCTGCACTCAGAGAGCACCAAGGAATGCATACGGAGCCCCTCCTGGGGAGGAGGGCGGGGCCTGAGCCCCACCTTGGTCCTCACAGTCCGCAGCTCCTCCCCACCTATTGCCCTGCTAGCTGCCAGAGGGAGGGGTGGACAGCACGGAGGGCTGTGCAGAGGGGAGACAGCTGAGGGCAGCTGGGGGGTGATGGAGAGGGCAGTGCCAGCCTGGTAGGTCGCCCTGGGGCCAGGGAGGCTGCTCTAGGAGCCCGGGGGTGGGGGGAGGACTGGGGTACACCCCCGGCCTCAGGTACCTGAGGGGTAAAAGGCCTGGGCTTTGCCCCTCGAGGAGCTGCAAGAGCCCAGGGTTGGGAGTGGGGCTGGCCCCACGGCTTTGGCCCACCAGCCTGGACTAAACACACGCTTGGTAACCCTAGAGCTCGGCGGGCTTGGATCCCCCACGCTCAAGCCTCACAGCTGGGAACCAGGTCTGGGCCCAGGTCCTCCACACCCCTGGCTCTCGCCCTGGCCTGGGGAAGTGGGGTGAACAGGGCCTGCCCTGAAGGCTTGCCCCCCCCCCCTTGGCCCCTTCTAGCTTTCCACCCTTCCCTGCTCAGGCCCCAGGAAGAAGTTAAAAATAGTTAGTTCCTACATAAAAAAGAGGCTGAAACAGATTCCCTGCCAAAAGGCTGGTGGGAGAAGAGGGGACTCTGTCTCTGCAGTGGGAAAGGTAGGGAGCGGGCAGAGGGAGGACTGCAAAATAGTTTTTTCTCTTAAAAAGTGCTTGGTGAGTCTGTTTAAAGTGTGTGTCTATATCCACGTATAGATATACACACAGACACTGTTCACACACTGGCCGCCCACGCACACCTACACACATACAGAAATGTATACATAATCATATACATACATATACATACATACATACATACATACATACATACATACATACATATATATACTTTAAAAAGTCCTAGGGGAGAAGATCTGAGCCAGGCCGGGGCCAGGCCTGCAGGGTCACGACTGGAGGGCGTGGGCCCGGCCTGGCTGGCAGACGGGGCACTCACTGCCCTCGGCACAGAGCTCACACAGCACGGCGTGTTGGCACGGCAGCACCGCTCGGTTCTGCTCCTGACACTTAAGGCATTTCACCGACTGCATGTGGAACACGGCCTGCGGGGAAAGGGACATCACGGTCACTGGCCCAGCCCCATGTCGGACAAAGAGCTCCCCCAACTCTCACTGTAGCCCCTTGGGATGAGGAAACTCGACAGTGTGCTTACAGGCCCCAGCTGATAAGGAGGAGGGCAGGGTCAGGGGGCTGGCTGATCACCTCAAGGCGCCTCATCTCTGCTTTCAGCTGCAAGGCCGAGTGGGGCTGAGTCGGAGCTGTGCGTGTGGGAGCGGGGAGGGCCAGGGCCGCTCTACAGCTCCCAGCCGGACAGGCTTTCCCTCGCACAAAGGCTTCTGCCTCTTGTCTCGTTTGACCTTATAATGACCCTAGGTCCCCAGTGAGAACTGTGGGGTCTGGAGAGGTAGTGACGGGCCCGAGGTGACACGGCTGCCCAACGAAGGGAAGTATACTCTTCCCACTGTGCCGCACTCCCCTGGGGACCCAGAAGGGCACCGAGGAATGCAGACAGTAGCCCTGGGGACCTAACCATTCTGGAATGTCCGCTGGCGTGTGCAGAGCTCACAGGAAGAGAAGTGGTCAGGATGAAACTTAGGGCCCAGGCGTACTAATGCAGCTCAGCTCAGTGCCTGCCCTCGAAAGTGCCAGGGGTGGGCCCTGGTGCCCATCTACCTCCAGGTTTCCCACCTCCCCAGTGAGTGACTTTCTATTCCGAGCTCCTCTCCAGCAGGCTGGCATTTTGTGTGAGCTCAGCGGGGACAGAGGCTCTTAGGAGGGTGGCCATCCCTGGAACAGCAGGGACCCATCCAAGTCCAAGCACTGGCTGAGCCCACTGTACCTCCCCACCCTGTGCTTCCCAACCTCCTAAGCTGACCTTGTCCACTTGCTCCAAGTGAGCCCGCAGCTGCTTCTGGAGAGAGTAGAGGGTGGAGAGTGAGAGGGCTTCCAGGTCGGGGAAGGTGGGCAGGGCCTGCGGGTCGGAGGCCGAGTGCAGCCGCTCCAACTCCTCCTGTAGTTTCTTCACCTGCACCTCCAGTGCATCTCGCTGCTCCCGGGCCAGCTCGCACTCAGCGCCTGCCGCGCTGGCCCGCTCCCCGGCCTCCTCTGCCTCCTTCTTCCAGGCATCACAAGCCTATGGGCCCAACACGCAGCACCTTGTCATGATGGCCCCCCTGCCCTTGCCCCCCACCCCAAGAGTGCATCTCTGGGAGCCCGTGTGGGCCACTGTGGCTGCGGGGCCTGCGGGGGAGCTGGGTCAGGTGTCTGGGAAGTGGGGCAGGGAGGAGGGCTGATGCTGCCTGCAGAAGAGGAGAGGTTTCAGGACCTGCAAGAGACCCTCTGTGGGCAGGGAAAGGGGCTGAGCCCAGCACAGCAGGGGAGCACCAGGCAGAGCTGGCCAGCACCTCCAGGGGCAGCCATGCTGTGGCTGGACATAAGGCCCATCTCAGAACCTAGAACCCTGGACCTAGAGCCCTGGAGAGTCAGGGCTTCTGGGCAGAAGCAAGCAGTGCTATGGGCCCAGACCAAATAAGCAGCTCACAGAGGGAATTCCAGGCCTGGGATACCAGCCACCCCAAGGTCTTGACCGGCAAGGCAAGTTTTTCCACAGGGGGAGAGAATAAGCCGAACGGAGTTTCTGCTCTGTTCTCCAGGACCCCTGGCCTCCCCCAGCCCCCGTACCCACTCTGTGTAAGATGGATGGGCTTGGGCTAGATGCCACAGGCCCCGGGAAAGGCGGGTGGGCGGGGCCAGTACCTGTCTTGCCTGCTTCCAGGACTCCTCCCACTGCTTGATGGTGCCGTTGGCTTCATCTAGCTCTTGCCGAAGCCGGGCCAGCTCGGCAGCCCCGGGCCCTGACAGGAAGGCAGGGGAAGTGCCCGGGGAGAAGTTTCCAGAGGCAAAATGCTCCCAGATGCTGCTATTCATCCCATTCAGACCTGCCCCAGGAAGGCGAGGAACATCAGAGCTCCGAAGAGCTTTGGGCTTGGGCCTGGCCCCCCGCCCTGTCCAGCCCTGCCTGGGGGCCTCCAGAGGCTGGCTGTGCAAGGCTCTGGCAATGTCAGGCTGGGGAATTTCACAGGGATGCGCAGGCGCCACCTGTTACTCATGAGCTGCTATTTGACTTTCGAGTCTCAGCATCCCCTTCCGTAAAGTGGGGCTCCCGTCACCTGCCTCACGAGGTCAGTCAGGGGCCTTGGGAAGTGCTGTAGGGAGAGCAGTCTGGGAATGTGGCAATTTGCGAGCCCAACTTCACTTTCAGCCTAGAGAAAGGGGAGCCTTCTTGCACCCTGATGTGAGGCCCAGGAGGAGATTCAGGAAAAAAGACTTGGGTCAAGAGCCTCAGATGATGGCAGAGCTGGAGCCGGAAGAGCACAGGGAGCCCTTGGTCCATCCCCCTTGTTTACAGTGAGGAAACGGACATAAAACATGTTGCCAGGAATCACAAAAACAGTTACATGGTAGAGCCAGGACACAGCCAGGGCGTCTGGCTCCAAAGGCCTACTCTTTGCAAACAGCTAAGCTGTGTGCTCATCCACCGCCCCCTTCACCCACTCATTCAGCAGGTGTTTAACTAACACCACGTGCCCCTGGCTCTGTGGCCCCCAGGACGGCCCCTGTCTTCTGAGGGAGACCTATATCCACCTCTGGCCTCAGTCTGCCCACACACATCATTCTAATGACTTCTTTCTTGCTCCCTTTCCCACTAATCCAGCCAGGATGTTCTAGAACCAAACGGATTTAAAAGAGTCTGTCCTCCAAGCACCACAAGTGCACCTACATGACCAACGTCGTCCTGTATGGAGATACGAGGCTCTCTGCCCTGTCCTGGAGGCGAGAACTTGGGATCCCTGCTGAGGCAACCCTGGCCAGCGGCAAGCTCCACCTGTGCTTCTCCTCCCGCTCGGGTGGCATTTCCTCTCGTGGAGAGGAGCCACTTCCTCGGGGAGCCCCACCCAGGTTCGGTCCCTCTATTATTCTGAATCGCAGCACCCAGCCTGTTGCCTCCACACGACAGTGATGGTCTCTAAGTATGATGTAATGCCTGGGCGCCTCTGCCTCTCCCGAGAGACCGTGGCTCCATGCCAGCCGGGACTGCTGAGCTCACCCTGTATCTGTAACTATGTGCGGAAGGAAGGAATGCGCGGCCAGTAATAGGGCTGCAGTCAAGATACCTCCAGAATATGGGCAAGCCGACAAACCTAACAGCAAGCACCTGCGCCGACGGCAGCAACACCAGCGGTGAAGGTGCACCTGCGCCGACAGCAGCAACACCCGCGGTGAAGGTGCTGCACCCATCTTCAGAGACATTAGGGAAGGACCCAAAGCTGCTCAGAATGTCAAAGGGCAGCTCAGAGGCTCAGGCTCAGTGTGACCAGGATGCCCAGCCCCCTCAGGGAGGGTGTTTCTGATCTCCTTGAACAGCTGCCGGGGGAGGGGGCAGTAGGAGCAGCAGGTGCTGCTGAACGAGAGGCAGCAGGTTGGATGTCTGTTACTTCAGCAGACGTTCGCACTGGCCCCACGCACACACGCAGGTCTCCACCCGCGCTTCTGGACCCTCTGCTCTGACGTGCCCTCCAGAGCCCCTGGTCCACACAGTTCTAACGCTGGGTTCAGCCAACAGCCTTTGGAGCTACAGCTGGGTCTGCTTGGTGTTTCTGCTGGACAGGGAGGCCGCCCTGCGCCAGGGCTGAGCCTGTTCAGACTTCTCCCTTGGCCCCAAGGAGCTCTGGGTGACTAGGCAGAGCCGCCACACTGGCACGGAGAGCAGACCTAGGCCCTGGCAACTCTGAGGCCACACTTCTCACTGTGCACTGGCCCAGGGCCTAGCACTTCACTCATGTTATTTCCTTTAAGCCTCACAACCACCACACGAGGTGGGTGCTGCCATTATACCCAATTCACAGAGGAAACTAAGAGAGGCTAAGTCACTTGTCCAGGTTCACACACCTCAGAGAACCGTGGAACCAGGGCCTGACTCGCCTCCGTGCCCGGAGCCCCTACTCTAACCTCCACTCTGCACTGCCTCTAGCCGTGGACAAAATGGCCAAAGGCACTTTCCACAAGCCCAGATTCCTGCCCCAGGCCTTAGAGAGCCATACCCCCTCTTACCCAAAGATCCATGTGATGCTGACGTCCCCAAAAATGTGTTTTCTGACTGGCTCAGGTGGCCCTGGGGCTGCTGCAGGAAATGCGAGGAGAGGCTGACAGGAGGGGACGGGGATGCTGAGTGGAAGGAAGCAGAGCTGCTCAAGGAGCCAGGGATGTTCACGGGTGCGGAGCTCTGCAGCAAACTGCCGCCTGCAAGAGAGGCCCAGGAGCGTGGCCGAGTGAGGGGGCGTGGCCGAGTGAGGGGCGTGGCTCGTCTGCCCACCCCCGGGCCAGGCTGGACCCCAGGGGCCCTCCCAAGCCATCCTGCCCACCCATGCCCAGTACCGATTGTGATGCTGCCTGGGTGGGGCACCGTGCTGTTATCGAAAGTCTTCTCTAGGGCAGCTACCCCAAACTCGTTCAGGTCCAGGTCATCCAGGGCAGACTCTAGAGACAGAGTGACTGGAGTGTGAGCCTCCCAGCCTCCCGAGGGCCCACACAGTCCCGAGGTTCCAGGCCTCACCTCCTGGACCCACCTGCCCTTTACTGCCTCTACTCTTGCCCCTGCCTCATCTTCGAGCTCAGTCCCACTGGAGCTGTGCTCGCTCAAGCCTCTGCTTGTGCCTGGGCTGTCCCTCTGCCAACACCGATCCCCTAGCCAAGTCCCGCTCAAATGGCTCTCCTTTCAGAAGCCTTATTCGATACGCCCGGGGGAAATGAGTTCTAATCCAGCTGACAGAGGTCTTGGCCCCTGGCGTTACAGCTTGTGTGTCTCACCCCTGAGCTCACTGAGGGCAGGCAGGTCTCTGGACCCTCAGTGGCTAGTGCACAGTAGTTGCCCAACAAATGTCCACTGCGCTCTGAGGAACTGGACTGGGAGGGCAGGAGCAGCATGTCTTCATCTCTGTCACCCCAGTGCCTGCAGGAGGACCTAGCACAAAGTGGCACCCATAAATGACTGCTGAAAGAGAAGGGCAGTAGCTTCTAACGACCAAGAACTCTAAGGACAGCTGTGCAGGTTTTTCACAAGGATACCTAGCTGGGGTTGAATGACGTATGTCGTGGAATGAGACTGCACAGACCCATGGGAAGAGGCATCTCTTTCTAATCTGCACAGAAGAGCAAACTGGAGGGCTAATTGGCTATAAAGGCTAGTCTTGGCTCTACACCTTGGGCTCATGTTCCATTTAGGTCAAAGGGCTCAGAATGCCCACCCTCTGACTCTCCCAAGACAGATGTCTAAAGTGATCAGTATGCTGGTTTGAGTCTCACTCCAGAGACCTAGTATCTCCGACTCCAGACCTGCTCCTAGACTTAGCAACAGAAATGGCCCAATTACCTATGACCGACTCTACCGTGTCGCTGGTGGGGTAGAAGGGCAGAGCATTTGCATTCATGCCAGGAACACTGCTGGTGCCGGCGGGGCTAGGGGGAGTAGCTGCTAGGCTGGAGGTGATACTAGAAGAGATGCTTGAGGTCAGGGGGCTGCCCACAGGGAGGATGCCCAGCATATCCTGCAACGAGAGAGTGAAGAAGAGACATAGTGGGATGACTGCCCACGGATGGGGGCTGGAGGCGGGGGCTGGCTAGGGCAGAAGGGAAGGGTGCATCCCAGCTCTCGCCTGGTTGCCCTGAACACCTTGTTGGGAGGCTGGAGTTGGACAGTGTGGCTTGGAGGCTGCAGGGCCTACTCACCCCTAAGGCTCTGCGGTGGGGGAGGGGAAGCACGTTCAGCGCAAGGACAGATGTTTGATTTTTTTTTGACTGGCTAATGAGTGAGTCCGGAGATGAGGGGCTCAAGGGCCTGACTCCCACCCTCTCTGAATTTGGGGCTGAGGCCCCACCGTAATCCTGCCCTCAGTTTGTAGAGAAAGCGGTGCCCCGTGCTCCCCGAAGAAGCCTCCTGGGGTTCTGGGCCTGTCCTGTCCACAGCAGGTGCCAGAAGGGGAGAAAGGGGGCTGAGGGCTCTATACCTGTTTGGGCTGAAGCAGAGGCTGCTCTTGACTCCTGGGCTCTAGTGAGTGGGGTTTTAACTTGGCCTGAGAGAAAAGTCAGGGAGCAGGAGATGAATGTGGTGCTAGGGAGGGACCCTGAGCCCATGAGTCCTCCTAAGCATCAACTTGCCATGGCTCACTGAGGGGGAAGGAGGCACCAGACACCTGTTGTACAGTCCCCCTTCACACACATGCACCCTCCTTCCCTACCCTGGGAACCCGGGGAGCTGCTCCTCTCCTCCCTGTGACTCCAAGTCACAGATAAGCCAGTTCCACACCCCTTGTCCTGCTCCCCAAGGCCCTGCTGTCCCATCAAGGCAGCACAGGGCAGGGCAAAGTCCCGACGTGGGGTCAGAAGACTGAATAGTAACCCTTTCCCCTCTATTAACTCGCTCTGACACTGGGTGAGGTGCTCAGCCTCTAACCTGCCTGTCTTCATCTGTAAAATGGGATGGCCTCACCCGCTCTGCTCAGTCTTGAAGAGGCTGGGAACAGGGGCTTCCTAGCTCCCAGTCACATTCCCCATAGCTGGGCCAGGACAACCCTCCAGGTCTTCTCTTGCCGCATGCAGAAGGTTAGCCCATGCTAACCTCACTGGGCTGCCCCCGCATCCCTTACCTGGCATTTCAAAGTTTTCAGGTACTCGGCTCCCACCTGGTCTTCCCTCTCGAAGCCAGGAGCCTTCTTATAACTGCCAGGGGCAAGGCCAGACTCCCCAGGAAAGACAATGCCTTCCAGATTCGGGGGCTTCCTGATGGAGCCCGGTGGGGAGCCACAGAGGTTAGATGGGCTGCCGAGGCTGCTGTTTCTACAGAGGAGCTGCAGAGAAGGAAGAGAGTAGGCTGGTGGGCAAAGTGCAGGCTGGGGCATGGCCCATTCTCCGTCCCTGCGTGGGAGGGGGACCCTGCACCAAGGGGCTCGGCTCCTTTTTAACTGGCCGGGGGGCAGCAACCACCACCCAGGACCCAGCACCCCACGTGGAAGCTGTGTGTTGGGGGGCAGACAGGTTTTGTCCCTTCTACTACCTGTGATCAGCTCTACCCAGGCTGATCGCAGGGCTCCGGGGACACCACTCCAGCCACTATCAGCTTTTGCCGGAGAGAAGAACCCTGGGGCAGAAAGGGCAGCACCCTTGGGCGGAGGCCTCCTCCCCAAGCACAGGGCACGAGAGGCAGGTGTTGGCTCTGGGCAGGCATGGTGCCCACCCCACCCCCTGGACAGGCACGTACAGCGCTGAGGTCAGGGGCATGCGGGCTGGAAGGGCTCACGGGCACCGAGTCTCCGGCAGCAGACGGCATGTACAAGACGGGACCTGGCTGGGTCGGGCTGGACACAGCGGAGGAAGGCTGCAGGTCGTCACTGAGGGGTGGCTCTGCAAGAGACAGGGGCAGGGTGTCAGCAGGCTCCTGAGCCAGCTCTGTCCCTCCAAAAATGCATCTGGGTCTCTTAAAGGAGCACACGCATCCCCCTGCGTATGAAGGGAAGGCTTCTGTTTCTATTAATATCACGTGCTGTGCACTTACTACGTGCCAGGCAATTTGTATTAATCGTAAATCTTCACAATGACTGGAAGACAGAAGTGATACCATGGTCTCCACTTTACAGATAAGGAAACTGAGGCTCAGAGAGGTAAGGTACATCTCCCAAGGGGGCTGAGCTAGGAAACAGAAGAGCTGGGATTTGAACCCCAATCCACACGCCTCCAAAGCTGGGGCCATTCATTGCTTCTCTGTGCTGCCTTGGCTGGGCCCACCTCTGAGCCACATGTGTGCTTCCCCCTCCCTACGGACGGCCTCAATTTATTTTTCACTCTAATCCCAGAGATAAGGCCTAAGGCTAGAAAGAAGTTAAGGACAAACAGAGCAGTGGCCTGGGGCAGACACAGGTTGTAACTCAGACCCGTCTCTGAGACTGGCAGTGGTGGTCTGGAGCGGCACCGAGCGGCACCGCGGCCCAGGACCGCACGCAGCTGCTGAGCGCCCGGCACGCGCCTAGTCTGCACTGGAACGTGCCACAGCCATTCACGTACATGCCAGCTTCCAAAGACTTGGTTTGAAGAAAAAAAGGGAAAATATCTTGATTTTATGTTGACTGTATTTTAAATGATATTATTTTATGTTGGGTTAAATAAAAATATATTATTAAAAATTGACCTATTTCTTTTTCTTCTTTTTAGATGTGGTTACTAAAATATCTAAAATGACATAAGGGGGGTTGCATTAAATTTTGATTGGACAGCTCTGCTCTCAGCAGGGCAGAGTGCTGTGTTCAGTTAGTGATGTCTGCCATGGGTGGGGCACGGGGTGGCTGCTGGGATTTGCCTAGTTGGCTCGGGGAGGGTGCCTCACCCTGCCTGGGCCTGTGAGTGTGCAACCAGGGGCACAGTCCCTGCTGTCTCATGACCTTGGAAGCTCCAGGGTTTTGAGACCAGTTCCAGAGAGGTGGGGCGGGGGGGTGGGGGAACGGAACTTCCACGGGGGACAGGGGCCCACTGCTGGCTGACACTGAACTTAGGGGGAGGGGGGACGGGAGGGGAGGGTGGAGAGGGCACTGCCCCAGGGCAATGGGAACAGCATACGGTCTACGTGGGCGAAGGCGCAGAAGGGTCCTCGGGGACAGCTGCCCGACTGCTGCATGTCGTTGCACTTGGTAGATTTATAGATCTGGAGGGCAGAGCAGAACAGAGGTGGGTCAGGCTTGGGCAGAGAGAGAAAGGCAGCCAGGGGTGCCTTCAGCATGGCTGGGTTAGCTTAGAAATCTCTCCTTTCTCCTCCCCACCCGATGCTGCTTCCCTAAGTCTCTCCCTGCCAACTGCTTACTCAAGCCAGAGTGAGCAGACACTGCCGCCCGCATGCCAGGGACCACCCCCCTCCTGTGGTCACAGGCCCAACCAGCCCTGACCCAGCTCTCACAAAGGGATCTTCTCCATGCTACTCTCAACTCATGATCTTGGCCAGGGCTGTGACCTTCCAATGTAACTCTGGGCATTAAGGGAGCCAAGTTCACAGGCAACACCCATCCACCCTGGAGCACTCTGGGTTGGGATCTACGCTGGGCCTAACTTCCTACCCTGCTGTCTGTAGCCCACATAACGTAGTTTCCGTCCGTGTGTCTATCTCAGGGTGTCCTGACCTCCATGGAAGCAAGGGAAGGGACAGCACATGCCTCTACATACCATATGTGAGATTGTGGCACACTGACAGAGCCCAGGCCACACCGTGGGGCTAGGGGCTGCATCAGGGAAGTTGCTGGTCCCTAGGCCCTCATATGGTACAGGACAACGGTAAGGGGATTTCTTATTTTTTAAATCTTGATGCTACGTTAAGTACCACAAGTGGTGCAAAGCCCAGAACGGCCAAGTCACCATGCCCAGTGCGTGCTCTCCCTATCAGGGGGGCTCGGGGAAACAAAACCGGGGGCCAAGGGCTGCTCGGTGAGTGTGGGCTCAGACAAGGAAAGCTGCCGAATCAGGGTGTGGGGCTCCTTTACGTACTGCCCGGGGGGGAGCCTGTGGCTACAGATCCCTCCCAGGATGGTGTCAGGATGGATTCTGCCAGCATCAGCCCGGACCCTCCTTTCCTTTCTCCTTGCTTTCCAAAGAGGATATGTTAAGCTACCCCCAACCCTCGAAGGGCCACAGCTCGGGCGCCAGCTCCAAGGCCCACCTCTGGGTGGAACTGCTGCTCCGTGCGGGTGTGGCAGTACTGGCAGGAGTCTCCGTTCTCACACTTGCCAGGGTCACCCCACTCGTCCCCGTGTTTTACGTTCGGACATGGAGATGACCTGGTTAAATAAGAGGGTGGGGTCAGATGGACGCAGAGCGGATCTGGGGGAGCCAGTGAGATCGCTGCTGTTCAGGGCCCCTCTCTGGTCTCCTGGCTTTGCACAGCCAGGCTCAGAAGTAGGAAACATCAGTTGCAGAGTGAGGGCCTTACTGGGGCCAGAAGCCTGGCTTTGCTTCTCTGGCCCAACCTGGCTGCATCACCAAGGACACTGTTTTGCTCGCTTTAGCCAAGTCCTCCCCCCGAGCACTGGGCAGCCCAAGGACAGCCAGGCTACAACCACACCACAGCTGGGCCCTGGCAAACGCCCCTCAGGATCCGAACTAGAGGGGCTTCTAACCCAAGATCCTCATTTCATGCCAAAGGAGGATCCAGGAAGGCCCCCTATCGTTCAGCTATCCTGACCATTCTCTCCCCTCGTACCTGGGTGCTGTGATTCTGTGATCCCCAGGGCTGGCCTCCCTGAGAGCCCAGTGCAAGCAGCCCCTGCCGTGATCCCTTCCCTGCCACCCTCCCTCCCACGGCTGGCCTGCTTGGGCCAAAGCACCTGTATTTGTGTTTCCGGGGACTCCGCCGCCGGTCCTTGCTGTTGTGGTAGTAGGGACAGGCGTAACCCTGGCGGCACAGCCGTGGGGGCTTCTTGCACGGCTCCGTCTTATAGTTCCCCAGCACATAAGCGGTCTCTGCACAGGGGGCCAGAGGCAGGGGTCAGGTGGATGAGGCAGGGGCGGGGCGCGGGGAGGGGAAGGAGAAGCCACTAGGAAGGAGTCTAGGAGCCGAGGCTTTTGTGAGAGGTATGAGCAGGGCCACCTCCTCGTGGGCCAATGCCAAGACTGAGACCCGGGAGAGAGGTAAGGAGGATGCCACCGTCCCTCACTGGAGATACTCACAGCTCACAGAGTTAAAAGGGCGTCCGCAGGAGGGTTGAGAATACACCTATGTGTACTCGTATACGTGTACGACTGTGTATGTGTGAAAGCCTCCTGACGGAATTTAGGGAGCACCTGGGGTGACGGGAGCAGGGCAAGGTGTGTCTGGGGAGACTCCCCCAGAAGTGCCCCTGGATGCCAGGGCTGCAGTTGGCGGGATGTGAGGTGGGATGAGGGGGCAAGTGCCTCCCAGCAGAGGTGGTGGCTTGGGCTGGAGAAGGCAATAGGTGGTGGTGAGCCATGTCCTCAGAGCAGCCATGGGGAGGAGAGGGGGGAGGACAGACAGCTGGTGGGAGGGGGCATGGCCACTTGTGTGGCCACCTTTACCTTGCCACCGAGGCTCCTCACTGAGGATTTTTTCTATCATGGCGTGGCTTGCGGCCCCAGCCGACTGGCCCTCTATGCTGCCCTCTACTGTGGTCTGACCGTTCTGCAAGGCCTCCATTGCCTGGAGCTCCCTGGGAAGAGAGGAGAGGACAGAGAGAGCGGGGAGAGGGCATGAGGAGGAAGGAACCAGAGTGCCAGCCCTGCACTTCGTCGGTGGTACTCACTGCGTCTGCAGCCAGGCCCCCACCCCGGCCCTCAGCCATCAGCCCACCTGATGTCATAGACAGGGGAGCGGAGGTCATGGGGCCCATGAGCAAAAGCGCAGTGCAGGCCGTTTTTGGTGCAGTTGCCTTTTGAGTCTGTCTCGTGGATGCAGATTCCAGTCTTATAGTAGCGCAGGTGGTACCTGCGCTCAGTGTCCCCTGTGGTCCTGTGCAGGAATGGGCACCTGAAACACAGCAGCAGGGGTGGGGGGTCACTCACCTTCGCCCCCTGCAGCCTGGGCTACCAGCCGTGCCCTTCCCTGCCCGTTGAAGGCTTTCTCATGACCCAGCGGGTGTACTGATGGTGGGTCAAAGAGGCAAGCAAGTGACGAGTCCTGCTGAGGTAACAGAGCCACCCTCCCACTGCCGGTGGGTGCTGTAGCCCAAAGTGGGGCCTGAAAGGCCTGGCATTCCCACTTCAGCTTCTCAAAGACTACTCAGCCAGTGCCCTGGGCTGTCCTGAAGAGAAGCTCCAGAGGGGGGCACTCTTGGGAGAACAAACACTGCCTAGGTCAGGGGTCTTCAGAGAAGCAAACGCCCTCGGGCCCTGGGTACTTCATGAAGCTGGGTGGAGGGGTGAGCAAGCCTTTGACCCCTGGGAGAAACGGAAGAGCTGGTGTGGGGTGGTTCAGTGAGGTGCACCCACAGAACACCCCGCAGTGCCTCCATCACCACCTCCGCACGGCTGAGACACTTGTTAGGCAGGGTCAGTAAGTGCTCCCTCAGTGACGTTCCCAGGTTTGCCACCTCATGTTTGTCATGTGTTATGCCCTGTCTCTTCACAGAGCTTTGTGGCAAAATATTTAGGGTCAGCAAAAAGGGAACTAGAAAAAAAAAAAAATAGGAAAAAAAAAAAAAAAAGGGCACTAGAGAGGCTGCGTGTCACTAAACAGCCTTGGTGGGCACTGCATGGGATGGAGTGGGTAGTACGGGCTCGGGAGAGGGTCCTTGTGACCTGCAAGGGACCAGGAAAGAAGGCCCAGGAAGCCACTTTGGTTCAGATGTGGCCCTTAGGCTTAGCAGAAGAAAGGCCTGTGTAGGGCTTCCCAAAAGTAGGGAAAGGAGAAGGGGTCTCCCCCAGATGATGGTGGGGTCTGAACCCAGGTCCAAACGATAGGACAGTGGGCCAGGCTGCAGCAGGTCCCCAAAGGCAGGCTCTGGCTGGCTTCTTGGACTCTGACTGGACTATTGTGAGGGCATCTGATCCAGGAGGCAGGGGGCTCCTCTGAGGGCAGGCTGGGCAGCACTCACTCGTCGCCCTCCGGGCAGAGGCCTGTGGCCTCGTCGTACTTGGTGCAGTAGACGTCGGGGCTATAGTTGAAGGTGCCGTCCCGGCGGCGGATGGACCGGCGGCGTCGCTGGTTCACGAAATGCCAGTGGAAGCAGGTGTAGGGCCGATGCTGAGTACATTTGTGTTGCACAAAGAGCGGGCACTGCTCAGTGCGGAATTCCTTCAGGTACCTGCAGGGAGAGCCCCCGAGTAGGGTGGGCCAGGAGCAGAGTGTTAAGTCCCTTGTTTCCCAGCAAGAAGTTGGCCACCAAGTCCCCCAAGGGCCCTACTCTGGGGGGGCTAGTTCAATTGAGACACCAGAAAAGACCCAGAGCTAAGGCAGGCCCTCAGCATCAGGATCCTTCCTAATACGCAGGTCCCCAGCCAGCCTGAAGGGCAGGAACCATAGACCACAAGGGCCCTCAGTGGTCAGCTGCCTCTGCCATGGTGACCAGAGGAGCGCTTCGTCAGTGGCTTGTTCTCTGATCGCTCCCCGAGGTTTCCCAGGCCAAACCACTGACCACAGGGAAAAGGCTGCAAACCAGAGCTTGAGGAGCCTCTCCTAAACTTCCTGCAAGGATCTCTGCTGCCCAATCTGCCTGCCAATTCCTGGAGGCCTCACTTGTCTCAGGAGCAGGGCTGGGGCACAAGGCCGAGGGCCAGGACAGCTGCTGCTCTAGAGCTGAGAGCCCAGGTCACAAGGTGTCCTTCCGGACCACTGACACAGGTCATCACTGTCCTGTCCGCTGACCTCCTTCCAGAGACACTTCCTAGCATTACCCAAGTCTGTTCGTGAAGCTCATGTTGGAAGCATCTGAAGAGACTCCCTCTCAGCCTTGCCTCCCACAACAGTCTTGCAAATGAGTACCTGCAGCAGCTGAGGTATTCTATTTCCGTCCTAACCTGGGGTTGGGGGCTCTGTCTGTCCTCCCAGCCTCCTCCCAACCTGCATCTCTCTCCTTTACTCTGCATCTAAAAACCAAGACAGGGCTTCCCTGGTGGCGCAGTGGTTGGGAGTCCGCCTGCCAGTGCAGGGGATGCGGGTTCATGCCCCGGTCTGGGAAGATCCCACGTGCCGCGGAGCGGCTGGGCCCCTGAGCCATGGCTGCTGAGCCTGCGCGTCCAGAGCCTGTGCTCCGCAACGGAAGAGGCCACAACAGTGAGAGGCCCGCGTACCGCAAAAAAAAAAACAAACCAAGACGACCCGAAGCTCCTCCCCCCACACCACCCAGTGGAGGGCCTGACCCACTTACCCCTTTACAGAACCATACCATCCGTGTTTTCATTCACTTTGTGTCCAGGTGGAGGGTTTCTTAGATTTACCGCCACTGCCCCCCCACCCCCGACACACACACACACACACACACACACACACACACACACACACACACA
>NW_021703786.1:30064175-30173204 GCF_005190385.1 Monodon monoceros
CACACACACACACACACACACACACACACACACACACACACACACACGGTGGGCACAAGCAGGCAGCCCAGTTCCCTATATTCATTCCTTCAAGCCCTAGCAATGAAGGCAACAAATGGCTTGATAGAAGACATTTGATGCCAGTGAGGAGGATGGTTCTAGAAGGCACAGAAGGTTGTGTGCAGAAGGGAGGGTGGAGAGAGCAGCCACCTGGAGCTGGAATGCCTGGGAAACAGGCGAGAGGGTCCAGCCCATGTCTTTGGCTCATGCCAGGATATGCAGGGCCTCATCAGTCTGGGCATATGGAAGGTGTGGGGACAGGTAGGTCCAGGGCTGAGACTTTCCAGACAGGTTTTCTTTAACGCTAACGAGAGTGCTGTAAAATCCTCCCAGACAAGGGGAATTGCCTGGCAGTCCAGTGGTTAGGGCTCCGTGCTTTCATTGCCAAGGGCCCGGGTTCAATCCCTGGTCGGGGAAACTAAGATCCCACAAGCCATGTGGCGTGGCCAAAAAACCCCAAATCCTCCCAGCCCTGAAGTGTGGAGAAATGTCCAGGCGTGTGTACTGGGCAGGGGGAAGCTGGAGCTGGGTGCTCCCTAAAGAACACAGATAGGGGGTTTAAGGGACAGTGAAGCTTCCAGATAGCATCCTATTCATTCAGCACCTATTTACTGAGCACTTACTAGATGCAAGCATGGTGGTGAGCGCTGAGGACACTGACGTAGCAGGTCCTTATCCTTAGGAAGCCCATATTTTCATGGGAGACACACCGTAACAGGTGGAATCAATCAACTGTGGAAAAGGTTATGAGGAAGGTTTGCAGAGGGCTCTTTGGGAACCCAGAGGAAGGATCCTTGACCCAGGCTGGCACAGAGGAAGGGGGAAGGGAAGGAGAGGTACTTGTGGGTGAAGAAGGTGGGAAGGGTGTTTTAGGCAAAGGGAACAGTACGAGCTTAGCAACAGTATGCCTAAATCAAAGAGCTCCGAGCGCCTTTGTGGAATGTGAGTGGGGTAGAACTGGAAAAGGGAAATGAGGATGAGGTGAGGTGTGGGAGGAGCCACATTTCAGGGATATCATCTCCAGGCTGCAGATATATTCTGAGACACTGGGTTGAAACCTGGAAGGCTCCGTAGAGCCTCTCACAGCCCCTTTGACATTGGAACGTAAGGTCTTCCTGTCTCCCTCTGTCTGGTTATAGACAGAAATCTGCCCTGCATACTGTACACAGGTACAGTATGTGGCAGTATCAAACCCTGGCACTGAGTTGGGACACCAACCCCCCAAACTGCTAGACTGATCTCTCCTGCGCAGCACATACTCTGACTCCTGACCCACAGGAGACTAATTCAGGAGGTAACAGGTAGGAAATGGGAGCGGATGAAGCTGATCCCAGGGCCAGGGAAGAATGAGAAGTATTGATAGTTAGGACTGACAGACTAAATACAGGACATCCAGTTAAACTGGAATATCAGATAAATCAAATATTTTGTGGGACATGCTTATACTAAAAAATTATCCATTATCTGAAATTTCAATCTAACTGGCATCCTCTTTTTTTTTTTAAAGCATAGCTTGGGTTTCTTCTTTTATTTATTTGGCTGCGCTGGGTCCTAGTTGCAGCACACGGGATCTTCATTGCCACGTGCAGGATCTTTAGTTGAGGCATGCGTGTGCGATCTAGTTCCCTGACCAGGAACTGAACCCAGGCCCCCTGCATTGGGAGCACGGAGTCTTAACCACTGGACCACCAGGGAAGTCCCTGGCATCCTCTATTTTTGTTTGCTAAATCTAGCAACCCTAAGAGTGGCATCTGCCTGCTTAGTATCAATGCCTCAGTAAAAACCCAGGGAGGCAGTCCAGAGAAGTGACTGTGGACACAGTCTGTCCTCTCGGAGAGAGTTCCTGGCAAGCCTGCTTCTCTGGGGCAGCCATGTCCACAGTGTTACCTACAGATGCCACGGCTCCAAAGGGCTCCAGCTGGCAGAGGTGTCACAGAGGAAAGACATGGAAGCAACAAATTACCTCATTCTAAGCCTCTTCATCTCCATTCCCACCACCATGGGTCAGGCACTTGGTACCTCTTAATAAACCGGTCTCCTTGTATCCGGCCTCTCCCCTGTCCAGTTTATGTTGCACAGTACTCATCATTTTTCCCAGAACCCAAATGTAATTTTCACTTTCTTAAAAGCCTTTAGCTTCCACGAGTAGCCACTGATAAAGACCAACTATTCGGCCTGGCATTTCAAGCCCTACACATCTGGTCCAATGAACTCTTCCAGCCCCATTTCTCTTGAATCCAGTAACACTGGAGTCCTTGGTGTCTTGCAAAGAGATCTTGAGCTTCCCTGCCTTTGCTCATGTCCCCTTCCTCACCTGTAGAAATCTTTCAAGGCTGAATTCAATGGTAATTAATCTTCTGATGCCATCACTTCCATGAAGTTTTCCTTGACCTCTACCTATCCTCCCCCTCCTGCCCTTGTCTCCAGCTAAGTTATCATCTCTAAGCTTTTACAGCACTTTCTCTGGACATTTCTTATAGTCCTTATCCTGCACTGCATATTAATAATGTGTACGTTTTCCTCTATTACTAGATTATAAAGTCCTTGACAGCAAGCATGTAATAATCCAGTACAGTGACAGTTTGCTGAATGAATGTAACAAGAAGTCACACAAGAGGCAAAGTCTACAAAGATATTAACAATTTTATGATGCCGCGCACAGGCAGACATTGAGAGCTGGAAGCTCAATCCTATTCCCTGGTGAAAAGCACTACAGTGCAGGAAATTTGTAACTCTGCAGACAGGGCGGACTGTCCTGCAGAAAAGCCTCTCACGAGAGAAGGGGCCAAATGACTGAGTCTAGGCCGGCAGAATACCCACTTTCAACCAACAATAATCAATGAGAGAAATGTCTAACCTTCTGCTTAAGCCATTAACAGAACTGTGCCATCCTCCACCTGGGAACCAAAATGTTTAGTCAGAACTTCCCACTCTCCCTGTCCCCCTCTAACCTTGTGCTAACCAGCAACACACTGCCCAGACAGCAAGGAGAAACGCACTTAGAAATCACTCTTTTCTACTTTCATGGATTGAAAAGAAACAAATTTTCAGTGGAAATGAACAACTGTCTCCATTAAGCTCCAACCGATCTTTCCATTTTAAAGGTCTGAAAGCATAAGATCTAAGAAAATAGGCTGAAACTTACTCATTCCAATTCAACCAGCTCTCAGGAAAACCAAGAAGTCCTGGAATCCCTGGTTAGGAGAGAAGACTCGCCAACCACCCCTGCCCCACCCCAAGATCTGGGGGGCGCACAGGGCCACAGAGCTCAATTCTTCACACCTCCATCTCCCAGGAATACCCGCACTCAAGGATAAAAGACAATAAATGTGGACTAGCTTCAAATTGCAAGGCCTCAGTGACCTACTGTGGCCAGGATGAGTCAAGAAACCACTCAGGCCCTGAATCAGTAAGAGTTGATGGAAAAAGCCACATCTTCGTCCTTCCCAGGAGAAGGATCAACGAAGGCTGGAGGAACACTGAGGTTGCTCAGAGTCTCACCTTGACTAAGGAGCAGCGCCCGCATGTTTGTCCCAACAGGGGCTGACTTTCAAAGTTATCTTTCACTCCTTTTTAGGACATCATATTAATTATCCCATTAATGGTTTATCTGTAAATGTAAAGGATCATTGTGCAAGTAACATGCCCACTTACAAAAAGTTTTTAAATGTAGAAAAGGGGGGACTTCCCTGGTGGCACAGTGGTTAAGAATCTACCTGCCAACGCAGGGGACACGGGTTCAAGCCCTGGTCCGGGAAGGTCCCACATGCCGCAGAGCAACTAAGCCCGTGAGCCACAACTACTGAGCCTGTACTCTAGAGCCCACGAGCCACAACTACTGAGCCCGCGTGCCTAGAGCCGGTGCTCCAAAACAAAAGAAGCCACCGCAATGAGAAGCCCGCGCAACGGGACGAAGAGTAGCCCCCGCTCACTGCAACTAGAGAAAGCCCGCGTGCAGAAATAAAGACCCAATGCAGCCAAACAAAAATAAATTTAAAAAAATATTTTTTTTTTAAAAAAGGGCGAAATCACCCTTAATCCCACCACGAATAATGCTAGACTTCTGGTTAATTTTCTCCCAGTACTTTTACACAAATATAATCATAAGGTATCATATTACTGAACTGCTTTATAAAACTAATACCTCTCCCTAAAAAACTTTTAAAATCAAATACACGCAAACATTTAAAAAAAAATCAGGTGATACTTTCAATATTTACTGGATTATCTTTACTTTCCAAAATTCTAAAACAGCAAAAATCAGGCTACTTGAAATCAAAATTCAATCACTTGCCCCATTAAACCAACAGTGATAACATAAGGGATTAACAATATATTCAGTAAATTACATCACTTTTTCTAAGATTTTTTTGATGTGGACCATATTTAAAGTCTTTATTGAATTTGTTACAATGTTGCTTCTGTTCTGTTTTAGTTTTTTGGCCGCAAGAGGCATGTGGGATCTTAGCTCCCTGACCAGGGATTGACCAGGGATCGAACCCGCACCCCCTGCATTGAATGGTGAAGTCTTAACCACTGGACCGCCAGGGAAGTCCCTACATCACTCTTAAGGTGTTAAATCAAGTGTGAACTGCTACCAGCTCAATTTCCGGCTAAACTTTATTTTTGGGGCTGTACGCTCAGCTTGCGGGATCTTAGTCCTCTGAGGACCAGGGATGGAACCCACGCCCTTGGCAGCACACAGAGTCCTATAACCGCAGGGAATTCCCTCCAGCTAAACTTTAAATCCTATTCTAAATTGTCTCACTTAATAGCTTTATCTGTTTGGGTGTTTCACTCTCCCCTGGGTAGGAGGGTGAGCAGAATTTGAATAAACTGAATAAACAGAAAAGTATTAGAGATGACTGTTAGAAAAACTACATAAATTTATTTTTTTAATTATTTATTTTTGGCTGCATTGGGTCTTCGTTGCTGCACGTGGGCTTTCTCTAGTTGCGGGGAGCCGGGGCTCCTCTTCATCGCAGAGCACAGGCGCTAGGTGCACGGGCTTCAGTAGTTGTGGAACACAGGCTCCGTAGTTGCGGCTCGCGGGCTCTAGAGTGCAGGCTCGGTAGTTGTGGCTTGCGGGCTTAGTTGCTCCTCGGCATGTGGGATCTTCCCAGACCAGGGATTGAACATGTGTCCCCTGCACTGGCAGGTGGATTCTTAACCACTGTGCCACCAGGGAAGTCCTTTTTCAATTTTTTTCCAAGATTTTTTTTTTTTTTTTTGACATGGACCAATTTAAGTCTTTATTGAATTTGTTACAGTATTGCTTCTGTTTTCTGTTTCGGTTCTTTGGCCGCAATGCATGTGGGATCTTAGCTCCCTGGCCAGGGATTGACCCCGCACCCCCTGTGCTGGAAGGCGAAGTCTTAACCACTGGACCGCCAGGGAAGTCCCCAAACCACGTAAATTTAGAAGCAATGGGGAGGACGTAGCTGACGTTTTAATCCACATCTATCTAGCTCCCCCCTGCTTCTAGAATCGTGCTTAGCATGGCCTCACTCTGACTCTACCTCCCCTGCTGCCACTGACCTGCTCCTCTCGCCAACAGCAAGCTAAACTCTACAGCAGGGTCAGCAAACCTTTTTCTGTAAAGGACCATAGAGTAAGTATTTCAGACTTTGAGGGCTAAAAGGCCAAACTGAGGATATTACGTACGTACTTACGTAACAAGAGAAAAAACAAATTTCCACAGATTTTTTATTGGTGAAAATAATAATTGGCTATAATTTTTGGTAACACAGGTCTACTAATAAGAATGGACTTAGGGTGGCAGGAATAACATTTGCAAAGTTGGGGGTCCCTTTCACCAAAATTGGTTACGAATGTTCATCTGTTAATGCTGATTCGGTAATAAGATTTTACTTATTTCACCTTTGAAAATGTCTTTTCACATAGATAGGTACTGACAAATGTTGTTATCATTCTACAAGCATGATTTTAATTGAGCATATTGGTCTTAGAATACATTTATAGAATTCTATTAGTGTCTTGATACTTTTTTTTAGTATCTTTATTGGAGTATAATTGCTTTACAATGTTGTGTTAGTTTCTGTTGTATAACAAAGTGAATCAGCTGTAAGTATACATATATCCCCCCATATGATGCTACTTCCAATTGAAGGTTTGGCGTAAACTCATTTGCAAAGGTAGATGGATTTTGAAATATGGAAATTTCCTTTGTATTCCTATCAAGATGCAAAATCACTGCTCAAACTATAATTTGTGTTCAGAAATCATATCCATGGTAGGGACTTCCCTGGTGGTCCAGTGGTTAAGAATCTGCCTTCCAGTGCGGGTACGCAGGTTCGATCCCTGGTCAGGGAACTAAGATCCCACATGCTGTGTGGCACTGAGCCTGAGCACCACAACTAAGACCCGACGCATCAATCAATCAATCAATGAAATCATATCCATGGTAAATTTGTGTAGGGATAGAGATCTCCCCTTTGTTTTAACTTCTGGCAGCAGAGGAAGTGTGTAAGGTAGTTTGACATGACATGTTTCAAACGTTAGTTGTCAAAATGACTTTACTGCAACATAAGGTTTGCGTATAAGTGATGTTTTGTCTTGTAATTTTAGGGTGAATTCATTAAGAAACATTATCAAGCCTGCAGCAAAAGCTAACTTCCAAAGCCATTCAGCATTCGGTAATAGTGGTTGAGAATGATTCTTCTTTCAGAAAAATTTCAATCTCAGCCCTGAACTCAAAAACTTACAAGAAAACTTCACCACTGCTAAGCTATCTAGTTGTGTAGTAGGGCATGCCAGAATATTCAGCTTTTATTTTTGATAAAAATTCATGGAATTGAGGATTGTTAAGTCCACAAGAGGGAGTGAAGCTCATCACTGATCCTAGCAGTTCAAGAACTCGACAGATTCGAATACTTTCCACAGAGTCCCTGCCGATGAATACAATGAATAACCACAGGCTTTAAACACCTTCTGTTTTCGTAAGCTTTGTAAATTTGTCCAATTAGATCTTTTTCTGCTCCACACATATTCCTACCATCATCAGTTGTAACAGATATCAGCAGATTATACTTCAGGCCGTAGTGAATTGTTTTCTTAATGTCTTTGAAAGGAAAATATCCTCAGCTGTAGTTTTAAGTAGACTATTCATAGAAGCTACTTCTTCAGTCACTTCATACGCGGCACTGACTTCATGAATAAAACAGTAACTTCTGTTGACACATCAAGAGCCAAGAAAAACCACACAAAATCATTTGCCTTGTTTTCTAATTGACCACTGATGTGTTTCCCATTGACCTCAACATTTTGAGAAACTGTTCTTGCTGAAAGGCTAATGCTCTTAAACAAGTTTGTTTTCTCTGGACATGTTTCTTCAGCTTCTTCCCTCAAACATAATTTAATTAATTCTCTATCCGTAAATGGCTTTCCTTGCTTGGCTAACACATGAGCCACTCGGAAACTTACTTCAGTTGTAGCCTCGTTTTCATTTTTTTATTTTTTTTTCGTTTTCATTTTTGTGAAGAAATTCTGCTGTAATGAAACAGTCTCTTTAGAATTTTCTAATTTTTCTGACCGTTGCCTTCCTAGGAGTTGGGAATATTGTGACAACTACATAGTCTGGTAATGTTAATGGATTCTTTCAGCACAGCTTTTTAATTACAGATAGCTTTGCCAACTAATTCAGTGACAAGAAAATCCACACTCCCCTGTGCCCTAAAAACACGACACTCCAAGTCCATTCTTCTCGTTTTGACGTGATACTTAGGCACTGGTAATAAAGAATAAATAAAACATTGTGGTATGCTAACACACATGGCGCTGGAAACACTGTCAAGTTGTAACTGTGTCACCCTGATTTGTAGCGCACTGAAGAGCAATGCAGAGCAACAGTCTGGTCTCCATCAGAACTACTGAACTCTGTGGTTAAACTGCAAAAGCAGCCATAGACAATATCTAAACCAATGAGCGTGGCTTCCAATAAAGCTGTACTTATGGATGCTGAAAATTAAATTTCTTTTTTTTTTTTGGGGGGCCACACGGCATGTGGGATCTTAATTCCCCAACCAGGGATCGAACCCACACTTCCTGCATTTGAAGCACAGAGCCTTAACCACCGGACTGCCAGGGAAGTCCCGAAAATTAAATTTCATATAATTTTCATGTGCCATGAAATATTCTTTTTCAACCATTAAAAATGCAAAAACTATTCTTAGTACATGGGCCATACAAAAGCAGGCAGCAGGCTAGATTTGTCGTATGAGCCACAGTTTATTGACCTCTGCTCAACACACCATAGCCTCCCCTCATTTTTTACCTCCATACTTTCAATCATGTTGCTCCTGTGTCTGGATCGCCCTTCTGGCTTCTCTCTGCATAAGAGCTTCCTGCCCTGCCCAGTGGTATTAATTGCCCTCTCTTCCACGTTTCCACCATACTGTGTGAATACAGCAGGTATGGCCCCACCACAGTTGATTTCAACTGCTTTGTATACAGCCAGGTCTATTCATCTTTGTACCCGTGCACAAAGCCAGCTTGTAGCAGGTGTTCAGGACATGTTTGTCCAAGAAAAAGCAAAAGTGTTAAAGCAACCCAAGTGGTACAAGCCTGGTCCACAGCAGCTATGCACTAACCCAGCAAAACACAGACAAGCAACTTAGATGCTTCTCCTGGCAATTAAGAAATCAGTAACTTCTCTAGCTACTTTGCCCACAAAGTCTGCACAGCCTTGTTCCTCACCCTCAACACTAAATTTAAGATCTTCAGCTTCACATGCAGACTAGAAAAGCAACCAGTGGGATGGCTCACTCTGTAATTGCTGCTGAGAATGTGCAGAGATAAACAGAGATGTATTAAATTCCTTTTTCTGTTTCCTCAACTAAAAGGTATTATGATGACTATTTGGCAAAAGCTAGGTACAAACTAGAGATATATTAAGTGAAAGAAAAAAATATATATACATAACTGGACAATTAGGTAAACTATATGCAGAAAGAAAAACTGGAAAGAAAACTACACCCAGTATTATTGATTTTAGTGGTTATCGTGGCTTTTCCAAAATTAAATGAAAGATATATGATGCTAATAAGTCAGAAGAGTTCTTTTAAGTTAAAAGTGAACTGTGGTAAATCTGTAAAACAAATGACTATTAGAATGTCATCCTGCTTATGATTTGTAAAGTCTGATTGGATCCGTATGTAAAACGGTCAGATTTGAATAAAAAGGCACATAGGCAAGACAATGATGGCCTCTGGAGAAGCAACAGGAAGAGATGGTGTGTGCTTGGGACTCGATCCCAATGTGCACAGTGAACAGCAATCTGTGAGCCCAACGAAAAGGGGGCAACAGACAGAGCTGACAGTAGAAACCCACCCCTGACACCTCGCAGACTGAAGGTCATAGCTCTGCTCCTGGGGAGCCAGCTGCTCTCCTGGCTAGTCAGTGGTCACTGCTCATGAGACTCACACAGGGGTAGCAGAGATCTGGCAACGTGACAGATGTACCCATATCCCTAATAAGCCACCACTGTTCATCTTTATTACAGCTAGTCTTATTAAATCCGAATTTCATCTATTTCAAGCAATAATCAAGCTTTATCACGGAAACAGAATCTTAAAGTGCAAGAAATGGTCCTGTTCTTAAATATTGCTTAATGAAATCTAGCCACAATGTGATAGGATTCTGAAACTAGCAAAGGAAAGAAAAAACAAAACAAACAAAAAACCCAAAAAAATTCCAGTCACTGTCGAAGACAACACTGTGGTGTCCAAAGGCTCAAATGACACTTATCTATAATCTGTTTTCCATATTTATATTAACCCTACTGGCTACTTTATTTTCCCCATACATAACTCCTATAAAGAAATTTAGTCACAGAGCTCATAGTTCATGACTTACCAAAGATTCTTCATTTTTTAAGTTTGAGAATAAAATCTTTTTTAACTTCAAGGAGAATATTGTAAGAGCAGATAAGCAGTAGATTAAGAATCCTAAATTACTTATCCGTGTGTGTGTGTGTGTGTGTGTGTGTGTGTGTGTGTGTGTGTGTAAAAATAAATATTTCTTACAATTTGCTGAAAAACCTTTCCTCATTTTTGAAGAGCTTTAGGTAAACTATTAGTTCTGGATTCAATGTTTGTAAGGATATACATACACATTCCGTTTTGACACCAAACATAACCCAGAAACCATACAACTTTATGACAATAACCACACCAGTAAGAGTTACAAAAAAAAAAATGGCTTTTTAAAAAATCAACGCCAAATAAAGCTAAAATTAGTTATTGGTAAATATTTGGACAATTATTTGTCCAAATCTTTATTTAAGATAAGATAACGTGGGCTTCCCTGGAGGGGCAGTGGTTGAGAGTCCACCTGCCGATGCAGGGGATGCGGGTTTGTGCCCCGGTCCGGGAAGATCCCACATGCCGTGGAGCGGCTGGGCCCGTGAGCCATGGCCGCTGAGCCTGCTTGTCTGGAGCCTGCGCTCCGCAACGGAGAGGCCACATCCCACATCGGTGAGAGGCCCGCTTACCGCAAAAAAAAAAAAAAAAAAAAAAGATAAATAAGATAACGTGCTATCTTCTGAAGTGATCCTGGTTTAGAACACTCTCTCTGGCAGAAAAAGCAAGCCCAGATAGTATTATTCAGGCAAACAAAATAAGCATCTAGTGAATTTCTGCATGTGTCTAAATCTTTAAGACAGGCTTTAATCCTATAACCGGGTTTTAGCCAAAGACCTTGGGGCCAGTACCAACCTCCCAGATACAATGAAACTATCTTAGCACACAGTTACATACACAGGAACCCACAGTACAAGCATCACAGGCACTTAAGCAAGCAAACACTTTAAGGTGGGGTGGAGTCACTCACCAGCAAATGATTTCAGCCCATTCTCACGGGGAAAAAGCTGGTTATCTGTGACATGTCCCGGCCCCAAGAACTAACAAGAACCATGAACGGTGCAACGTTGGTGTTCCTGGTTCCTTCTGTCTATAATTTTCTCCTTGCCCTAAGGATCCTGGAAGTGGTAAAACTGAGGAAAGTTCATGTAATCAGTGACTCAACGTCACTGATTCTGGAGAATCTGTGAGGGGTACTGAAAACCCTGGTTCATTCCCTAAATTAGATAACACCTTGCTTTGGTTCAAAGTTTTCCTGTAAATAGCTGGCCTCAAAAGCTTCCAATTTGACAAACATTTTAGTATAAAGGTTTTAACTGATGTGTTATTTTGAACACTTCTGTACAACAGTCTTGATCCCTGAAAGAGTAGTTCCGTTGAGAACACAAATTCATTGTCTGATATAACCAGGCTGATGGAGGCTATAAGAACCGCGACTGAAGTGAAATTCGAATGGACAGGGAAGAGAGGAGAGTGCTCTGAAGACAACACGGACCCACAGGCTGTTGAAGGAGGTAGCAATGCAGCTGAAAGCAGTAACCTGAGCACTGTTCAGACACTGATAAGAATAGTACTTACACTGTGCTAAGTGCCAGGCACGGTTTTAAGCACTTTATATACATTAATTCACTGAATCCTCATAACTACCCCTTGGCACAGCTATTATTGGTATCATCAGGAAACTGACACACAAAGAGGGAAGTCACTTGCCCAAGGTCCCACAGCTAGTAAGCGGCAGAGTTGGGCTTCAAACCCGGACAGTCTGGTCCTAGAGTTGCTAGTCTTAAACACCATGCTGTTAACTATGCTTTTCTTAACTGAGCTACAGGAAAAACAAGAGTAGTAACAAATAAGCATAAGTGGCTCTCTAGAAGCTGTTGAAAGTATGTCTGGGAGTTTCTGACAGGCCATAATTACAATACAATACAATAAGTTACTAAAAACAAAAACAGAAATGTTAACTTCAATGTACTCTATTGGATATTTAATATTCATTTTATGTGTTCATTATAAAAGTTCAATAGTAAAATCTGTTCTGTTTGGTTTTAAATAAGAAAATATAAGTACAAGTTTCTAATTTATGTTGTTTGACTTACACACATCCTAAACTGGCAGGCTACCAGATGCTTGGCACCTCTTAGCACTAAAAGTGAAATAAAAACGATATAGTAATGTTCTTACCAAAATTAATAAAAGCTTAGATATAAAAACTACAACTTAAAATTTTTAAGTCATAAAACACCATGCCAAATGTTTTTATCAACCTCTTCCTTCCTAAGCATAACTATCTCTCTTCAATGGGGTAGTTTTGTGAATAGGCCAAAATTTCATAGGAAGGTGGGAACATGGGTCTTCCCCTCCTCACTAGAAGTCATTTTGTTAGGACTTATGGTGACCATATGGTGTTCCAAATACTAATAGGAAACAAATGAGTCAACTTATGAACACAAAAAGCAAACTGTGATGTAAAGAATAAGGGAGGAAAATAAGCTCAGATATGACATGACGATACTATCACAGGCCTTAGTATCTTCTTTGTCTCCTAAATAAATTGAGCCACCAACAGGAAAAAGGTCACCTCACAGAACGCTATGAGATTTTTAAGTTGCTAGACTCCTTTCCATCTTCTCCTCCTCACCAGCTCTTGATACTGCTGTCAAATTCTACACACTGGCAAAGAAAAAAGGGGTGAAAGTTGAGGGGTTTTATAGAGAAAATATTAAAAGTTTGTTGAGATTATTTGAACGAAAATATTATAGCCATTGATATCACTTTAAATGCCTAAAACACATGGCCTATTCTTACAGAAATGCCCATGTGAACATTAGAACAATCATCACAATACCTGATGAACAGAATCAATTCATTTTAGCAGAACAGCAACCTCTTCTACATCCCACCCACCCTAGGAAGTAAACACAATTCATTTTATGAAGGTATTGGGAAAAGTGTGCTTGTTCTTTATAATGGTTACCAATTCAGAGACAATTTAAAGTACAACTACCAACAACTAGGAGTCTCAAACTTGCTGAGTATTCACTTCTTAAAAGAATCTCCTCAGACTTACAACATGGAGGCATTCGCCTAGAATGGATACACGGAGACGAAGCCATTGAGAAGACTGGGAAAAGGGTGCCAAGAGCTCTTCACAAACTGCAGGCTTTCCCATGCTGAATGATGCTGCCAAGCCCTGATAGGCCATGTGTCTAAGGCCTCTCTAGTAGGAGGGACTCATATACACTGATTATAACAACGCTTTTGTCCAAAAAAATTGAGATGTAACTTATACAACATAAAAATTCACCATTTTAAAGTGTACATTTCATTAGTTTTTAGGATATTCATCATGTTGTGTAACCATCATCATGGTCTGATTCCAGAACATTTCCATCCCCCCAAAATAAACCCCATACCTATTTTCATATGCAATGATTTTACCCAAACTTTCTCCGTAGATCTCTCTGTTGCCCATGCAGGTATTTTAAGATGGCTGGCTGGGGTGAATCTATAGAGTATCTATATGGTAAGAAAACAAGAAAACTACATTGTCCAGAAAGATACTGAACGCAAATCCTTGGCATTTTTAGCAATTAGGCTAATGTAATTTTTATATATTGGCTAAGAATGGCAGAGAAACTTACATTCAACATCCATCTTCACATAACACATTAATGTGCCCCAAAATTCATCCAAGGTGTTAAAAGAAGGGAAGACAATCTACTATGATTAGCCATAACTGTCCATAGTTGTAATTTCAAAATACAGAAGATGCATATGTGGGAAAACCTCCTTTAGTATCAAGCACAGCTGGATCAAAAAAACAAAAAACAAAATGAAAAACTTTATGATTAAGCAAATATTGTCCCCACTTGAGAAAATAATCCCTAGATCAGTTCTCTATTTAAAGTAATGTAGCTTTAAATGCAACCTTACTTTTATCAGTCTTCTAACCTA
Organism: Monodon monoceros; assembly: GCF_005190385.1. Classification (NCBI taxonomy): domain Eukaryota; kingdom Metazoa; phylum Chordata; class Mammalia; order Artiodactyla; family Monodontidae; genus Monodon; species Monodon monoceros. The sequence continues at coordinate 30,078,068 of NW_021703786.1, forward strand.
GAGTCTCTCCTAATGAGAAAAATAACCTTTAGGCAAAGGTCTGGTAGGAAAGCCTGCAGATGTGCGGTGCTCAGGCTGTCGCAGGCCTCTCATTACCTAAGTGAGCTCACAGCTTCTAAGACACACAGGAAGGAGACCTCACCTTCAGGCATCAGGGTGTTGAAAGCGGGAGGAAGTAGGTCCACGAGGGTGTCTTGCTTTTGTGCACTTATCTGGGGTGCTATTTGCAGAGAAGGAGCTCCTTTATAGAGTGTGCCCAAGATGGATTTCTCTAAGTTGCTCTCAGAGTTGTCCAGCTGCCCTCACCAATAAGCCACAGTCTTTGTAGGTTGATAGAAACCACCAGTCAAAGCAGATGCATATGGATTGTGGGGAAGCCTTCTTTAGTATCTAACATAGCTGGATTAAAACAAAAAAACTTAACCATTAAGCAAATCTTCACTTTAATCATTAATTTAGATTATAGCAAATATCAACTAGGTGCTAAAATTGAGTCTACCCTTAGCATGGGCACTTAACACTTATTAATGGGGATTTTGTGGACTTGCCTGAAGGCCACAGTGAGCTCTCAATTTTTGTCCTGCAAGAAATTAGTTCTCCTTGATAAACAAGTAAACAAGATCCAGAAATGTTTATTGGTAATTTAACTCATTCTTGCCAAGGCTGCTAAGCAATGCTTCCAATGACTTCCATTGTGCAACAAGCTGTGCTCTAGCAATGTATTTACAAAGTTATTGCAATCTGCAATAATGATTTAAATACTGTTCACTGCCTGGATTTTCCAAAACACAATCAGATGCAATCAAGTGAAGCTCGTGACATTTACATAATGTATAAACTAACAAATTTCCCTCAAAGTAGTTTATCTATGGAAGTACTGCTACATTATTCTTCTTTAAAGATGCCCAGGAAACAGTCCTAAATTAAAACGACACCTGACTAGATGAGTATAAAGCACTTATCCTCTGTCTACCTATAAGAAATCACCCAGTGGCCAGAAACCTCCAAGTAACCGTCAATAAACTAGAATTTCATTTTCCTTTAATACAAGAGAATTAAGAAGTCTGAGAATCAATTGCAGGTAAAAGAATCCAAAAATGATTTAATGTCTTTGAGGTTTATATCCTCTTATAGGGTCAAAATAATGAGGTCAAAAACTTAATTTTTTTTTTTTGGCCATGCTGCGCGGCTTGCACAATCTCAGTTCCCAGACCAGGGATTGAACCTGGGCCACGGCAGTGAAAGCACCAAGTCTTAACCAATGGACTGACAGAGAATTCCCAATACTGGGATTTTTTTTGACCATACCACACAGCATGCGGGATCTTAGTTCCCACTGGGGGTTGGACCTGTGCCCCCTGCAGTGGAAGCGCAGAATCTTAACCACCGGACGGCCAGGGAAGTCCCAAAACTGGGATGTTTTATTAAAGATGGCAGGTTTTTTTGTGACCTTTCAGCTATACACTTTTAACAATATAATTGTTATGTAGTAAGAAAGCCCAAAGTTAGCTAAATTTGTAGATACATTTCAGAATGTAAATTGCTCCAAAATTTCCCATTCTTCAGTCTGTTTTTATAAAACTCTTCTAAAATATGATGGACTTGTTCTAAATAAAGCTGTATTAAATTTAGTCTTTGTCAAAAAAAATAGACAAATTACGTAGCAAGAGGTCACATGGTTCTTGTGTTGAAAAGTACTAATACATGCATATTATCATTTTACTTAGTGCTAATCCAATACCTGGAACTGTACAACAGAGGAAATTCTGATATAACCGTTATCTAAAAGGGATGGATTCCTCAAGTCTAGCACAAGTGCCCGCTACACCAGTTTTCTGAAAGGATTAATTCCAAGTTTCCCTTAAAGTAAGAATATTCAACAGCTTACAAAAAAGAAAAGCCAACAAAATATTTATCCTTCAAACTATGTTACGAATAATCCTCTTGGTTTGGGAAAAGGAGGGCTCAAACTCTAGGACTTTAGTTGTGGTATAAGAATAAAGGGCAAGAAGCAAGCCAACAGGAACACAATTTTTGCTTTTGATGGATTCAACTGTGTTTGCCAAGACTGACATTATGATGAGTGGGATTCAATTTTAATGCAAATCTCTTCTAGATTACTGCAAAATTAATGCATGTCACATAATCTCAAATAACATCAGGTACAAAAAAATACACAAAATTAACATATCAGAAAGTTTTAAAATGTAAAAAAAATTTGACAGGTAAAAAAATACAAACATTCAAAAAACAACAAGGAGTCTAGATCTGTATTCAACAATGGGATCAGTGCACTAGATAAGGTCATATTCAGGTTGGAACGAGTTCTGGAAACTGATGCTACAAAAGAGAATGAAAAAAATGCTCCGCAGCTCAAAATTTTATAGCAAATATTGAAATCAAAATTAAAATGTTCGTGTCTCCTAACCCCCAAGGAAAACAAATGGGTTCACCTTTAATAAATAAATTCAGAGCCAACAAGTGTACTCGTGCCATCATGTGTCCTCATGCTCCCTGCTCCTCAGACCTGGATGAAGCTTTCCAAATCATCAAGGTTTCTGAATGCTCATAAACCTACCAAGAAAGACAACTGACTTCTATCTCTGATTTCTGGACACACACACACACACACACACACACACACACACACACGAACAGATAACAGAAAATAAAGAGATGGGAACACCTCCAACCACCAACCACCCAATCAGGCCTGGGCGTTTCATCTGCTACTAAGCCACTTTAAGAGCCAAGACTGATTACTCTGTGCTTACCCCATGAGGAACGGAAAGACAGATTTTAAACAAATGAGCATCAAGAGGACAAAGACTCATATTAACATTTACACAGCTGTTGACTTGTTTCATCTCTCAATTCCAACATGATTAGAAAGCCTTTCTAATATAGACTCCATAATATACTCAATGACAATGACAACACAACACAGAAACAGAGGTTGCTGAAACCAAGATTCACATTACTCAAAATGTTATCGGTATTTTTCTGAAAAAACGTGATCTGAGCAACCAGTGATTATAAATAAGTTCCAATAAGGTGAAGTTTGCAGATTTCCAAATCAAGACCCTACTGTTGCCTGACCACACCATTCATCTGATCACTGAATTCTCTGAGATAAGACCATCTCACCAAAGCCAGCGGCAGGACTGCAGAAAGAACTCCAGTAAGAAAGCAATGCAAATGGCCATATTAGAAAAGTTACAGTTAACATGAGTCAGACTTAAGTCCACAAAAAGTTTCAAATGATTTCAACCAGTAACAGAGAATCTCACAAAGAAACCAATACACTTCCTAAAATCGATGTTCCCTTATCCCAGAAGAGTCTCCCAATGGGTCTCACTTCCATCAGTGACAAACAAGCGCTCCTCCTGTCTACTTCCTTCTACTCCAACACATGCTTCTTGCTCTTGGTTCACCAGGCAGCATTACCGTGTTCCCCTTAAGGGCTGTTCAACCCCCAACTTCCAAAATCTCCAGCAAGACTGAGGTACACTTGGGGATCCTTCTAAACTTGCTCACAACTTGGGAGACGAAGGGGATGTGGGGCACTCAAAGAGCATCAGGGAAAAATGGAAACCAACATTGTGCTTAACAGGAGGGCCTGCCTCTTTTTCTCTTTCTCCCAAAGCATCTAGCACTAGGCAGTTGCTTGAAGCGCCTTGAGAGGCAATATTATAAAAAGACGACAAGGACCTACATTTAGACACAAGCAGATTCCCAGGAAAAGGCTTCCCATCTTACTGGACTCTCGTAGCATCAGCATTCGGGGCTCCCTCTGATGTCACCTTTGGCTTGGGCCTGGGGACACATTCGGACCCCATCACCCTTGGGATCCCTGACTAGGGCTCGGTCAACTGTTTAAGTGAATTCAAGCAAGGGTGACCTCTGTGGACAACACACGGACCTCACGGACACAAAAGGCCCCCTGTGCACACTGCATGGGTCGCCTGACAAGACTTCACGCTAACGGTCATTTATAAGCGGGTCTAGGACTGGCCCCTTAGGAACTCATTCTGGTAGCGTCCTAGACTTCTTATCGCCCCTAAAGTGCCTGGGATTGTGGTTTTATGGTCTGAGGAACAGTTAGGCCTCGAAGGCCCGGCCTAAGATGTGTGCACTCCGCATCCCAAGCTCCCGCCTTCCCCACTCGGCGGCGGGGACCGGGTTTCCCGCCCCTCAGCCGACCAAAGGTTCGTGGCAGTTGGAGGCAGTTGGGACCGGCCCCAGCAGGTTGGAACCGGTCTGGGCCGGGCCGGAGGAAGAAGGGGGGAGGGAGAGGCCGCCTCGCGCTCTCCCTGCGCGCGTGACTCACGCTGGCCGCTGACGTCAGGCGTGCGCGCGCGGCGGGGGGGGCTCTACGTACGTGTAGTGCTGCGGTTTCTCGGGCTGTGCCTGCAGCACCTGAGCGGTGGCGGCCGGGGGCGCCGAGGAAGCTGCGGAGCCGCCGGGCCCTGGGCCCTTCGACATGGTCCTGTCTTCCTGCCTCTTCGCCGCTCCCCTTTTATTATTCAGTCTGCGCGGTCCGCGCCGAGGCCCCAGTGCGCCTGCGCCGCGCCACGAGAACGTGAAGACCCCCCGCACGGCAGCAAGGGTTGCTGGGAGTTGTGGTCCCAGGTTCGGCTGGAATTTTACCGTCAGCAGAGGGTTGCTGCCGAAGGAACGGACCACAATACCCAGGGATCCTTGCAGGCGGTGTCCCGGATGCTGAGGGCCCGCGACGGTTTCTGGGGATTGCAGTCCGGCTGCGTTTCTTCTTAACTGCGTCTTTCCAGGTTCGTAGTCGGGAGCCTTTCCCTGAAATTGGAGCCCCTGGAGTAGAAGAGGCCCAGAGCCAGGGAGGGCCTAACGACTGCTGGGAAACGGTTCCAAGTGTAATTGCACTGCCAACAGTGTAACAATTACCTCGCCTCCATACTTAGCACACCCTGGGCTCGGTTCTGATGCCGGCCCTGAGCAGTGGGCCTTTGAGCTTCAGGCACCTGGAGTCCGCCAACATCCTCATTCCTGTAGTGGGACCAAGCTGAGAGGCGTGAAGGAAAGTCTGCCCGTTGGAAGTCAGCTTAAGAAACCTTTGCTAACGAAGAGCTACACTACACAATACTCTGTTCCTGCGCCTTTGCTGAGGCGCTCCGTAAACCTTTACCAGCCCTGAAACCTGGAACTCCACGACTTGGGTCCCTTCTCAACTCGACACCTGGCTTGACCAACTTGTTTCCAGTACATTAAGGGCCAAGGACGAATTTAATCTCCGTCTAGCATAGTCTCAGGTATACTGGCAAGTTGCAGGGGCGTCGAGAAGCATCACAGTGTCCAGAGGAAGGGCCTGGGTTTGAGTAGGGAGTGCGATTTATAATCCACTCCAGTTCCCTGCGGCGGATGCCAGCGCTTCTACTGGTGAAAATGTCTCCTCCCTGCTTCCCGCCAGCTGGGCGAAGTTCTTCACAGATATTTTAACACTTGTTATTTAACTTTGTTTTCCATATTGAATCTATTTAAAACCATTGTTTTACAGACTAATTTACATTTTATTAGATAACGTTAACTAATGTTAATCTCATTAAAGAAACACATTCCGAATAACGAATAACCTTACCGGTGAAGCAGGGTGGGGTGAATGGAAAATAGTTAATGTTTAAGACTGATACATATCTATTTTATTTTGTTATGAGTAACTTCCCATCAGAATCCAAATTGTCAGCCTACAAAGTTGAGAAACTGGTATTTCTTAAACATGTCAAATCAGTTGTTTAACCACTAGGGGCATTTGAAGATGAAAAATTCCAAAAGGATAAAAAAGTTGTGTATTGCTTTACTCCTATTATTAAATCCAAATAATTGGCATATATGTTATCCCCAAAATACCCAAGTGTGATTTGAATGAAGAAATATAGTTCAGAGTGCTAGATTTTAAATAAGGGTATACCATGAGCTTCAGAATAAGTGTGTACTGGTAGAATTGGGAGATGATACCATCCAAACTGCTTAATTTACAGAAGAGGAAACCAAAACTCAGAGAGGTTAAGTAACTTGTGCGAAGTTACTCAGCAAGTCTGACAGAACAGAAACTAGGACAGTAGCCTACATGCTGCATCATGTTTTGCATTGTTTTGACTGTATTAACATTTTCAGTTGTTCCCTATTTCCTGTGTTGCTTTTCCTCCCCTGCGTCCACTTAGGAAAAAGAAGAACATAGCGATAAGACGGCCAAGTAAGAGGGACAAACTGTTTCCACTAATCATCCTTAAATGGATGAACGCATGTAAATTCATACCTAGTTTCTCCTGGAGCAGTTTTAGTTCCTCTGTAGTAATTAGCAAAACTGGGGACGGGGATGGGGGGCGCGGCAGAGAACTAGACTATTTCTCCCGTAGAAAGCATGGGACAGACAGGGTTCTGGATCTCCTAGAAAAGCCTTGGAACACAAAATGGGTGTTAATTCAGGAGTCCATTCTTTCTCCAGGCCATCTGAGCAGTCAAAAAAAGATGACAGGGTATTTTTCTTGTTACATCCCAGGACATTTGACAGCCTCTTATGTGAGATGTAACCAGCGCCCTGTTTCTCGGCTTTACCCAGGTTCTGAGAACAGGGCATCTTGGTTTGTCTTCTCAGTCTGGCATGAATGAAACAGCTTAATTTTTCCCCTACCCTAAACTTTGAGCAGAAGGCAGAAAACTAAAGTTGATTGAATTATCACATAAAAGTTTAGATATATAATGATTAAATACATACTGTGCGTGTTATGATTGAGAGGGCTGAAATTAACGAGAGGAATTTGGAAATAGAGGTTGGGTCAAAGGTGTTTTTTGCCATAGCTGCTTTTTCAAACTGCATTTTTTTTCTCACTATTGATGGTGAGAGGGGGAACTCTGGTGTCAGGAGTAAATTTTTGAGGTATTTGTATTTATGTATAATAATTCTCTGAGTTGAAATCTATATGTACCTGGTTTTGCTGCTTTTTTATTTTAATAATTTAAAATATTCGGTGAGGGACTTCCCTGGCCCTCCAGTGGTTAGGGCTCCGCACTTCCACCGCAGGGGGCGCGGGTTCCATCCCTGACCGGGAGCCTGAGATCCCACATGCCGCACGGCACGGCCAACGAATAAATAAATCAGTTCGGTGAACCCAGAGTAAGAACTGCGGAGTAGAATGCCCAAGGCTCTGTTTCAATTTTCTGGGCTTTGTTTGGCGGGTCTTAATCTTAAGCCTGCTTTGATATTTTATATAACTGAGTCACCTGCAAAACTAAATATTAAAATCCACTCAAGACATTTAGGCAAAGGTAGGGATTACCATTTTTATACATTTGTCCTGTTTCTTCACAAGTAACACATTCCAGGATATACCATTAAATACAAGTGAACGTATTTAATTTCGTTGTCTTTTGTTTGCTCTTTATGGACATGCAAATACAGTTTTAGAACTGAGTATTCCCATTCTGGCTGTAGTCATTTAGTTCAGTTGAATTACATAATTTTAAAAATATGTTGCTTAGTGGGTTACTTCTTGTTTAAGCATTTTGAAATCACAAAGTATTTTGTGATGGTCTAATAACATACAAAACAGTACTTCTAAAATAATTTATCGACATTTGTTTTTTGTATCTATTATTTACCCCTCCCCACCAAACAAAAGAACTCCCTTTTCATTGAAAAGTAATCACAGGGAATACATTTTTTTTATATATTGGAAAATATTTACAAAATTTTCGTTAAAGAAACCTCTCCTCCTCCTGCATTGTATTAGCTTGATGCAAATAAGGTTAGGCTCCTTCCCGTCCCGACTCTTTAAGTCCTGATAGGGACCAGTGCAATTCATTTGCATTGACTTTCTATTGTAGAGCTTTGAAACCAAGGGAAGGATCCAAACATAGCTCCATTTTATCCAATCAGAAGAGCCGCTTAGTGCTAAACTCTGATTCGTCCATTCCGCTTTCCATTTATCCAATCATTAGGCCACTTTAACAGCCAATCAGTGGTCTAGATGTCCGCCAATCAGCGAACGGGGCCGAAGCACGGCCTTTGTGTCGGGGGATGTCAGCGCGTCGGCGAAAGCGTCAGCCAATAGAAAAAGTCGTTGGTGTATGCAAATTAAGGTCCTATTACGCAGAGACGCAGCGTGAAGCGTGAGTATAAAAACGGAGGCATAGGGGGGGCCTGGAACGCAGAGCGGTTTGGTCGTTAGTCGGAGGAGCTTCTTCCGTTAGTTCGGCGACTGCGGCTCTTCATTGGGCAGCAGGAGCGGCGCGGCTGTCGGAGAAGCGGCGTAGAACTTAGGCATTGGGTAAGTGTTCTTGGGTTTACGCGTGACATGAGGCCCTGTCAGCCGTTGATGTCGCGGGCCGCGGCCGTTGAGAGCCGAGTGCCGGCTGCTGCGGGCTGCCCAGGCTGCTTGCTGGCGCCGGCGTGGGGACGGGTGGTTTTCCCTTGGGGCTTCGTTCCGGAACCATGTCTCCGCCTCTTTCCCGCTGGTGATTCAGAGGTCCCGACGCCGGGTTCCGGGCAGCCGGGCCTCCGCCCGTCGAGGAGGGGAAGTGACTCCTCCCCGCACTCCCCCTCCCGGGGGAGGCTGCTGCTACTTGCAGCCTGAGTCATTAGGGGAGGGGGAGGAGGCGGCAGCCCTCGGCCATCTGCCGCCCGCCTTGGGGTGGGAGGAGGCGGGAGGGTAGGGGCGCCGGGCGTCCCGCCCCCCGCAGCCCGGGAGGCGAGCGCCGCGGCCCCGGAGTCAGGGATTTGTTCCGCAGGTGAAAGAAAATGGCCCGAACCAAGCAGACTGCTCGTAAGTCCACGGGTGGCAAAGCGCCCCGCAAACAGCTGGCCACTAAAGCGGCCAGGAAAAGCGCCCCCTCTACCGGCGGGGTGAAAAAACCTCATCGCTACAGGTAGGCAGCGCGGCAGGAAAACAATGACTCGGCGGCGCGCCGCGAGCGGGACGCTTCCTGCTGCTTGATCCGCGCTCTTGGTTAACCGGTGTTCCTTTACGCCCTCCTCTTCGCTTCAGGCCCGGGACCGTTGCGCTTCGAGAAATCCGTCGTTACCAGAAATCCACCGAGCTTCTGATCCGGAAGCTGCCTTTCCAGAGGTTGGTGAGGGAGATCGCCCAGGATTTCAAAACCGACTTGAGGTTCCAGAGTGCCGCCATTGGTGCGCTTCAGGTGAGGCGGCCGAGGCTGCGTGTGGCAGGGGCGGAGGGCTTGCGCGCGGTTCTCCTCGGAGAGAGTTAATAGTGTGGCTCTTGTCCTCAACAGGAGGCTAGTGAAGCGTACCTGGTGGGTTTATTTGAAGATACTAATCTGTGTGCCATCCACGCTAAGAGAGTCACCATCATGCCCAAAGACATCCAGTTGGCTCGCCGGATACGGGGAGAGAGAGCTTAAGTGAAGGCAGTTTTTATGGTGTTTTGTAGTAAATTCTGTAAAATACTTTGGTTTAATTTGTGACTTTTTTTGTAAGAGATTGTTTATAATATGTTGCATTTGTACTTAAGTCATTCCATCTTTCACTCAGGATGAATGCGAAAAGTGACTGACTGTTCACAGACCTCAGTGATGTGAGCACTGTTGCTCAGGAGTGACAAGTTGCTAATATGCAGAAGGGATGGGTGATATTTCTTGCTTCTCATGATGCATGTTTCTGTATGTTAATGACTTGTTGGGTAGCTATTAAGGTACTAGAATTGATAAATGTGTACAGGGTCCTTTTGCAATAAAACTGGTTATGACTTGATCCAAGTGTTTAACAATTGGGGCTGTTAAGTCTGACCATACATCACTGTGATAGAATGTGGGCTTTTTCAAGGGTGAAGATACAAGTCTTAACCACAGTGTAACTTACAGTTTCCTTATTAAAAAAAAAAAAAAGTAAACCTGGCAGCTATAGAATACACTATGTGCATTTATAATAGCTATTTTATATATTGTAGTGTCAACATTTTTAAATTAAATGTTTTACATTCACGTGTGGTGGGGAGTCTTGTCATTAAGGTGTGTGTAACATAGAGTCCGGTTGGTTTTCTCCTAACTAGACTGCACTTGTTTTTCATACGTAGTAAGATGCTTTGCGCATTATACCTTGCATAAGTCCTCATTCTACCACACGTTAACTAACCCTCTAGCTGGTAATGCAGACACTAACGGGGGGATTTATTTATAAGGGCTCCAGACTGTAATACAAGCTATTCACACCAGCATCATCTGTTAGTGATACAGTAGTTAGTGCAGCTTTGCTTTGTGTTGTGGTTGGTCTCATAACTAGGGTGAGTTTTTCTCTACGAGGAGGGAGCAATACTGAACTTCTTTTCCTTGTGGAGTTTGTATTATAATAACCCTTAGGGTAAACTTGCTGTGGGGGAGGGACACACAGCTTCAGCTCATGGAACCTGCCAGTTAAAATGGTGTCATCTGGTATAAGGTCCTGGGAAAAATCACTTCATAGAGATGCTTTCCAAGTGGTTTTCAAACTTATTCTTCTATTGAAGTTTTTAGGTCAATTATGTATGTTGACTAAATTTACAAATAAACTTGTTTATCCAACTAAGTGTCAAAAACCTAAATTGAATGTTGAAAGCTTAATACATCTTTTATCTAGGTCCTTTTAAGTTTATTTCAGGTTTTGCTTGGTAGACAAAGGAAGCATTTATTTGCAGAAATATTTCTACAAAGCATGTAAACAGCTCTCTGCTCTATAAAAATGCCATGACAGCTGTATATGCAGTGTGGGCTTAAGATTGTATTAATATGATTCTCCCCCCCGCCCCTCTGTTGTGAAGGAAAGTAAACTTCTTTGAAATTCCAGGACTCACTTTTGGCGTCTGTTCCTGAACCTGTTTGTGAAGCACGTTTATAGATCTCTTCATACAGTGAGTTATTTTAAGACAAGCCCACAGGTATAGAATCTTTAGTCTAAGCCGCCTTTTCAGTATGAAACTAGTGTTCTCGACCAATGATGGCCACCAGTGAAGCATAGTATATCAGCGGGACATGGGCACAAGAACCGCACCTATCAGACAAGAATTCTGTATAATTTGAAGTCGGTAGCTGTAGGAAGTCTTTCGGACTAGTTTCACGTTTAGGGTTGGAGGGTTTAGGACTGGGAAGAGGCAAGGCAGATTAGGGTTGGGAATCTTGGTAGTTCAGTGGGCTTTTCATGAGGGGTCGAAATCTGATACAGTATAACGAACTGGTTTCCTGGAAGGTCCATCATAACGAGTTTTGGAACCAGTTCTGACGATTTACTTGCATTGTTCTTGTGAAGGACATTGAAATCCTAGCCAGTGGAATGTGGTGTGGAGTGGGAGTTAAAAACACCAGTAGAGAAACGGCTATGGTGATGCGTCTCCTTGAGTTACCACTCGAGCTAGAGTAGGTGACAGACTTTCTCACAAAGTCTGCATCCCAAGGTAGGATTTTACTGGGCAGCCTGGAATCTGCTAAAATAGTGCAACTTACACTTCCATACTTCTAATTTTTAAGCCGACAGGCAGAAATATTTTCTGGTTCTAGGGAACTGCCCACATGTTATAATATCCATGGGTTAAGATGGTAGAACAGAGTCTGAGGAGAAAAGCAAAAATTGGAGCTGATGAAGGCAACCTGTGCTGTTGATGGGTGAGACAAAAATAAAGTTTTTAAAGTTGAGACTTGCTCATCTTGTTAATGCTCTTCATTTGGATGATCATGTTTTTCTTTCACAAAGTTTTGTGGGGGAATGTCCAGGAAGCCTTGCCTTCTGACTCAGCTGGTAGTTGGGGGTGGGGGGGAGTGCATTCCTCAGCTCTCCCCGATTGTTGTGTCTGGGGGCTCCCCCTCCCTGGTTCCTTGCAAGCACTGTTCCTTGCTTGGTGTCAGGTGTTGGGGCTGGGCTCTGCCTCAGTAGGAAAGCGGGCCCCTTCTGGAACACTTTCAGGTTGGGCTGCAGAGGGTGGACACAGTCTAGTCAGCTGTCTGCCATTGGATCAGCAGGAAACTCCAGGGCTTGCCCTTAAGGTTCTGCAGGCAAGGGCCAGCCTGCCTATGGGAGCAACAGCAGAAGGTCAGGGATCAGTTCCTCAGGCCTGTGGCCAACCTACCCTGCCACGGAGAAGGGGGAAGTGTAGTTTTCAGCACACCTTCTGTAGCGGTCGCCTCACTGGGTAGGCTAGGCCCAAGAGCCTTGAGCCTCCACCCTGGGCATCCAGTCCTCACCCCTACCTCCCCATCCCTTCACAGTCACCTCACCACAGCAGTCACAGCATATTTCCCTGGGCCCCACCTTGGGCGCTGATACAAGAACACAGCTGAGCTCAATGTGCTCTGAGCTCCACAGTCTCTTCCTTCCCTCAACCCCTTGGCGGTCACACCTGCCTCTGTAGGCGTTCCTCAGGGGTGTCACCAGCCCAGGCCATTCCATCGAGCTGGGCCTGGCATCTGGCCAGCAACTCCAGCACAAGCAGGCAGCCTTCCACCTGCCTTCCTGAAGGCAAGCCTGGAGGAAGGAAGGAAGGAAGAACTGATCCTTGCCCAGGTTGCTAACCCAAATCCCTGCAGCCTGCTCAGAGAGAAGGCTGATGTCTTTGGCCAGGTGGCCGGCCTTTTGGCCCCCTGACCCCTTTGGGTCGGCAGGTCTGGGGGATGAGCAAGGCTGTGGGCCGAGGTGGGTGGGTGCAGCTGGGACAGCTTTGCGCATATTCACAGAGGGTGTGCTGTGAGCAGGGATCAGAGGCTGCTGTCCTCCCTCCTGGGGTGGGTGGAGAGGTGCCTGCTCCCTGTTCTGCCTACTGCCCAGCTGCCCCTGGCAGTGAGGGAATCCCACCCCGACAATCAGCATTGTTCCAAGCAGAGTCATGGGACTTGTGTGTGATGTGTCCCCAGCCTGTCCTGGTGTCCTCACCTGAGCACTATGTCCAGTGTCCAGCCAGGGACCCTCCACCCCCATTCCACCTACCTCATTGCCCTTCCTGAGAAAGAAGCTAAGAGGTTCCGCAGACACTCCCCTACACCCCAGCTAGGGAAGCAAGGCGGGGGGCGGCGGGGCAGCTCTTCAGTGAGGCCGTGACTCTTGGAGGAGCTAAAAGGCCACCTGGGGTCTGGAAAGGGGCGCAGAGGGGTGTGGTTGGGCAGTCAGGGTCTGGGGTCTTCTCTCTGGCAGCTACCAGCCCCCCTTCAGGGATCTGCAGTTCTGGGAATATACACAGTGGAAGGGAGAGTGGGCTGAAAGGAAGAAGGCCATCTCCAATTCACCAGTACTGGTGGCAAGAAGGGCTCTGGGGAAGGGAGGCTGGTGGGCTGCAGGCTTCGGGCTGGCCGCCTCTGGCTGAGGGGTATGTGAGGGACTGCACACGTCCGCAGGGAGATGACGCCCAGGCTCCGTTAACCTCTACTCCCTTCCCACCCTCTCTGTCGGACACACTAGGCTCCAGGACCTTTCCCATAAGCGCCTCACTGCCTGGCATTGAGCCAAGAGCATCAGCAGAGGGGACGGGATGGGGTTGGGTCCAAGGCCCAGCCTTCATGAACCTGAGGGTCCTGTGACAGTCCGAGGGCCTCTCCCTCCTCAGTGCCCTGCCTTTGACCAGCCTCAGTCCTCCTGCCCACCCACAGTGGGCTGGAGACCTGCCAGCTGCTGTGCCTAGGGCGAGGTGCAGGGAGAGACAGCCGCAGCTGCATCTTGTGAGTCTGGATTTGCTCCCTGCCTAGCCATCAGCAGGGTGGTCGTCAGCCTAGAGGGCAGGAACTTCAGGGACACAGTGGGGGTACCAAATAAAGACGAGGCCTGCAGCTGGCGCCTCTTAGCGGGGCATCTGAGGCCGGGGATGGACAAGAAGCTCCCGGTGCTCCAAAGGCAAGACCTGAGACTGGTCTGCCTCTGGAGTCGTGCCTGGCACACAGCACAGACTCCAGGCGTGTTTGCTGGCCAACCCAAGGCCCTGGCAGCCCCACAGCGCATCTGGCTGGATCTGCTTCTGGCATGGGTGGCAAAGAATCAGTCAGGTTCCCAGGAGCTTTGGTTACTGGCCTGGCTTCCAAATTGGGAGGGTTCCATGTAGGAACTGGGGCTCCAGGGGTCCAGGAGAGCAGCTGCCCCTCCTGTTCCTTGCTATGAGGCTGAGCTTTGGATTTTAATACTTCAGTAAGCAGAGGGTGCGGCAGGTCAGAGTGCTCCTGGGGACAGGGTGGTTGCAGTACAACCAATCTCAGTGTCAGACAGACCCAGGTTCAAGGCCCAGCTGTCCTACTTGGATGAGTTCCTTAACCCATTTGTGCTTCTTTTCCTCATCTGTAAAATGGGAATAAAACCAGTGTCTACCCAATAGGCCTGTAAGGATTTAATGAAACCATGTGTGCAAAGTCTGGTGCCTTTAAAACAGAAGTCCAGAGCACTGACCAATCAGAACAGGCACTGGTAGTGAACAACCAGTGCTGTCCTGCAGGCTGCATCTCAGCCCTGATACCAGGGTTTACCACAAGCTTGATATTAGTGTTATCAGTATTACAGAAGCTGTTATCATTAATGTAGCAGAAGGGCAAAGGGGGCCCAAATCAGGAGATAGGTTAACCCCCTGGGAACAACAAAAAGAACCTCCCAGAATGAGTGAAAGCGTGAGCCATCTGCTGAGAGCAAACATTTTCAGAGACTGTAGATATTAGCTTGGGAGATATGGATCCAAGTCCCATCAGGAAACCAGTCTTTAACTGCAGCGGAGAGGCCAGAGCTGCATGAAGCACACAGACCTTCACTGCATGAAGAAAGACTGGGTCCAGCAGGGAGGGCCCAAGGGCTAAGAACTGAGCGTGGGGACAAACACGGACTCTGGGAGAGAAGAGCTGCCTCTGGGACACCTGTCCTCAGTGGTGGGCCCGGTCTTGCCATGACCTGGACAAACAGCTTGCCTAGGCCACTGGGCACTCAGCTGGCACGGGTGGTATTCCCACCACTGGATAATTTGTCCCTGTGGGGGCTATTACTGAGAATTCTATCATGACACCTCAGTCCTGTGTGACAGTTGGCTCTGGTTCCTCTGATACAAGTAAGTTTTTTTGGCCAGCAGATCAGAGGACAGACTTTGGGTGACAGTGTCCCCTTTAAGGTGCCACCTTCCCCCCGGTCTCGTGACATCTGGCCAGGAAATGGGATGGAGGGTCCAAGGTCAGAGGCAGACTTTCTTCTGAACAAATTTTATGTAACATGCTAGATGGGATTCAAACACTGAGAGTAAACAGGTCTCCCAAATGAAATCAGTGTTTCAGAGTCCAGAGTGAGCCATCAGGAGCACCTGCCCTTGGGTCAAATCAGGTTTTCCAAGAACAACTGAAACATACAAACGATGAAGATGGATCAAAGGGGGTGTTTTCAATCAAAATGAAACAATGGAAATAAACAGGGGTGTGGGCTGCCTAGTGATCAGAATTCCCAGAAAGCTCTTTTATTCCTTTGTCAGAGCATTTATCTCAGTCAGGGTGGGGCGAGGGTCAGATTGAGACTGCCTCCCTATCAGAGCCCAAGGCTTTTATCTGGCCCACTGCCTGCTGGAGAGTCCAACAATGTCTGTTGTATTAATGGATGACTGATAATAATAGTAAACATTTATTCTGTGCTTACCAAGTGCCAGAGGCAGGGCTGGGCACTCTATGAAGATGACCTCATTCACTTCCTTTTGAAACAGTCTGTTAGGAAGGAAACACACTAGCCCCACTTTACAGATGAGAAACTGAGGCTCAGAGGGGTTAAGTCATCTGACCAAGATCACACAATAGTAAGGGCAAAGATTTGGGCTCAGAGCTGTTGGACGTCAAAGCTGAGGTGGGTAAATGATGCGCAGAGTCGGGGAGGCTTCTCCAGTCATTGCCTCGTGGGGAGGCATGGTTTGTGAGTTTAATTCCATTTCAGCCAGCCCCAAGGGCCACTCACCGTTTTGTCTTGTTTTATTTTGCCTGTGCCAAAAAATGCTTTACTGAGGAGTGCTCAAAAGGCCCATTTAAAGTGTGTAATTCAATGGCTTCAGTATATTCACAGATATGGATAATCATCACCACTGTCAATTTTAGAACATTTTCATCACCACAAAGGGAACTTGGTACTCTTTCCTAACACCCTTTTATTCTCCCATTCCCCTCAGCCCCAAGCAGCCACTAATGTACTTTCTGTCTTTATAGATTTGCCTATTCTGGACATTTCATCTGGATAGGATCATACAATTTGTAGTCTTTTGTGACTGGCTTCCTTCATTTACTATGTTTTCAAGGCTCATCCATGTTGTAGCAGGTATCAGAACTTCATTCTTTTTACGGCTGAATAATATTCCCTTGTATAGGCCACATTTTGTTTATTCATTTTTCCCTTTTGGATTGCTTCCACCTTTGGGCTAATGTGAATAGTGCTGCTATGCACATTAATGTACAAGTTTTTGTGTGGATATATTTTTTCTCTCGAGTGTACATTTAGGAGTGGAATTGCTGAGTCATACGATAACTCTATGGTTAACATTTTGTGGAACTGCTTAATTGTTTTACATTCCCAGCAGCAGTGAATGAGGGTTTTGATTTCACCACATCCTCACCAACACTTGCTATTTTCTGTCTTTTTTTTTTTTTTTAACTTAAGCCATCTTAATGGATGTGAAGTACTACCTCATTGTGGGTTGTTTTTTTTTAATTAATTTGTTTATTTCTTGGCTGCGTTGGGTCTTCGTTGGCTGGCTTTCTCTAGCTGCAGCGAGCGGGGGCTACCCTTTGTTGCAGTGTGTGGGCTTCTCATTGTGGTGGCTTCTCTTGTTGCGGAGCACAGGCTCTAAGCACACGGGCTTCATTAGTTGTGGCACATGGGCTCAGTAGTTGTGGCGCATGGGCTTAGTTGCTCCATGACATGTGGGATCTTCCTGGACCAGGGCTCGAACCCGTGTCTCCTGCATTGGCAGGTGGATTCTTAACGACTGTACCACCAGGAAAGCCCCTCATTGTGGTTTTGATTTGCATTCTCCTAGTGACTAATGATGTTGAGCATCTTTTCATATCTTCTCTGGAAAAATGTTCAAATCTTTTGCCCATTTGTTTCAAGCTTTTAAGCCTTTTCTTTATTGATCCCCAAGCCTTATATTTAGTCTTTCTGCCCATTTTTAAGTTGTCCTTTTTACCGTTGACTTGTAAGAGCTCTTTATACGTTCTTCTTTCTTTTTTAAAAAATTTATTTAGGGCTTAGCTGCACGGGCTTAGCTGCTCCGCGGTGTGTGGGATCTTCCCAGACCAGGACTCGAACCCGTGTCCCCTGCATTGGCGGGCGGATTCTTAGCCACTGCACCACCAGGGAAGTCCCTCTTTATACATTCTTTTTTTTTTAAAATTTATTTATTGTTTCTGGCTGCTTTGGGTCTTTGTTGCTGCTTCGTTGCTTTTCTCTCGTTGCAGCGAGCGGGGGCTACTCTTCATTGCAGTGCGCGGGCTTCTCACTGCGGTGGCTTCTCTTGTTGCGGAGCACAGGCTCTAGGCACGCGGGCTTCAGTAGTTGTGGCACGTGGGCTCAGTAGTTGTGGCTCGAGGGCGCTAGAGCACAGGCTCAGTAGTTGTGGCACACGGGCTTAGTTGCTCCGTGGCACGTGGGATCTTCCAGGACCAGGGCTCGAATCCGTGTCCCCTGCATTGGCAGGCGGATTCTTAACCACTGCGCCACCAGGGAAGCCCTCTTTATACATTCTTGATACAAGTCCCTTAAATATGATTTGCAAATGTTTTCTTCCATTCTGTGGGTTGTCTTTTCACTTTCTTGATGGGGTGGTCCTTAGATGCACAAAAGTATTTTATTTTGATGAAGTACAATTTACGTATTTTTCTTTTGTTGCTTGTGCTTTTGGTGTCATATCTAAAAAACCATTGACTAAGCCAAGGTCCCAAAGGTTTAAACTTATGTTTACTTCTAGGAGTTTTCAGAGCTGACTTTTGAATGTTCTTGGGGCAACCCCCTGAGCAGACAGACCCCAAGCTACCCTGGCTGCAGCCCTCCACAAAACCCCCACTCTAATCCCGAAGAGTCTGCTTACATTTCAGCCTTTCCCCTCCACGATTTCATATGGGGTGGCCAACTGTGGACAGGCATCCAGTGAGGAGTTGGGGACAGCTTGAAGGTTTAGGATGCAGGCTGGTGAGAGAGGACGTGGCTAGTGTCAGACTCTGGGCACCAGGCCCTGGGACCAAGGTTCCAGGCTGAGAAAGCACCTGCTGGGGCCAACAGACCAACCTACCTTGGCAGCTGGGTGGGTCCTTCCAGGAGGGGCTGGGCCCACTGCTGTCCATCTCCACCCTCCCTACTCCTCCATTGCTAGGAGCTGGGCCAGCAGGTCCACTCTAGAAAAGAAGCCTGTAGAAAGTGACTCCACCAAACTTGGCTTTCCTTACTTCTATTTACACTGATTGTCTGGCGGCCCTCTGACAGATTTATGATCAGAGGCTGGTGACCTCTCACGGTTGCAGGACTTTAGGACCTAGGAGATCCTTTTGGGAAACCCAGGTGTTGGAGGCCCGCGCTATTGCTCCGGCTGGGGTAGATGGCTGGGTGGATGGGTGTGGACACAGAGAGGGGCACCAGGGCCAGGAAAGAGCAGCTCAGATGTCCGGGGCCGGCCAATACCCGCCCCGCTGGGCGCCCAGCACTTCTTTGGAAAGCCCGCCGCCAGCCCGCCCCGCGCGCCCAGCTGGTGGATTGGGCCGGAACCGCGGGCGGGGCGGGGCCAGCGCGGCCCGATTTGGGGCGGTGCGTGCAGCTGTGTGAGCCGACGCAGCGCGGCTCCGCCCCGAGCATCCCGAGCCGACCCGACTGCGCCCGGCAGAGCCGCAGGGTGAGTGTCATGGCCGCTTCCGAGCAGCGCCAACCCGGGGAGCTGCTGGCCAAGGCCCGGAGAGCCTTCCTGGAGGAGTTCGGGGCCGAGCCCGAGCTGGCCGTGTCGGCCCCGGGCCGCGTCAACCTCATCGGGGAGCACACGGACTACAACCAGGGCCTGGTGCTGCCCATGGTGAGGGGCTGCGGGGGAGGCGCCATCTCCCCGCTTGCACTGTTGGGCGGGCCGCTCCGAACTTTTACTCCAGCCGAGTGTGGGGGACGAGCACGTGGGAGACCCTAGGACGGGGCATTTCACACGTTGGAAGGGAGGAAACGGGGAATCCGCGAGGAAGTAGGCTGTGGGCCGCTGATCCTCGCCATCTCTTTGGGAGCCACCTCAGATTGTGGGGAGATGCGGAACGGAGCCCAACTGTAAACCGAGGCGAAGTAGCCCTAAGCCTCCTGGTCCAGCCCGTTCAGTTCGCAGAGGAGGGAATGGAGGCACAGAGAGGGCTAGTGATCTGCTCAAGGTCACACAGCTGAGGTGGAGCTGCCTTAGCCTGGGGCCATGTCCATCCCACTGTGCATCTTCCAAAATGGGAAGGCGTCAGAAAGAGCTCGTCTGATTCTGTTTTCCTATTGACCCACAGCCAGGAGCCCACGCTTAGGGCAGAGTCCAGGTCTGCACTCCCACTGCACTGGCCCTGCCCCTGAAGACCTATGGGGTGGGACCCAAGCCCCCCAAGGCCAGATGGACATGCAGGCTCTTCCCTGAGACACTCCCCATTCCCTTCACGTTGAGCCTGGAGGTCGCCTCCTTGTCTGTCCCTGGCCCCTTGGTAGTGGAAGTTTTGCATACTATTTGTTTCTTCCGCCAGGCGCTGGAGCTTGGGACTGTGCTGGTGGGCAGCCCCCGGGCAGATGGGCTTATCTCCCTCCTCACCACCTCTGAGGATGCCGACGAGCCCCGTCGGCTGCAGTTTCCCCTGCCCACAACCCAGCGGCCACTGGAGCCTGGGGCCCCCCACTGGGCCAACTACGTCAAGGGAGTGATTCAGCACTACCCAGGTATGGGGCCCAGGCCTGGGTCAAATTCCTGTCTCTCAGCCACGAAGCTCATTGGCTCATCTAATCCACTGTGGGGTAGGCATGCAGCGTGGAGCATCCCCATTGTACAGGTGAGGGGACTGATGCCCCCAGAGGTTCTAGAACTTGCCCTGGGTTGCCCATGACATGATTGGAGGAGCCAGGGTTCAAACCCCAGCCCGTTGGTCTCTAGAGCCCTGAACCAGGAGAACTAGGAGTCTGTGTCCCAGGAACGTCAGGGTAGGAGGATGCAGGGCGGCGGACCCCTTGGCCCCACAGGTCGGTGGCCTCTGACAGTTGAGACACATTTCCCCGGAAGCTGCCAGGCGGTTGCCTCCTTTGTACCAGGATACATGCCCTTCTTGTGCTCATCCTCCCAGATGGCCCGTCTTACCGTCATCCATTCTTTCTCCTGCAGCTGCCCCCCTCCCTGGCTTCAGTGCAGTGGTGGTCAGCTCAGTGCCCCTGGGGGGTGGGCTGTCCAGCTCAGCATCCCTGGAAGTGGCCACGTATACCTTCCTGCAGCAGCTCTGCCCAGGTACCTCCTAGACCCCAGCTCCCAACGCAGCCCTCCTTCCCTGAGGTCCTGTGATCAGAGCTTCCTACCCCAATTGTGGCTTTGGGGGAGTGGGTGGGGAATCTCCCTGGAGTATCACTGGACACACTGGGGGCTGCTCCCACCCTCCCACCCCTAGTGCCCCCTCCTGGGCCCCAGCCTTCCCACCTTGCCCTGTGCTGCAGACTCGGGGACAATAGCCGCCCGGGCCCAGGTGTGTCAGCGGGCTGAGCACAGCTTCGCAGGGGTGCCCTGTGGCATCATGGACCAGCTCATCGCACTGCTGGGGCAGAAAGGCCACGCGCTGCTCATTGACTGCAGGTCAGGGGCTCCCCTTGTCCCCTCCCACCTCGTAGGAGAGCTCCTGGATGAAACATGTGCGGCAAACAGACACTTGGCCTTGTCATCTTCCTGGCTCCATCTCCATCCCAGGTCCCTGGAGACAAGCCTGGTGCCGTTGTTGGATCCCAGGCTGGCTGTGCTCATCACCAACTCCAACGTCCGCCACTCATTGGGCTCCAGCGAGTATCCCCTGCGGCGGCGCCAGTGTGAAGAAGTGGCCCGGGCGCTGGGCAAGGAGAGCCTTCGTGAGGTGCAGCTGGAGGAGCTGGAGGGTGAGAGCTGGCTGGGTGCACTGTGTCCTGGAGATGGCTGGGCACCCTGGGGTGAGGGGGGCTGCTGGGCTCTCGCTGTGGCTTTGACCCGGATGTACATCCCCTCACCTCCAGGGACCTCTGCCAGGCTCTGCCCACTCCCCCAACACTGCTGACTTAGGACTGCTTGAAATCTCCATATTGTTTTTTCTAATGTGAGGATTAAGTATCCACCATGGAAAATACAGAAAAGTACAAAGAAGAGGACTTTCCTGGTGGTGCAGTGGTTAAGAATCTGCCTGCCAATGCAGGGGACACGGGTTTGAGCCCTGGTCCGGGAAGATCCCACATGCCGCAGAGCAGCTAAGCCTGTGAGCCACAACTACTGAGCCTGCGCTCTAGAGCCCATGTGCCACAACTACTGAAGCCTGAGTGCCCAGAGCCCATGCTCCGCAACAAGAGAAGCCACCATGAGGAGCCCGCACACCACAATGAAGAGT
This sequence comes from Monodon monoceros, assembly GCF_005190385.1. Taxonomy (NCBI): domain Eukaryota; kingdom Metazoa; phylum Chordata; class Mammalia; order Artiodactyla; family Monodontidae; genus Monodon; species Monodon monoceros. The sequence continues at coordinate 30,099,602 of NW_021703786.1, forward strand.
AGCCCCTGCTCGCCACAACTAGAGAAAGCCCGTGTGCAGCAATGAAGACGCAGCCAAAAAAAAAAAAAGTACAAAGAAGAAAATAACAAGCTATAAGATCACTACCCAGAGATAGCCACTATTAGCATTTTTTTTTTCTTTTTGGCTGCATTTTTTTTGTGTGTGTGGTATGCGGGCCTCTCACTGTTGTGGCCTCTCCCGTTGCGGAGCAACAGACTCTGGACGCGCAGGCTCAGCGGCCATGGCTCACGGGCACAGCCGCTCCGCCGCATGTGGGATCTTCCCGGACCGGGGCACGAACCTGTGTCCCCTGCATCGGCAGGCGGACTCTCAACCACTGTGCCACCAGGAAAGTCCTGCATTGGGTCTTCGTTGCTGTGCATGGGCTTCAGTAGTTGTGGCGAACGGGAGCTACTCTTCGTTGTGGTGTGCGTACTTCTCATTGCGGTGGCTTATCTTGTGGAGCGCGGGCTCTAGGTGTGCAGGCTTCAGTAGCTGTGGCACGTGGACTTCAGTAGTTGTGGCTCGCAGGCTCTAGAGCGCAGGCTCAGTAGTTGTGGCGCACGGACTTAGTTGCTCTGCGGCATGTGGGATCTTCCCGGACCAGGGCTCGAACCCGTGTCCCTTGCATTGGCAGGTGGATTCTTAACCACTGTACCACCAGGGAAGTCCCAGTTTTAAAATTTTTAATTGAAATATCCCTGACTTACAATGTTATGTTAGTTTCAACATCTGTATTCTCAAGGTTGAGTATACGCAGTGTTGCCACCTGCCCTTTTTTTTTTTTTACTTAACATTATCTCAGAGCCCTTCTCTATGTCATGAAAGCCCTGTCATCAACATGGCTTTTTAAAGCTACATAGCATTTCAGCATCTAGGTGCACTGTAATTTACTTAACCATTTCCTGGTAATCATACCTAACACTGTGATGGATTTTTTTTTATATAAATTTATTTATTTTTGGCTGCGTTGGGTCTTTGTTGCTGCACACAGGCTTTCTCTAGTTGTGACGAGCGGGGGCTACTCTTTGTCGCGGTGTGCGTACTTCTCATTGCGGTGGCTTCTTGTTGTGGAGCACGGGCTCTAGGTGTGTGGGCTTCAGTAGTTGTGGCGTGCAGGCTCAGTAATTGTGGCTTGCGGGCTCTAGAGCACAGGCTCAGTAGTTGTGATGCATGGGCTTAGTTGCTCCACGGCATGTGGGATCTTCCTGGACCAGGGCTCAAACCCTTGTCCCCTGCATTGGCAGGTGGATTCTTAACCACTGCGCCGCCAGGGAAGTCCCTGTGATGGGTTGTTTTTTTTGTTTGTTTGTTTGTTTTTATTTTTGGCTGCATTGGGTCTTCGTTGCTGCACGCAGGTTTTCTCCAGTTGTGGTGAGTGGGGGCTACTATTCATTGTGGTGCTCGGGCTTCTCACTGCGGTGGCGTCTCTTGTTGTGGAGCACAGGATCTAGGTATGCGGGCTTCAGTAGTTGTGGCTCACGGTCTCTAGGAGTGCAGGCTCAGTAGTTGTGGCTCGCGGGCTCTAGAGCGCAGGCTCAGTAATTGTGGTGCGTGGGCTTAGTTGCTCCGCGGCATGTGGGATCTTCCAGGACCAGGGCTTGAACCTGTGTCCCCTGCATTGGCAGGCGGACTCTCAACCACTGCGCCACCAGGGAAGCCCCTGGACGCCTCTCCTTTTGACGTCCCCTTTTCTGTTATTTCCTCACCCTTGTCGCTGCTGTCTGAAACTTCAGGACACTGAGTCCTCCCTGCCCGCCTTTCCTTCCTCCCCACACCCGGCCTCTCTTGGTCTCTGACTGTTTTAACAGCTGCCATCTCCCGGCGCTGGCTTCTCCCAGCAGGGCCCCCTGCGCAAGGCAGTCACTTTCGTCAACTAGAGCTCAGCTCCACGCCTCCCCTGTTCCCAAAACCTCTCTGGCGCCCAGAGTCAAGTTGTAAAGTCCTAAGCGCTCGGGGCTGCCATTAGCGACTCAGCTTGCTATGCGGGCTTCAGCGGTAGTGGGACAGCTTGCTGGTTCCCTGGGGTGCCCCAGGGAGACCTGGTCTGTATCCCAACTCCGGAGCCCTGGCCCTCGGAGGGTTCGCTGTTAACTCCAGCAAAAACACCAGCAGGACTTTTCCTTCCTGTTCTGTCTTGGCCTCTTGAAGGCAGCACTGTGTCCCACGCACCATGGAAGCACTGAGTCTGGGGCTCAAACTGCTGTTTATCGAGCCCCCACTGTGTGCCAGGCGCCCTGCTGGGGGCACTCCATGTGCCTGCTCAGCCTTCCCTGTGCGCCAAGTGAGGCGGGTGTCCCCTTTTCTAGTCGAGGAGGGGAGGCTCTGAAACCTTGGTCACCAACCCGAGGTTCTACCCACAGCTTGGTCAGAACCAGGTCTCAGACTGGAGATGCCCCCGCCCCCCCCCAGCCAGCGCCCTGGAGCCATCGTGCCCCTCCTCCACGTCCACAGGGGCCCAGAGGCGGTGGATGGTGGGTCTGCTGACTCCTTTTCCGCCCCAGCTGGCAGGGAGCTGATGAGCGGGGAGGCCTTCCGGCGGGCGCGGCACGTGGTGGGCGAGATCCAGCGCACAGCCCAGGCAGCAGCCGCCCTGAGCCGCGGCGACTACAGAGCCTTCGGCCGCCTCATGGTGGAGAGTCACAACTCGCTCAGGTGAGATCCCCGGGTGCCCAGCACCTCCTGGTCACAGGCTGTCCCCTGTGCCGGATGGGGCTGGTTCAAGGCCTCCCGCCTCCCCCCATGTCCTCTCTGCAGGGATGACTATGAGGTGAGCTGCCCCGAGCTGGATCAGCTGGTGGAGGCTGCGCTCTCTGCGCCCGGGGTTTATGGCAGCCGCATGACAGGCGGTGGCTTTGGTGGCTGCACGGTGACCCTGCTGGAGGCCTCTGCCGCTTCCGTAGTGATGCAGCACATCCAGGTGGGTAGGTGCCAGAGACTGGGGGGAGCAGGAGAGATGGGTTCCTAGGGCCGTGCTGTGCTCAGACCCCACCCCACCCGTCCCTCCTACAGGGGCAGTACAGCGGGACCGCCACCTTCTACCTTTCCCAGGCGGCCGACGGCGCCCAGGTGCTGTGCCTGTGAGGCCCTCCCAGGCCGGCCCATGGCAGGCCTGCCCTCCAACCTGGGTGCTCAATAAACTTGTATTACCTCTGGCTCTGATACCTGCCTGTCTCCAGAGGTGGATGTGTGCTTGGGCATCAGAGAAAGGTGTGTATAAGAACTGCTCCCCTGCTCTGGGCAGGCCCCAGAAACATGGACAGGGCAGAGCTCAGCAGTAGCAAAATCTTTTATTAAGTGCAGAACAAAGCCGGAACCTTGTCATGCTCGTCCTAGCTCTTTGGTTACAAATGGGCTTGGGCCCAGGGTAGGAGGGCAGCTGAAGGGCCTTCCGGGACCACTTCGTGCCTCCCAGAGGACACCTACCCCCTGCTCTGTGGCCAGAGGCACCAGCCCTGTGATCAGCATGCGGGTGGGCTGGTCGCCAGGGGTCCAAGGATGGAGTAACTGAGGCAGCGCCAGGGAGAGGAGGTGGGGGTCGGGGGCTCAGGTCTGAAAGAACTGTTGGTCCATGTGGGTGCTGAGGGTTCCACTGGTGGTCAGTGTCCGGCTCACAAACTCCTGTGTCACTTGCCGGGTGAGGGAGCCATGGGCTTCCAAGTGCGGGGACCCCAGGGTCAATCCGTCTGTAGGGGAAGAGGTGTTGAAGGGTCCACCTGGGTCCCCAACCCCCTTTCCTCTGTTGGCGCTGTGCTCCCCCGGGAGAGCCAGGAGCCCCCGCCGGGCAACTCACCCAGTAGGACGGGCTCAGTGGTGCTGGAGTGGGTGGTGGTGATGCTGTACTCTCCTGGCATTGGGTGCTGGAAGAGCCCTGAGTGGCTGCCCAGCTGTGGGAAGGGGCCTGGAGTGGGCAGAGGGGCCAGTCAGAGCGTGGTGCCAGGAGAAGGTGTGGCCAGAGAAGGGGTGAAGCAGCCTACCTCCAGCCTGGGACTCGATGGTGATGATGCCTTCACGCTCCGGCCCGAAACCTTGGGTGGTCTTGGCCTGCACCTTGAACTTGTAGGGCACGTTCTCGCTGAGGCCTGGCACCGTCAGCCGGCTCTCGGGGCTGTCGCCATCCACCAGGAACGTGGTGGCTGGCTCTGGGCAGGGAAGATGCCTTTAGCCTCGGTGGCTCCCTCTCCACCCTTCCCCTGGTCCCCCTGACCCTGGGGCGGGCAGCACCTCCTCCGTGGGCCATCTCACAAGTCACCAGGTAGCCGAGGATGTCGCCATCAGGCCTGCGCGGCCGCTCCCAGCTCAACTGCAGAGAGTCCGGGCTCAGGGCGGTGAACACCAGCGGGCCCGGGGCGTTGGGCGTGCTCAAAGTGAAGGCAGAGCCTGGGGACAGCAGAGGAAGGGTGTCGGTGGGTTTGTGGGTACAAGATGGGGGGACCACTGTCAGGGTGGGGGGGTAACTCACCCGGTAGGGGGCAGAGAGGGCTCTGTGGGTGCACCTGTGACTCGATAGTGATGACACCCTCGCGCTCTGGGCCCCAGCCTTCCTGGCTCTGGGCCCGCACGCGGAACACGTAGGAGTGGTTGGGCAGGAGGTCTTCCAGCACCACCGAAGTCTGGCTGGGGTTGGGGATGTTAAGCTGGTGCAGCTCACCTGGGTGGGGATGGAGGCAGGTAGCAGAGCAGCAGCATTCCTCATTCCTATCCCCAGCCTGATCCCACCCCTTCCCTAGGCTACTGTCAAGGTCTAGCCACCACCCACCCAGCATTAGCTGTGGCTTGGGTACAGGTGGGGTCAGCCTTGTATAGTACGGTTGGGTTGTTCAGGTTGTACGCTATACAAGGGATGAGTGGAACCTGAAATCCCATCTGTGTATGTTGGCTGTTTATGGGCCCAGGGCATGCTGCCGCGAGTGTGTCTGCCCGCGGAAGTGCCACTTCCCGACTCCTGAAAAGACATCTCATAGGCCAGCAGAGGCCCTGGGTCCCTAGGCCGGTGAGGCCTTGTTAGGTAAAACCTAGCCGTGGGAATGATTTGGAGAGAGGCCTAGGGAGGTGGATGAGGTCTCATCAGGAGAGGCAGTGGGAGTCTTAGAAGAGCGAGACTCTCTCGGAAAGGTGGGTGGTGGGGGGAGCATTAGTGTTCAAGGGACTTGGGTGGATTCCTGACAGTCGGGTGTCCCCGTGTGTCAGCCCGGCGGCAGCCGTGCCTCACCGCCATTCAGCAGCTGGTACTCCACGCTGTAGCCCTGCAGCGCTCGCTCGCACTGCGGCTCCCGCCAGCTCACTTTCAGAGACGTGGGTCCCAGGGCTGAGAACACCAGGCGGGTGGGCGTGTCGGGCACACCGGCAGCCAAGCGGGAGCCTGGAGGCAGGAGGCCACAGTCAGCCGGTGTCGGCGGTGTCTGGGCAGGAGTCCTAGCTCTAGCCCTGACCGCCCTCGGCTGTGGCGCCGGCATGGACCGCTGGCCAGGTGGCCCACTCGCCCTGCAACACCCTGTCCAGGCCACTCAGCACCTCCTGAATGTCCTGTGCAGGACGTGGGTGCGGGCCCTGCCTGTGCCGAGAAGGGGTGAGCTCGTGAGTCAGCCGGCCCCCACCCTCCTCAGCTGGCCTGGCCCCTCTCCTGCCCCATCCCAGCACCCCCAGAGGACAGAAGCTGCGTTAGGCACCAGCGCTGATGTGGATGGAATGGAGGGTCAGGTGGCACGGGCAGCGGCGGCGGTGGGTGGATGGGTGACAGATGGTGCAGGACAGCTGTGGAGGCACAGGATGGCCACCCCTGTACTACCTGGGCCCCAAGAGGGTGCTGCTGGCTGCCCAGCCAGGATTATAGAGTCTCTTGAGTCCCCGGAGTGGGGGACCCCCTTCATCTGAGCCCGACTCCAGGACCCCAGGGCCCAGGACAGCGGAAGCCTGCTCCTCCCGTGTTCCCAGATGGGAGGGAGGCCTAGGGCAGGACAAAACAAGAGTGAGAGGGCAGGAAGTGTGCACGTCAGAGGATGGGCAGGAGGGGGACGGCAGGCCAGCAGCCCAAGCCTCCAGGAGCTGGAAGAGAGGAAGGATTAGGGGAGAGCAGGGGAGGTGGCGGGCACTCACTCTGGGAGGAGAGGGAGGTGAGGGTTGAGTAGTCCCTGGGCAGCGTGGACGAGTGCGAGTGTTCCGGGCGGGTCAGCGAGTGGTAGTCCCGCGAGAGGGTGGAGGATGTGCTCAGCACGCGGTGGGGCAGGTGTGGGCTCAGGTGGGTGCTGTAGGCGGCGTTGCTCACAGCCATCCTGTGCAGGGAGTTGGCACTGCCCGGGAAGGCAAAGTCCATCCGCCCGTTCACCAGGTGCTCTGTGGGGTAGAGCAGGGTCACCGGACCGGCCCGCACCAGACCTGGAGCCCCTCGGGGCAGGCTGCGGCCCTGGGAATTCCCTGGATTACCTACCCTCTGGGGGCCCTTGGCATAAAAACAACCGGCTTCCCTTGGCCCGCCAGGGACAGAGGTCCTTGGAGGAGTACAAGGGCCCCCTAGGCGTCTGCAACTCAGGTCCTGTGGCCCGGCAGGACGCCCCTATGGACGGCCGCTGACCTCAGCCGGGGACTCACTGCCCCTGCAGTTGGCCCTGCCCTGGGGAGAGCCCAAACGCCTGCCCTTGGGTCCCCTGAGGCCTCTGAGGGGTCTCCTTGGGCACCAGGGCCTGCCCTGGACACAACAGACTTGGAAGGTTGGAGGCAGTCTAGCTTTGGAGAGAGCCCCAGCGCCTGCCCTGGGGTCCCTTGGCTCTGGGGTGGCAGCCGGGCAGCCTGGCCGCGGTGGGCTCTGGCTGGAGCCCAGAGGCAGCAAACCAGCGAGCCTAGGTGGGTGCGGGTCAGGGCAGGCCGGTCACCTCCCTCCCCGCCGGCACCCCGCGCGCCCCCATCGGCGGCGCCGTCGTCCAGGGGCCCGCGGGGCGGCTCGGCGGTGTCGGAGGAGCGCCGGCTGCTGGCCGACAGGCGCGGAATGAGCTCCGGGGGCAGCCGCCATGTGACGCGCCGCAGGTCCAGCTCCTCCCCCAGCAGGGGCTCGAACTTCCAGCCGCTGCCGCCTTGGGAACAACGAAGGGCCGCGTTGGCACCGCCGGGGGGCGCGGGCGGCTGCGCAGAGGGGCTGGGGGAGGAGGCGGGCGGCGCTGTGACGTGAGCCCGTCCTCTGGCTCTCTGGGATCCGGGTGTGTGCCGGGGAGCCCGGTGGCCGGCGAGGCCCTCGCCCGAGAGGTGGAAGAGGGCGGCCCGGGCTGCAGCTGGCGAGGGGAGACCCCTGGACCAGAGCCTGGGCTCTGCCGCCAGCTGTGAGGACTCCCTGCTCTGAGCCTCAGTTTCCCATCTGGATAACGGAGGGAGTGAGCTCTCCCCTGCCGGCCTCCCAGGGGCAGTTCCAGCAGCCGGAGTGCGTCACAGGCAGCCACGTGTACTGCAGCTGAGCTGGGGCACCTGCTGCGCACCAGCTGCTCTTTACTTCAGACCCTCAAAGACTCTCAAGACTCTCAAGACCCTTGGGCTTGGGTTCCTTAAACCCAGGCTTGACACCATGGAGGCCTGGTATAGGCAAGGATGGAAGAAAATACAAATCCTGAAGGATTTTCACTAATGGTAGTGTGTGATTGGCATCCCATTTCAGATCAGAAAACAGGCACAGAGAGGGTGATTCATCTGAATTCCTGCAGTGGAGCCAGAGCTAAAACTGAGTCCCCAAGAGTCCCAGTCGAGGGCTCTTTGCGTCACACTGTACAGGAATCAAGGAAGGAGGAGGAACAGGGCCAGTGTGGGGAGACACTGCTTTGTGGGCCCCAGAGCCAGGCCTGCCTCCTCCCACATAGCCCTGTCCCTGGGAGGTGGCCTGATTCCATGGCACTGCTGGTGAGCCCTCCAGTCTCAAAACTGTGTTTCCAGTCCCATGTGCACGAGCCTGTGTGCATGTGCCCCAAGCACACGTCTTTCTGCCTGTCCTCACACACAGACGTGCACGCTATTCACGGGGGCCACGTCGGCTTTGTCCCCCCTGTACCCAGAGCCACTGTGGTGCCTGCCAAACCATCGGCTTTGTAGATGCTCGCCTGGGGCTGAGAGGGGACTTCTGGTGTGACCGTCAAGCCCAGTGCTCACTGGCCCCTTGGCTCTCTCTGGACACCAGTGACGGCCCCACCCTCTACCCAGGACCCCCACCTTCCTCGCAGGCGTCCCAGGCTCACTCACCAGTGTCCTCAGAGACGCTCGGCCTCTGGCTGCCTGTCGGGGAGCGGAGCACGTCATCGCTGTACATGAGGAAGCTTTCGTAGTCTTCCCCACTCTGGGCGTCCACGATGGGGATGTCCGGGATGATGGGGACTGCAGGGCGGGAGCGGGTGAGCCAGGGCCCCAGCCTCGGCCTCCTGCCCGCCCCTGTCTGCCCTGTGCCTCCCACCCGCCACTCACTGGACATGGGCCGCTTGGGCTGGGTGGCCAGGTTGATGATGGCCTCCCGCTCAGGCCCCCAGCCTGCGCCGTTGCGAGCCTTGACCGTGTAGCGGTACGGCTGGGACTCCCGCAGGTTCTCAATGAGCAGCGTCCGCTTCTTGGGGCTGTCCACCAGCACCTTCTTCATGGGCCCGATGGGTCCTGGGACAGGGAGAGTGCTTCAGAGGGGTCATCCAGCTTCTGGCCTGGTGCATCCCTGCCTCTGGTGCACCAGGACTGTTGCACAGCCCCTGAACTGCACCCAGGAGTTTGGGGAACAAGTCAGGGAGCGAGCAACTGTTGAAACACAGCTGCGTGCCAAGCCCTGAGAACCTGGGTGTGACTGGCTTAGAGAAGCCTCTGCCAAGTTAAGTGGCAGAGACAGACTAGACTCAAGTCGGCCCCACTGTCACCTCTACCAATTGGTAAAGGGTCCTGCGTCCATGTGCGTCTGCGTGACGCTGGCTCCAGAGGCTTGGGCGCCCTCAGCACCTGTGCCTCCCTGTCCACAACCAAACCCCAAATGCACGGCTGCCCTGGTCACCTGGGCAGGGACGGGAGGAGAGAGGCAGGCCTGAACCTGCACCTGAGGACAGGCTGAGGCTTGTGAGAGCTAAGGGCGAGAGCAGAGGGGAAGCAGCTCTCCTCCACCACACCTAGAAGGGTGGACGCAAGCCCTGGGAGAGAGAAGGAAGAGACCCCAGGCTGCTCTAAGCAAGTTACGGTGCCTAGGCCCCCATGTGACAAGATGGGGCCCTCTATGTTGGAAGACGTCTGGGAGACCAGAAAATGTGCCCGTTCCCAAGGGGTCCAAAGGAGGGCTCTGGAAAAACAACACCTGCTAAGCTTCATGCTGTTTGTTTGCCCCACCGCGTGGCCTGCGGGACCTTAATTCCCGAACCCGGGGATCGAACTCGTGCCCCCTGCAGTGGAAGCATGGATTCTTAACCACTGGACCACCAGGGAAGTCCCTTGATGCTGTTTGGTAAGTAAACAGCTGTGCTCCAAGAATGGGCTGACGTTGGGCTGTCAGCCGGGGGAAGTCTCTAACCGCCCTCTCTCATCTCTGTCCACCAGGGGGAGAAGGGAAGGGGGCCACCCCAAAGTCGCTGATGCCCTCGGGCCTGCCTCTCACGTTCGTGACACAGCGGAGGCCTCAGCAGGCTAAGGCCGTGGGCTGAAACCATCAGTCATCCCTGGGATTAAAGGCTGGGTCAGAAAACACTTCCTGACAGTGGTCCATGGGTGGACCAGGTGTTGTAAACTCAAAATGAGCCAAGGATGTGGTGCAGCTCCTGAGAAGGCTGTGCTTGGTCAGCCAGGCTAGTAAAGGGCAAGGAGCCTGAGACCCAGAACAATCCTGCTGCCCTCTGCCCTGTTGGGCCACCCTGGCGGTGGTAAGCCTGACTCACTTTAGGGGCCACGGGTCCTATTTGGGGGTGGTAAGCTCTCCATCCCTGAGATGGGCCAAACGGAGGTGAGAGCGCAAGGAGAAGGGCCCCGCACCAGGCGAGAGGCGGGACCAAGTTCCCTCAAATAGTTTCTCATCCTGACAACTGGCAGGGGTGGTCCCTCCCCTTTCCAGGACTGGGAGAAAAATGACAGTTCTGCCAGGTGCTTTGGCCTAGGGCTGCCAGATAACAATATTGCATGAAATGTACTAGAAAAATTGTCTGTTAGAAGTTCAGGGCGTCCTCTGCTTTTATTTGCTAAATCTGTCGACTCTACTCCGGCCCTAAGAGAACCGTGTAGAATCGAGCCATTCTAGTTACCTGCGTGGGCAGGCAGCCCTGGACCTGTGACCCCACTGCACATACATAATCTCAGGCCCTCCATCCCTACCTGCCCTGGGAGCTTCTGGGCCTGGCTTTGGAATGCAACTCAGCCCAAACCTGACCACAAACCTAACGATGCCCCAGGCAGTCAGACATATGGGCTCATCCACTGCCCAGGATGCTGTGACCTCCTCCCACTCTTTGCCCCCTCCCTGGGGGCAGAAGGAGAGGTCCAGATCCTTACGGCTGTCCTCGTTGACCAGGCCATAGCAGACCTCATAGGCTGTGATCTCGCCATTGGTCTCGGCCGGCTCAGCCCAGCTCAGCTGGGTCACGGTGGAGGAGACAACATTGAAGGCCAGACGCCCTGGCTCGCTGGGAGCTGGAGGGGGAGGGGATGTGGGAAGAGAGCTGTCAGCCGCAGAGAGGGGGCAGAGTTCTAGGGGGTCGGGGGACAGGGCTGGGCACGCTGGCATCAGGGTAGCTGGGGGGCAGACAGGTGGATGGACAGAAAGGCGAGGCCTCACCTTCCGGGTGAGTGCGACAGGACACCAGGGAGCTGTAGGGGCCCTCGCCCTGCGCCCCGTAGGCGCACACCTTCATCTCGTAGTCGCAGTATGGGTACAGGTTGGTGAGCTCCACCGAGGGCATCTTGCTGTCGAGGAGGTGGGCTTCGGACTCAGAGTCACCCTGGATCCAATACTTCACCTGCTCCCGGGGCGGGGCTGGTCAGTGGGGAGCAGCTGGCAGAGCTGATCGTCCCTCCACTGAGCCCTGCCCTTGTTTTACCCCCTTTGCGCACAGACAGGACCGAGTGACCTGCCAGGTTCACACAGCAGGGCTGGGGCAGGGCAGAGGTGTTTCTGGGGTGGTGGGGCCACAGTCCAGGAACTTGCCTCTCCCCCGGGGCACAGATGGGGGTTCCCCTGTCCACTGAGACCAAGCATGCCCTCTCCTCTCCCTCAAGGGCCCTCTGCCCCCCGGTGGCCCACCTCCCCACTATGTGCCCAGCCTCCCCCATCCACCACCCTCATTGCCCCCCACCTTACCCGGTACCCTGTTGGCTTGCCAGGAGGGGGCAGCCAGTTGAAGTGGATCTTCCGGGACCCAGTGGCCTTGGCATTGGGGTTCTGTGGGGCACCCAGGTCACCCCGGGGGAGTAGGGGTGATGATAGGGTCTGGCCCATTAAGTTCCCGTCCAGTTCATCTGTAGTGGGTCAAACCAGGGCAGGGTAGCCAGCTGAGACACCCCGCTTTTGAGGGGGGCAGGAACCCACCGTCGCCACCAGGGGGCGCCAGAAGCCCAGTTAAAACATCAACGCTCCTTCCCTGCACCCCCCTCAACTGAGACCTGCCAAAGGGGGTCTCTAGAGGGCTGGTGCCCCCATTAGTAAAGCACAGGGCATCCTGCCAAACTTGGGGGTGCCCAGGAGGGTCTCTGGAGGGATGAGAAGGAGGAACGAGTTTGCTCTCTCCCTTTGGCAGCCAAGGGTATGTCCCACGTGAGAACATCTGGCTCCTCCCAACGCCCTCCATCACTCCTGGACCCCAAGACTCCGCCTCCTGCCCCATCTTCTCGGCAAGCCTCCTCTCCGGGTGGGCTCACAGACCCCACTATACAGTTCTCAGGACCCATAAGAACTGTTTCACCCCTTCTGGAAACACCTGCATTTCAGCTGGAATTAAGGCCGAAGTCAAAGGGCTAAGGCCCTTAGTGGTGGGATTCACAGCCAGCAGCAGGCCGGTGGCCACATGACCCCAGCCTCTCTGATTGAGAGTAGGGTTGCCAGATAAAGGCAGGATACCTAGTTAAATTGGAATTTTAGATAAACAACAAACACTTTTTTCGGATAAGTACATCCCAAATAGTGCATGGGACATACTTACACTACAAATGTGGTTGTTACTTACCTGAGATTCAAATTTAACTGAACGTCCTGTATTTTTACTTGCTAAGACTGTCAAGAAGCCCCCAGCCCTGCTTAAGCTGACTCCAGACTCTGCCTACCTTGGTCCCCAATGATAACAGTGGCAGACTGGGGCTGGCCCAGGCGGGCCCCAAACTTGGGGTTGCTGAGTTGGATGTAGAAGCGGCGGGTCTGGCAGCCCCGCAGGAGGGAGTCCATCTCCTGCAGCTCCAGGAGCTTCACCTGCAGCTCCTTCCAGGTCTCCCCAGGTTGGAATAGCAGTTCGCCTTCTGTGGGGATGTAGTCCTGGGAGTGGGAAGGGGTCAGGGTCAGACCAGGCCTGGGAGAATGAGTAACGGCCACACACCCCACCCCAACCTCACAGATAATGCAGAGACCCTCACACACAGACTGTCCCACGTGGACACGGAATGGCTTATGTTTCTACAACACCTCTTGCACGTCAAGCGCATTACAAATATTAGCTTGTTTACTCCTCAGGGCAGTGTGAGGTAGAGATATTATTGTCCCCATTTTACAAATGAGGAAACTGAGGCACACAGAGGTGAAGAAACTTGCCCAAGTTCACACAGGTAGTTGTGGTGGAACCAGCATTTGAACCAAGGCACAGAGACAGGGATGCAGACATGGAGGGTCGCATACAGGCGGGCACTCAGCCGGGGGAGCTGAGATTTGCAGGCCCCAGACAGGGAGGGAGGAACTGTACCCCGCACTGGGGCTCCGAAGTCTGGATCCCACAGCCCCCAGGCCCTGCCTCCGGGGTCGGGTGCTTCCAACATCTCCAGCTTTTTTTTTTCCCCAATGCCCCAGAGCTTTCCTGAGCTCCCGTCACATGACGCCACTAGGTGGCACTGCAAACTAACATTCAATTCCAGGCACTGCTAGCCAGCCGCGCTGTGCAGAGAGGGACAAACTCAAACGCTACAAAAACCCAGAAAGAAAAGCAGGAGTTGCCTGCAAGGCAACTGACCTCAGGGGGGGATGCTTCAAAAATGTCCAGGTGACAAAAGACAAAGCTGGGGAATTATTCTAGATTAAAGGAGACTAAAGACACATGATGACAAAATGCAATGCCATACCCTTGATTGGTTCCTGGATCGGGGGTAAAAAGCTATAGAGGACATTACTGGGACATGTGAACATGGGGGGATCCGAATATGGACTAATTATTAATTATGAGGACAATGTGACATTTCTTAAGTCAGGTAATTCTGTCGTAGTTATGTAGAGTGCCCTTGTTCTTAGCAGGCGCCTGCAGAAGGGTTTAGGGTCTACGTGATGTCTACAACTTACCTTGAATAGTTCAGCCAACAAAAGTAAACCAAACACACTCTCTCTCCCTTTCTTTCTACAGTTATAGAGCTATAGATACATATATATATTCTCTCCCTTTCTCTCTACAGTTATAGAGCTATAAATACGTATACACACACACACACACACACGCATGTATACATCTATATAGAAAGAGAAAAAGAAAGCAAGGTCAATCTACGTAAAGAGTAAATGGGTGCTAATTTTGTTAGTCTTTCCATCTTCCTGTAGGCTGAAGCTTTTCAAAACAAAAAGTTGAGAAATAAAATGTTTTTAAAAATAGTTCAGGGGCTTCCCTGGTGGCGCAGTGGTTGAGAGTCCGCCTGCCGATGCAGGGGACGCGGGTTCGTGCCCCGGTCCGGGAGGATCCCACATGCCGCGGAGCAGCTGGGCCCGTGAGCCATGGCCGCTGAGCCTGCGCGTCCAGAGCCTGTGCTCCGCAACGGGAGAGACCACAGCGGTGAGAGGCCCGCGTACCGCAAAAAAAAAAAAAAAAAAGTTCAATACCAAAGGATCTTTATAAAAGCATAACAGGATAGCCAGAATCTCTATAATATTCAGTGAAAAGTTCTGGGCATACAAATTCCTCTTTGGAGATTTTATGGGGAGCACTGGAGCAGTAATGAGAACTGTTCCTATCGATAAAAAGAAGAATAGGGTGTGTGTCGGGAACGTCTGAGTGCACACCTGCTCCCATGATTGCCAAGTGGGCTGGGCCTGTGGGCCAGTGAGACTAGACTTTATTACGTTTTGAGTGAAGTTTTGATGTGAATATTTTTAGTTTTAAAATGTTGGTAATAGGTGTAAACTGGATAACTAATAAGAACCTACGGTATAGCACAGGGAACTCTACTCAATACTCCGTAATGACCTATATGGGAATAGAATCTAAAAAAGAGTGGATGTATGTATATGTATAACTGATTCCCTTTGTTGTACAGCAGAAACTAACACAGCATTGTAAATCAACTAGACTCCAGTAAAAATTAGTTTAAAAAAACGTTGGTAGTAGGGAATTCTCTGACGGTCCAGTGGTTAGGACTCTGAACTTTCACTGCTATGGGCCTGGGTTCGGGTTTGATACCTGGGTTGGGGAACTAAGATTCCACAAGCCATGCGGCATGGCCAAAAAAATAAAAAATAATAAAATGTTGGTAATAAATTTAGAAAAACAAACAGACCTGTAAGCCAATCCAAGCACACCCACCACCTGGATTGGGCAGTCCCCGGAGACTGGGGCCCAGTGATAAAGGGGACACTGCCCTACCACACGGCCCTCCCTGCCCTGAAGGGCTGCTCCTGTGGCACGGCCCAGAGACAGCCTGCCCGGCAATGACAGCCCAGGGACACGGGGTCTGTGATCCCACGTCAAGAAGCCCCGAGTCCCTGGACAGGGGCAGACGGAGGTGTCTATTTCTCTGTGGAGAGTTTGGCTGTCCTGGTGGATCCTGGGATGTTGGGAGGGGGACATGGATGGTCTGGACATGATGAGACCTTACTCAGGGCATCACTGGCGCTTTTGGTGCCAGTGCAGGGTGGCTTGGCAGGTGGACATGTCCTTGGGAGGCCAGCCAGCGGCACCACCAGCATCCAGAGACTCAGGCAGCCGCCATGTCCTGCTCGCACGGGGCCCTTGGGATGTGCCCTTGACCCCGTGGTGCAGACTCACCCGGTTGCCCTGCGCTGTGTTGTCCCGCGTGCAGTAGGAGACCTGGGACTTGCCGTTGTCCAGGATACGCTGGATGACGGGGATGCGGGCCACATGCTCCCCGCGGCTGACCAAGTACTCGGGCTGCTCAAAGGACACGATCCCACTGGCTGCAAGGAGCCAGGCACCGGTCAGGGGTCTTGGCCACAGTCCCTTCTCAGCCCCCGCCCTCCCTCTGGCCCAGCCCGGCCCAGACTCCAGGAGTCTGCTTGTCACCCCTCTCTGGGGAAGGGCAGAGGATGGGGCTGGAAAAGTCTTCCAGGAAAAGTTGACAAGGCTGGAACAGTGTCCAACTAACATCTTGGAAGGGTCAGGGCAGAGAAAGGAGGCCGGGCAGGGGCAAGACCAGACATGAGAGCTGAGACTGGGTAGGCCTAAGTCCTGGGGTCCTGGAGCAGGTGGGGAGGAGGGGTCAGGGACCAGAACAGACCCTCCGGGCGCCGGAAAGATGGTTATCAACAAGTCCAGGTTCCCCGAGGAACCAGCAGGGAAGGCACCGTGGGTGACGGTGGTGTGACGCCTTGCTCACCCCTCTAGATAGGCTTGGGCAGAGGGAGGCCCCAGTCCCCTTCCTGCTCTGATGCCCTGCCATCCTAGGGGGGCCCCATTCAGTCTCCCAAGTTCAAAGGCCATAGGGGAAGAACAAGGAGAGGGGGATGTGCAATGGCTCCAGGAGGATGTAGCACCCTCTGGTGATTATAAGAGAAGCTCCCACACTGAGTGCTTACTACCAGGCACTGTGCAGAGATGTACAGCCACACACTCCTCACAAGAGCCTGATACCCATTTTACAGATGGAGAAACCAAGGCTCAGAGGTTAAGTCACTTGCCTAGGCCACATGGCCAGGCCCCACTTCCACTTGGATTGAGGAGGAGCAAGGGACCCCAGAGCCTCCCTTTTGGCCCCCCTGTTCCCCCCACCCTGACCGACCTTGCTCCTTGATGATGGTGATGTTGACCAGGCGGCGGCCGAGGGTGGCAGTGCCCGCGGGCACGTCGATGGCCTCCACCAGCAGCTGCTTCTCGTCATCGTCCTCAGGCCGGATGAAGAGAGGCACCCGCACGTCCACCAGCTCCACACCCTCCTGGAACTCCACCATGCCCCGGGCGTCTGGGCGGGCGGTGGGGAGCCGTCAGATGGGGGTCAGGGGGCCGCACAAGGGTGGGAGGTGAGAGGGAGGGGCACAGGGAGCCTGGCCACCTACCCTGGTCTGCAGTGAGGGTGTAGTAGCCAGGGGCCACCTTGAGCTCGTGGAAGGCCCCCTGCTCCACATGCTTCTCCGTCAGCTTCAGCAGGGCCTGCTTGGCCGAGCGGGGCGCCATCAGCACCGTGTCCACAATGGTGTGGTCCTGCCTGGGGGCGGGGTTGGGTGGGGAGGTGTCAGGCTGGCCAGGAGGCTGGCACTTGTCCCACCCCGCCTACCTGTCCTCTCTCCATCAGTGGACAAGATTCTAGGCAGCAAAAAGCAGTCATCAGAACCAGACAGTCCTAGAGGCCCAGGCTGGTCCCAGCATGGTGGGCCACCTCACCCTGCAGCGTCAGCAACCTCATCTGTGAAATGAGGCTACTACTCCCACCCACCTCGCCAGGAAGGGCTGCGGAAGCAAAAGTAGAGTGAGGACAGCAAAGATGTGAAGGGTATAGGCCCTGAAGCCAGACTGCCTGGGTTCAAATCCTGGCTCTCTATCTTACCAGCTAGGTAACCTTGGGCAAGCTACTTAAGCTCTCTGATTCTCGGTTTCCTCAAATATAAAACGGGAATAGTAATGGTATCTACTTGGATAAGATAACCACACACATGAAGCCCTTAGAACAAGGCCTGGCCCGTTGTAAGCACTCAAAATGCTGGTCTAAATGGTTCTTACTGAAGGTGATGTGCTCAGTGAGAGCTGTATTCTGTTACTGCGTACGCAGTTCTGCCCTCTCTGCATGCTGTTCCCACCCCCACTTTTCCCCTGGGGGGGCTGGGACTCGGGGTAGGAACTGGGAAGGAGGTGTGTCACCCACTGGACCATCTTCTTGGCACCCAGCGGTGCCTCCAGGATCAAGGCGTTTGGCGTCGGAGGAGGGCTGCCGCTGGGCACCGGGCTATCCCGGGTACTGGGTAGGGGGCTATCGCCGGCACGAGGGCAAGGACTGGGTCTGCTTGGTTCCCTGTGGTTTTCCTGTTCTAGTACGGGGGCTGGCTTTTGGTGAGGGCTTCATACTGGTATTTGCTCAATGAAGGTCCTACCCAAGGACATACAGACAGCCCTCCTTTCCAGTGGGATGGAGATGGAGATGGAGATTGGGGTGGGGGAGGGGGCAGAGGGGGCAGGTACTTGGGGCTGGTACTACCCCACCTGTGTGTCTTCGACTCACTTTTTCCCGGCATTGGGCTGCTGCCTGTGGAGGACAAAGTGGGGAACGTGAGCCAGGTGGTCCCTGGGGTGGAGGCACGAGCTGCTTGGGGGAGATCCCCTGGCGTTGGCTATATGGGCAGCACCCTCACCCAACACCGGGCACTCAGGACCCACCGGAACTTGGTCTGCTGGAGCTTCTGCGCGCCTGTGATGTGCCTGTACACCTCGTGCAGCTGCCAGACAAGGAAGGGCTGTGAGGCTCGGGCCCTGGGGGAGCCTCTCCACCCAGAGCCATCCAGGCCCAGAGGACCTCTCGGGGTGGGCTGGGGGTGTGGCCATGGGCACACACATTGCCTCCACCCTTCTGGAAGCATTTACAGGGAACAGATCCCAGGATGATCCCAGGCCAGGCACATGTCCAAGGAAGCCCTTCTTTCCTGCCCGGAAAAATCCAGGTTCCCCAGCTGCTTCCCTCTGCTCTCCCGCCACCTGGCTCACACCCAGCCCAGAGATGCCAGCTGCCTGGGATCGGTTTCTTTGGCCCTTACGTTCTCCTCCACTTCCTGGCGCAGCTGGTCACATTCTCGGGTGCCAGGCTTCAGTAGGTTCTCGGTGCAAAGGCGGGCAAGGCGCAGGGACAGCCCGTAGGGCGCTAGGGGCAGGCAGGGAGGGGTGTCGTCAGCCCCCTGCACAGTGGGCACCGCAGAAGCCCCGTCTAGGAGCCATACTTGGATAGGGGAGCACCTGAGGCTGATAGCACCATCAGGAAGGATAGAAGGCAGCCAGGCCTGTGCCTGCACCCCAATACCCAGAGAAAATAGGAATGGTGTGATCCCGGACCTGGGAGCAGCGGTGAACGTGCCCCGGGCCCCAAGGGCAGCACCAGGACCTGCGGTGCCCGGCCCTGGCCCTCACCCAGCTCCGTGGGGCTGATGCCGGCAGCACGCGAGGCAGAGCCAGGCCGCTGCACGTTGGCGGTCTTCCAGCGGACCGTGTCGCGCCCCTTGAGGTTCCCGCTGCGCAGCAGGGGCGTGTCCAGGTGATCCGAGGCCATCAGGTTCGCCCGCAGCATGTAGTGGTCTTCCTTGAAGCCCACCATGTGACCTGCGGGACAGGGTCCTCACACTGGGCCGCTCCCTAGACCTTCCCCACCACACCCCTGCAGGTGGGACCCCGGGGCCTCCCGCCTCTGTTCCAGACTTGGCCCCCGCTTCCCCTCCACCCCAGCTGGAAGGAAGAGCGGGCAGAAGCCCGCCACCCCTGCTGATGCTGGCCCGTACCTCGGTTGCAGCATGGGAGAAGGGCCAGGCAGGCCTAGGAGACAAGGTGGGTGAGGATGAAAGCTGAGACAGCCACCCCAGCCTAGGTAAGCCCCTTCCACCACCAACTGCCACCCATGCCAACGGTCCAGAGGGGGCAAAGGTGCCTTCCCAGACACCAGGATATCCAGGCAGCTGCAGGGGTCTAGGTGTGTGGCACACAAGGTGGGTACACAGAGGGTGATGGGGCAGAGGGTTCCCCAAATGTGTGCCAGGGGACCCTGGTCCTGCTGTATACTCTGGAAAGTAAAGGTTCTGTGATCAAACCCATTTGGGAAGCACGGGATTCCTTCCCCTTATAGTTTCACTATTCATACAACTAGATCAAAGGCTCTGAGAAGTCCTGCAGAGAAGAAACCGTTTTCTCAAATGTATTTGATCACAGAACTCTTTTTCTCTGTAACACACACTAATATCCCACAACGCTGGGGGTTACTGCAGTGTTGTCTCTGCTCCCTACAATTCAGTGTCCCGTGCCATGCCGTCCTCCATGTTTTCCTGTCTCCTGTCTTTCCTCCCCAGTAGACGGTCAGCTCCTGGTGGGCAGAGCCCTTCCTTCCCTGTTAGCTCTTGGACCCTTTGCATGTGGCTGACCCCCGGGCAGGGGCTCCCAGGTATCCAGCCACTGATGGTTGGCAGAGGTGAGAGGCTGGTGTGGGGAGGGCACCAGGGCTGGGCTGAACATGTGGGTTCGCTTGGCCTCTGCCACCTACAGGGACCCTGGTGGCGGGGGGAGACCCTGGGGGAGCCCCCACCTTGCAGCAGGCACAGTACTTCCAGCAGAGCAGGAGCAGCAGTGCCGGGAGCAACAGGAGGAACACGAGCAGGGGAATGAGCCACCAGAAGGTGCCGGGGGGGCAGTCTAGGGAGGAAGGAGAGGAAGTCGGTACCATTTCCCCCACCGGGGTCCGACAGGCCACCCACACGCCCCCGGCCGGCCCTCCAGCTCACCCTTCCTCCTCTGCACCAGGACGGTGCTGTTGGGCCCGGGGGCGCCATCACCCTCCACGGTGTAACTGTATGTACAGTCGTCATCCTCGTCCCGGAAGGAGCAGTACTCCACCACCTCCTCCGCTGCACCCACAGACGGTCGTTAGGGCACCCAACCCCACCCCGGAGCACCTTAGGGCCTGGTGAGGTGGCCGCTCCTCACCACGGCCCTACTCTGGGGCCCAGCCCGCCCATCACAGGGTGGGAGGCACCTTCCTGGGGAAGAACGCAAGTTCCCGGCAAACTGTGCATACAGCTGGGGCAAGGCGGGGGCTGCCCTCCAGGAGCGTCAAAGGCTGCAAATCTGTGCCCGTCCTGGGCATCGCTCAGGAGCTGGGCTTCTACAACGTTTTTCTTTTTTCTTTTCTTTTTTTTTTGGCCACATGTGGGATCATAGTTCCCCGACCAGGGATCGAACCCACGCCCCCTGCAGCGGGAGTGCGGAGTCTTAACCACTGGCCCGCCAGGGAAGTCCCTTCTAGAACACTTCTCTGACCTAGAGGAAAGGAGGCTGTGAGCCCCCACGGCCCAATTATGGGCCTTTGCCGTGTTCATGGCCCTACCCAGCTCTTTGCCCCCTGCCCAAGCCAGAAGCCATCTCCCCAGGTCTGGGTGCCCTGGCCAGACTGTGTGGCCCCTACCTGGGTCTGTGTGACCTGTCTGGGTTCTGTGACCACTCCCAGGTCTGGAACCCCTCTTTCTGGACTGCATGTCCTCAATTTGGATTATGAGCCCCATACCCAGCTCCACAGCCCTGCCCGGATGAGAGACACCACCTACCCCATCGGAAGCCCCCCTGCCTAGTCCTCTCTCCCTGCCCCATACCTTTCTTAAGCTCATCCACCATCTTGACCTTGAAGCTGCACTCCTTACACACGTGCCCCTTCTTTTCACCGGTGCCCCACGCCTGGCACTGCACACAGGACCGCAGGTCCTCACAGAGGCCCAGGCGGATCTGGGTGGGTGAAGAGGGTCAGACGGGCACTGTGTTGGGCGGCGGCCCCTGCCAGGCCCGCTCCCACCACGTCACACCCTCGGGCAGCTCCTCTGGCACCAGGCTCAGCCCCTCTTGTCCGTCTTGCCCCGTGCCTGGGGTCCCCATGCCCATACCCAGTGAATCTGGCCTCACCGCTGAGTAGTTGATTTCGCAGATGGTGTCTGTGTAGAGCGACTGTTGGTTGCAGTGGCAGCGGCCACACTCGCAGTAGCCACGCCCATTACAGACACCCTGAGTCAAGAGGAGGCACCAGTGAGCCAGCTGTGCCCCCACCCCTGCCTGAGAGGGAGGGTGGTCTTGATTGGGGCCCCCTCTACCGCCCCCCACTGTCTGCCTCATGCCCAGGCCTACCCCGTTGCTGTCGATGCAGGTGGCATTGCTGAGAGGACAGTCACAGCTCAAGCCTGTCCAGCCAGGCTCACACACACACTGGCCCATGGAGCAGCGTCCTCGGTCTGCAGAGAAGGGGAGGGGAGGGGAGAGGCACACTTGCACCTGCAGTCCAGGCTGCCCACTGGCTGGAGCTGCCTTGGGAGCTAGGATGTCTCCAGCCAGGGGCAGAGCCATCTCTTCGTCGCCTTCTTGGAACTCCCTTCTCTCCATTTCTCCTGCTCTATTGTGCCCTTCTACCTTCCACTCTGCAGCTGGGGTGATCACCCCAAAACACAAACCCAATCATGTGTCTCCCCTGTTTAAGAACCTCTAATGAGTCCTGGCCAATGCAACAAGGTAAGAAAAAGAAATAAAACATAAGTTTTGGAAAGTTAAGAGATGAAAAACTGTCATCATTTACAAGTATCAGAAACATGCCACAAAATAGCAAGAAGAATCTATAAATAAGTTATTAGATTTCATAAGTGAGTTTAGCAAGGTGGCTGGATACAAGGTTAACATATAAAGAGTTAGAAAATGAAATTAAAAGCACCAGTGAGGACTTCCCAGGTGGCGCAGTGGTTAAGAATCCGCCTGCCAATGCAGGGGACACGGGTTCGAGCCCTGGTCCAGGGAGATACCACATGCTGCAGAGCAACTAAGCCTGTGTGCCACAACTACTGAACCTGCGCTCTAGAGCCCACGAGCCACAACTACTGAGCCTGCATGCCACAACTGCTGAACCCCACGTGCCTAGAGCCCATGCTCCGCAACAAGAGAAGCCACTGCTACAAGAAGCCCGCGCACCGCAATGAAGAGTAGCCCCCGCTCACCGCAACTAGAGAAAGCTCGCACGCAGCAATGAAGTCCCAATGCAGCCAAAAATAAATAAAAAATAAATAAATGTATTAAAAACACACACACACACACACACACACAAAAGAAACACACCAGTGACTCCCTTTTGCCCAAAGGATGAAGTCCAATATCCTTACTAGAATAGGGGTTGATTAACTACAGCCTGTGGGCCAAATCCAGCTCACCACCTGCTTTTGCAAAAGTGTTATTGGAACAGAGCCACACTCATTTGCCTATGTATTGCCTAAAGCTGCTTTCTGCTACAATGGCAGAGCTGGGTAGTTGTGACGGAGACCATATAGCTTACAAAGCTGAAAATATTTAATGTATAGCCTTTTAAGAAAAAGTTTGGACTACACTAAAACTGGACCCATCCTGGACTGGAACCCAAGCCCCTTGCAGTCTGGCCCTGCCTCCTTCCTGGCTGCATCTCCCTCCCCTCCTGTCTCAGCTTGGCCTGTGCCAAATGTCTGCCTTTCTCCAGACGTCCTGGGTTCTCCCTTCATTTCTCTGAGCACACCCTGGGGTGCGCAGGTGAAGAGAAGAAATGGCAGACAAAAGCAAGAACGGAGGAAAGGGTAGAAAAGCAGGGTCTTGACGCCCCGTGGCAAGTATACAGTTGGGGCTTAATAAGTATTTGGTGAGTGGATTTTCATTCATTCTCCTCCATTTACCCATTCAGTACTTCCATATGGCCCCTGTGGGTTCTGTGACCCCTGCCCAGCTCCGGAAGCCCTGGCCAGGCTATGTACCCATGGCCTGGGCCCACACTGTGTTAGGCCCTGTGGGGCTACAGAGGATGCATTACTCCAGGCCCTGTCTGCTAGAGATGTAGCATCTTCCGAGAGAGGAAAGATCGCCATGCCATATACCACCGATCACTGAGGTTGAGCTGGGTGGTACCCACTCTAGTGGGATGGGAGAGTGGAGAAGCGGGTGGGCACGGGCAGGAGGACCTCAGGGGGACATTCCACAATGGGGATTTCATGCTGGCGGGGGCCTTGGGCATCAAGTTTGTGGAGGAGGAGAGAGGTCCATGTTGGGGCTGGACTTAGGAGAGGCACTCAGGGAATCTGGAGGAGGGCTGGGCCTGAACATGGGGGTCCCGACTCCCAGCGAGGCTCTCCCAACATGGGTTCTGATGGCAGAGCCAGAGGCGGCGGGCAGGGGCTGGACACCCAGGCCACCCTCTCGGCTTCACCCCACCTGGGCCAGTAGCTCACCGTTGCAGAGGAACCCGGAGGCACGGGGGCACTGGAAGTTGTCGTATTCACAGAATTGACCCTCATAGCGGCCGTCACCATAGCACACGCAGTGGCCGCACTGGCACTCGCCCTGCCCCGAGCACAGCTTGTCCTCACCCTCCCGCTGGCAGGGCGCCAGGTCGCTCAGGGAGCCAGTGGAGCAGTTACAGGTCTTGCCGCTCCTGCGGGAGAAGCCAGTCACTTCTGCACGGCACAGCAGGAAGGCTTTCACCATCCCATTTTACAGATGAGGAAACTGAGGCTCTAAGTGGGCCCCTGTGGGTCTGAGTTACGTAGACAGCAGGGGCTGAGCTGAGACTCAAACCTCAGTCCCCTGAGACCCTCCTCCTATCCCTTCCTCAAGTCATGACAAACTTATTCAATGTCTTGAAGCTTGAAAAGCCCTTACTCTTACTAACATTCTCTTATGACCCCCTTCTGCTCAGGTAACAGGTGCCCATGGCTTAGATACTAAAGGCCCAAAAGGGATGGAGGGTAAAGTACGTCTCCCTCCTGTGTCCGACCCACAACACCCTAACGGCCACCACTGCCCTGATTCTTACACATATTTCCAGCGGTAATCCTATATATCCATATATTTCTTTTTATTTTTTGGCCACGCCATGCAGCTTGCGGGATCTTAGTTCCCTGACCAGGGATCGAACCCGGAGCCCCGGCAGTGAGACCGCTGAGTCCTAACCACTGGACCACCAGAGAATTCCCATATCCATGAATTTCAAAGTGCTTTGAACCGAATCCACCTGCCAACTAGACATACCCCTTTCCTAGCCCTTTCTATGCCCAGCTGCCAACCCACCCTCAGCAGCCTACTTGGTGTGCCCAGCCCCTTCTCTGGGAGCTGCTGGCATCCTGGGTGCTGGCTTCACCCTCCCACACTCACCAGCCCTCATTGCACACACAGTGTCCGCACATGAAATCCCCGTTGAAGCTGCAGCGAGATGACCGCTCCTCTTTTTGCTGGAATGAAATCATGGTGGGGTGGCTGGCGGGGTGAGGGATGCTGGACGCTGCCCCTCAGGGAACCCCGAAAGGGAGTTGTGGCCACAGGATGCTCTGCTGTGTTACTCAGGGCCCTGGGGTGGTCGGCTTAGCCTCTCCCTCCCTCCGCAACCTGGCGGGGCAGCATCATACCAGCTCACAGGAGCACACGTCACAGACGATGTCCACGTCCATCTTGAGGCCATTGGAGAAGGAGGGCTTCAGATGGATGTTGCCCTTCTGGTCCGCTTCTGGCAACTGGCACACGTGAGTCCCGTCCAAGTCCTCGATAGCCCGCAGCTGCACTTGGTATGTGCCCTGCAGGGACCCCACTGTCAGGCAAGGCAGGCCTGGACAGACCACCAGGGGGCAGTTGTGCCTGAAGTCTCTAGGCCCTCAAGCTCCAGGGGTGTGTCTGGCCCCTGACACCCAGCTCCCTGCCCGCCCTTCCTCAGGGCTGCGAACTTGCTCCCTCCAGGCACAGCCACGGTAACAATAGCACCAACAGTAACCAGGGTTGCTTTTGGCCCATTCACTCATCTTAGCAACCCTGAGCTCCAAGCTGATTGGCCTCCACTCTACAGATGAGGACACGCCAAGGGGCTGATCCAGAGGGCTTCAAACCAAGATCTGACTCCGGAGGCCATGCTCTGGACCTCTGTTCAGGTAGACCCCGCCCCGCAGGGCGCTGTGCCCGTCCTCCCCTGCCCCGGGACCCCCACGGAGGCGTACCACTTCCCCCCGCCGGATGAGAAAGGACCCAGTGTTCGTCTTCTGGAACATCCTGGAGGTGACCTCTGTCCGCAGGCCTCGGGGGCTTTCCAGGGCCCGGATGTCCAGGTTGGAGCGGATACGCTAAAAGAGAGCAGGCGATCAATGGCCTGGGGGTACCCCGGGCTCACCCACCCTGGCCTGGCCTGTCTGTGCTGCATTCCCACCTACACGGAGGCCTGGGGTGCTGGCGGGGGTCGGGGGTGGGGGTGGGGGTCAAGGGAGAAGAGTCTGCAGGAACCTGGGGCCAGGCCCAGGGGGCGCTCCTCAAGGACTGCAGAAGACCCTTCCTCCCTCCTGTCCTATTTCCCAGTCCTCTGCCATTCAGCCTTCTCTCCAGCCCCGCCCCAGAAAGGCTCAGACTCCAGAGCCCTCACGTTGAAGGCATCCTGCAGCAGATCCACGATGTTGGAAGAGTCCTCCTGCAGCACCCCCAGCGAAGAGACAGGAAAATACGAGGATAGCTTCTGCAGGAGAAAATGCCAGGCCGGGGCTCAGCCTCCCACAAGGGTCATCTCTTTGAATCCAGACAACACCTCTGGGGTTCGCTCACCTGGCAGATGGGGAAGCTAAGGCCTGGCGCCTGCTGTGCGTTCCAGAGCCTGTGCTCTCAGCCCCCACCTGCTTGGGAGGGGGGGCTGGGGAATGGGCACGTGGACTCCTCTTCCCACCAGGGCCCATCCCAAGTTTCGGGGAGGAAGGGAGGAAGGCAGATGGGGGTGTCTGAGAAGTTCCACGGACCCTCCCGTCCGCCCCCATCCTGCCCCGTGAGGCCCCGGCCCCCGCACCTCGTAGTAACTATAGGAGTAGTTGGTGACTGCGAAGATGGGGATGATGTTGTGCCGGTCGAGCAGGCGCACCAAGGTGGGCACCGACGGGTAGTCCTGTGTCCCGTACTGGGTGTAGGTGCCCGTGGTGTCCAGGTGGCACTCCTCGTCGTTGCGCCTCATGATGCCAGCCAGCACGTTGGCGCCATCCGCCTCGTAGTGGAAGGCCGACTCGGTAGAGAATACCAGCAAGTGGGTGCTGTCGGGGCGCCAGCCGATGTGCCTCTGGGGAGAGCGAGGAGGGGTGCCCGTGGAGCAGGGGACACTCGTCACAGCGTCGTGCACAGTGACAGCGAAAGCACGTCCCGACACGGGGCTCAGCGAGGATACAGGATTAACAGCCTGACGACCCCATGAATGACGCACGTGACAGACAGCACATGAGTGATGACGGGGATAAACAGAAACCAGCGATGGGAAGTGGGAAACAGAAGCAGGGGCTGTGCCCACAGTGGGCGCCACGCAAGATGTGAACCAGGTTCATGCAGCTGTCCCCACAAGGTCTTAACCACTCTGCGAGAATATCTCAATTGCACAGAAAAATGTACACCATGCAGCATTTAACGGAAGAGTTAAAATAGGTACAGCAAGCGGCATGTGGCAATTCGTTTGAGAAATACATGGGATCGGGGCTTCCCTGGTGGCGCGGTGGTTGGGAGTCCGCCTGCCAATGCAAGGGACACAGGTTCGTGCCCCGGTCCGGGAAGATCCCACATGCCGCAGAGCGGCTGGGCCCGTGAGCCATGGCCGCTGAGCCTGCGTGTCCGGAGGCTGTGCTCCGCAACGGGAGAGGCCACAGCAGTGAGAGGCCCACATAACGCAAAAAAAAAAAAAAAAAAAAAAAAGAAATACATGGGATGATTTTGAAAACCATGTATTACAAGAGAAAATGTTTATGACAGCATTAGGTGAAAAAAAGAAAAGCAAGTTTCAGAACTATACATACACTGATTCCAACTATATAAAATAAGGAAAAGGGAACAAAATATGCTGGTGGGGTATCAGTGGCCGGCTGTCTGATGGTGGTGAAATTATGGGCAATTTCTGTTCTTTGTTTTCCAAATTGTCTGTAATATGGATACATTATTTTCATTTTTATTTCTTATGTTTTAATTTTGTTTTATTTTTTGGCCACACCATGTGGCTTGAGAGACCTTAGTTCCCCGACCAGGGGTGGAACCTGGGCCCCCGGCAGTGCAAGTGCTGAATCCTTAACCACTGGACTGCCAAGGAATTTTCTTTTTTGTCTGTGGATACATTATTCTTTAAATGAAAAAACTGATGTGCACATAAAAAGAAGTGCCCTCTTCCAGCACAGTTGGAGACGGGTATTAACAGGGAGGTTGGGTGGGAAGCTGGCCTCAGGGCACTGAAGATTCCAGAATCCCAAGACTCATGTCCGCCTCACTGGCCAACACAAAACCAGGCTGTGACTGCTCAGGCCCTGATACCTCTAAACTTGGATTGGAATTGAGGGTCCCCCAGTGGGTCTGAGCTTGTCTTAGGGGATGGAGGCCCCAGCCTGGTACCAGAGCAGGCCAGTGGGCAGCTCATGCCCTTGTTGAAAAGCACAGCCGGGTCTAGGCCGGCAGGACCTGCCCCGGCACTCACGGTGCACACGGCCGTCTGCAGGATGGCATCGAAACCTCCTTCGGGGGCGTCCAGGTTGCCTGAGATCCGCTCTCCCTTTAGCTTGTTCCGGAACTCCTCCACGTCTTCCGTCAGGCTGATGACGTTTTTGAAGGAGAAGGGGGGGTCACTGTTGGGCCAGGGCTCCTTCAGCCTGGGCGGAGGTGGGAAGGAGAGAGTCAGGGAGGGAGAAAGTCAGGGGAGAAGACGCCCACAACCCCCTGCCCACCCTCTCTAGGGACCGCCCCTGTGGCTCATTTCAACCTGAAAACTTCGAAGTGCTTGGGTGGAGAGGGCGTGGGCCACCTGGCCAGGACCCCTGCCCCCTTGGTCACTCACTTCTCGGGCCTCATGTCTGTCTGAGGGACGCTAACTTTGTCCACGAACTTGCCAAATCCAATCGTGTAGTCGCTGGTGAGCTGCCTCAGGACCTGGGCTAGGCATCAACAACAAAAAAAGAGGGGACAGCTGAGCCCCAAGAACCCCACATCAACACAGGGGCCGGGGGCTGGCTTGGGAAGGAGGAAGAGGAAGAACAACTTATTGTCAACACTTTGCATGTTGGGCATCCGCTCACGCACATGACAGCCCTTGTCCTTATTTACAGATGAGGGAAATGGGACTCGGGGGACCCAGAGTTGTGCACGCAGCTAGTTGCAGGGTGCGGCCAGGGAGCTGGACCGGCCGTCTGCAGAGCTGGGAGTTAACCTCAGCCTCATGGCAGCTGGCGCCCTCCGTGTCAGCACCAGAGGAGGGACTACCTTGGCAGTCCAGTAGCTAGGACTCTGAGCTTCCACTGCAGGGGGCGCGGGTTCAATCCCTGGTCGGGGAACTAAGATCCCGCAAGCCACGAGGCGCACCACATCCAAAAAATCAAAAAGGACCAGAGGGCTCTGGTTCCCACCCGGCTGGGGCCTTCTCTGCACTCCCGAGTGGTTATTGGGGTCTGCACAGGACCCGCCTCTGAGAATGGGGGGAAGGAGTTCTTGGGGTGCTCAGATGTCCTGTCCTTCCTTGAGGAGTGGGTGCAGCTAGCCTGAGCCCTGGCCTCCTGAGCAGGTGTCCAGCCAGCTGGGGGAGGCCACTCTCTCCACGCCCTGCCCTGCTGTCTTCCGCGCCGTACCCAGATCCTGCCCCATCTTCTTGAGGTTGTCCAGATCGTCAGACATGGAGTTGGAGAAGTCCATGAGGATATACAGGTCCATGGGGCTCTCCAGGGGCTCAAACACCTGCAGCTCAAAGCGCTGCTCCTCTCCCGGCCGCAGCCGCACCCGCAGCCCCTGGGGGGACACCTGGCTACGGTGCAGGGTGGTGTCGATCTGCGCTTCCTGTGTCCAGGGGAGGGGGACACCTGGCTGGAGGGTCTCTCCAGATCTGATGGAGATACCTCTCAGCTCAGCCAGGGGACACGATAACCTCCCACAAACAGCCAGCCTTGAGCTTGGAGGGCCCAGCCCCCCCGACCCCCACTCTGGGCACCTCTGTGATCTCGAAGCTGCTCTCCATGACCACCATGCTCTCCTGCCGGCAGCCCGCAGCCAGCAGCTCTGCCTGGGTGTTGCAGCGCCGTTCCTTGAACATCTGGCCGGAAGGAGATGGAGTCAGGAGGGCAGTGCCCTTCCCCTGGCTGTCCTAACACTGGATTTATCCTGTACCCCACCACCCCGATCTTCCTGACCCTTGCCTGTTCTCCCACGACCGCCTGGCCTGAGGCTGGGCTGAGGGCGGGGCAAGTGTGGGCCAGAGCCCAGGCGTGGGGTGTAGCAGGGTGGGGCACGCAGGTTGGGAAGGTGGCCCAGGCTAGGCCCCAGCGGCATCACACCTCGTCCGTGCAGTAGGCGCAGTCCCTGTCCACGCGGATGCACTCCGTGCAGCTCTTCACCTGGGCCTTCTTGCAGCGGTTCGCTGGGGAGCAGAGATGGGCGTGCCCACTGAGATGCGCCTCACCCACTGCCAAGCCCTTCCCTTGTGCAACCTCATTTGAAAGAGGTGGGGATTCTCTCCCGATTTACAGAGCGGGAAATGGAGGCCAGCAGGTACGCGGTCAGTCCCAGGTAGCACAGCTAGAAACCCGCAGAGCCAGATCTCAAACCTGGACTCTCCACTCAAGTCTGGAGGCAAGGATGGTGGGGGCCGAGACCGAGGCGCTGGCGGGGACACCCTAACCACCCCCCTCACCTGCTCCTCCAGGGTAAAAGGGACTCTGTCTTGTTTATCACTGTGTCCCCAGTGCCTAGCCCAAGCCCCGCACACAGTGAGTTGTTAGTAAATAAATGAGGTAAAACTCCAATTTCTCCAAAGGTTGGGATTCCCTTTGGTTTTGTTCAGTTAAAATCACAGTAAGGACCTATTATGTGCACTAGTGGGTGGTCCCCTGGGCTCCAGGCAACGGTGCACTGTCAATGTTTAGCAAGGGCTCCGGCGAGGGCGGGGAAGCCCTGACTTGCAGCCTTTGCCAATTTCCAGGGTGTAAATGTTCCCACCATGGTCTATTTCAAGCTATCAGCATGACCTCCACTGACAGGCAAAATTTCATCAGTAGGAGCGGGCTCCAGCCCTTTGCCGACTGCAGACACTCCCAGAGCAGGCGATGATCACCTTTCTCTCCTCCAAATTCCTCTAAAACTTTTCAACTCAGCTTTCCAAGCCTCAGTACATCCTGCGAGCGCCTCCATTCTCTGAGTGGACGTCTTCTCCCTCCTCTAGACCAAGTCTCCTTCCTCCCCTGGGTGTTCTTGGGCCATACGGCTCAGGCTCATGGCTCCCCAGCCTTCAAAGTGGGTGGTGGTTGTTTGTTGAATGGCTGAGTGAGTGTCTGGGTAAGACACTCCATGAGAGCCCCCTCCCTCGCTTAAGGGCAGTGCCTTGGAAGTTGAGCCCCCACCACAGAGACGGGTGTTGCAGGGGTGTGTCCGACTCACCCATGTCCCCGGGGAAGCTGGCGCTCAGCAGGGCTGCCAGCAACAGCCTGGTCCACCAGCTGGGATGCGGCCCTGCCATCCTCTTCCTCCTGTATAACAGCAACAATCGACATACCATGCCTGACAGCTCTGGTCCACGTGTCAACTCACTGGGTCCCTGTCTAAGCTCCATCATTCCCATTGCACAGATGTAGAAACTGAGGCTCTACAGAACTTTAGTGATGTTCCAAGGCCACCTGGCCTGCAAGTGGCAGGGCCCAGGGCCCCTGACTCCTCTTTTCCACTGCCCCCTTCCTTGTCGTCTCTGGAGTGGCCAGATGCCCTGCAGGCCTATGCCCTGCCCAGGGAGGCCCCCACCCTCTCACCACTGAGGACTCTGGGCTCTGAGCCTGTCCCAATGCCAGGTCTCTTGTGCTGATCTCCCCGAGGGCAGAACAGGGCTTATTCCGCCTTTGCCTTTCAGACCCCAGTGGCCTGGGTCAGGCTTGGCAGGGACAGGGCCACCCTAGAGGGTCCTGGCTCCGCCTTCCTGTCCCCTCTCTGTCCTGGCCCACTTGCCTCTTGGTGAGAGGGTACAGCCGGGAAGAAGGGGGCCCCTCCCAATATCTGGGGCCTGAGAAAGGAAGGAGGAGGCTTGTTGCACTCAGCTAAGTTCTACAATGGCTGCCTGTCCCATCAGAGGAGGGGTCCCCACCCTACTCCCCACCTCTGCCTGCCCCAGAGTTGAGTTTTGGGGGCCCCTGAGCAGATCGCCCTTTCAAAAATTAGCCTGGAGCTAGATTACAAGCCCCTCCTGCCCACTCACACACACACGCATTGCCAGCCACCCCAGGAAACCCATCTGCCTTTGGTTCACCGTTAAACCATCTCAACTCATTAGTGACCTTCGGGGCAGGCACCGGCATCCCTGAGGCCTTTTAAAAGATGGGTATGGGGACTTCCCTGGTGGCACAGTGGATAAGACTCTGCGCTCCCAAGGCAGGGGGCCCGGGTTCGATCTCTGGTCAGGGAACTAGATTCCACATGCATGCCTCAACTAAGGAGCCCACGTGTGGCAACTAAGACCGGGTGCAACTAAATAAATATTTAAAAAAAGAAAAAAAAAGATGGGTATGTACAGCAAGAAACTAGTACAACATTATAAAGCAACTATACTGCAATAAAAATTTAGGGGCTTCCCTGGTGGCGCAGTGGTTGAGAGTCTGCCTGCCGATGCAGGGGACACGGGTTCGTGCCCCGGTCCAGGAGGATCCCACATGCCGCGGAGCGGCTGGGCCCGTGAGCCATGGCCGCTGAGCCTGCGTGTCTGGAGCCTGAGCTCCGCAACGGGAGAGGCCACAGCAGTGAGAGGCCCGCGTACTGCAAAAAAAAAAAAAAAAAAAGCAAACAAATAAATAAAAGATGGGTAGCCTGCTGAAGAGAAGGGGCTGGCCATAGCCACCAGGCCTGCAGAGTTGACGTTAGGACCCCCTCCTCTTTCTCTAGAACGAGTCACCCAGCAGCCCAAGATTATGCCATGCCTACTGGCCCTCCCTCCTTGGATCTTTGCTCAGTCCTTGGCTTGTGGGGCAGGGGCAGCCCCAGGCTCTGGGAGACTGAGGCCCCCAAATGGCTGGGGAGACCCGGGGGCGGGGGGGCGTTGCAGGAAGGCATTGCCTCCGTCGCTCCAAGGCAGGTGGCTCCCAGGAGGCACTAGCAGCTCCAACACATCGCAGGCAGAGCCTGCTGGGAAGGAGCCACCCTCTAAGAGGGGCCTGGGGTAAGGGAGCTCTGAGCCAGCCAAGGGGGTGCTTCTTGGAGGAAATGAATTTCCTGCAGCCTTGGGGCATAGGCACCACACCCACACACCACACAATATAGGCTGCCTTACCCAGGCTTCCCAGGGGCACCATTACATACACAGGTACAGACACTGGAGGGCCCAGCCCAGCTTTTACTCACCCTCCTGTGCCCCCAGGCTGGGCACACAGTGGGCTAGTGCCCAGCACTTCATGTACATAATTGCCATTTAATCTGTACAGGAACCAGTGGGGATGATTGCATTGTCCCCATATCCCGGGTGAGACCCGGGCAGCGCACACCCCCCATTTAGCCTTCACTTTATACTCGGAGGCTCTAAAGTGGCAGCTGGGGACTAGTTATGCACTCAGGAGTGTTGTGTTTGACTCAACTTGTGTTTAAAAAGTTTTTTGTTTTTTGTTTTTTTTGGCCTCCCTGCACAGCTTGTGGGATCTTAGTTCCCCAACCAGCGACTGAACCCGGGCCCCGGCAGTGAAAGCGTGGATTCCTAACCACTGGACCACCAAGGAAAATCCCTAAAAAGTTTTAAAAGTAGTTGTCGGTGTTAAAAATAATAAGGTTTCACATAAAAGTTAGGATTGTGGGCTTATTGGAAGAGGTGGCTGGCCGTGGCGGGCTGGGCAGAGCCCTCGGGAAACGTTCTCTCCAGGCTATTCTGGGTCCCCAGGCTGCAAGGGTCTTTTTATGTACCACCCGGGTCCCGGAAGTATGTGATTGCCACCCAGTGTTATCACATAGTGGCACACTCAGGCCTTGCAGGCACAGGGACATGCATATTCTTGGACACACACTGTGACCCACATGAACGTAGGCTCAGCGCTCTCCCCATACCCGCCCTCCCTCCCACCCACGGGACCCCTGTTGCATGTCTGCACCTGCCCTCCGTGGTTCTCTCCCTTCCTGCTTTCCTGGCCCTTCTGCTGCCCTATTGCCCACAGAAATCAAGGCCAAGGAGATAGGCACTCCTCCCCTGCTGTCCTTCCGGCTCTCCTCTCCCCACTCAGCTCCCAGGATGGAGCCCCTTAGTCTTCACTTCCAGCTCCTTCCGAGGCAGCAACAACCATGCCCACACTTGGGCTCAGGGTGTGGCAAGACCATGGGGGAGAAGCAGGAGCCCTGCCGCTGCCCTCTGGGAGCCATCTAGAGCACCCCAACCCCCCCCCCCCCCCCCCCGCCTACAACCAGAGGCCCACCCGGGGCTAAAGGGGTGGGAAAGGGGGCTGGCTCTGGAGGAGTTTACAGTGGTGGGCACAGCCTCCAGGGGTGTTGGATGAGGTCAGGAGAGCTTCCTGGAGGAAGGGTGTCCTGAGCTGACTTTGGGAGGAGGGCCAAGAGAAGAGGAGAGTCAGGGACTCCCCAGACCCCAGACGGACTGTGGCACCACACAGCCAAGCCGGGAGGGCCTCTGCCTCTAGGTGGCTGCTTCTTTTTGAACCCCAGAGGGGCCCAGCCCAGTAAGCCTGCCAGCCACTGCCTGGCCCCTGCCCACTTCTCCCTCATATCCACCCAAGGGCCGGGCGGCCAGCCTTCAGGAAGGAAAGAGCCGGGGAAACAAAAGCCACCCGGCCCACCAATCAGCTCCCCGCGGGTCTTCCCAGTTGGGGTGCGCGCTCACTTTCTTCTTCTCCCCTCGGAGGTCCCTGAATGAGCGCCCAGCCCCGGCGGCCCGAGGCGCTGGAGGGGCGTGCGGTGTGCGGCCGCCCCGCGCCAGTGCGCCGGCCGCCTGCCGCGGTCCGAGGATGGACCTACCTTGGGGCTGACTCGCGCCCTCCCCGCGCTGGGCTCCGCTCGGCGGCTCCGGAGGCGGCGCGCGGGCGAGCCGGGACTGTCCAGAGGGCGGGCTGCAGGGAGGGCGGGCGGCGGCGGGGAGGGGACCGCTTTATGGGCAGGGCGGCAGGTAGGAAGGAGGAGCGGATGAGTCAGGCAGACCGCATTCCTGCGCGCGGCGCGCACCTGTCGGGGCAGGAGCCGTGCGCTAACGCCTCCGGACCGCCCCCCGGAAAAGGCTGCGGCTCCCGCGCAGCCCGGCCCCGCGCCCCGACCCACCGCGGCGGGGGCGGGGGGGAGCCACCCCCTTCTCTCCGGCCCCGGGAGCGGCACCTCCCCTCCCCACCCGAGGCTGCAGACTCGGGTGCTGGGCTGCCCCGGGCTGGGGGTGGCCTCTTAGCCCCCTTCTCGGACTGCCGCCCTCTCTCCTCCAGGCTGTGAACCATCCCCACTGCCCTTGGGAGCCATCTCGTTAGAGCCGCAGACACACAGCCCGGCGGCGATCGAGTGCGCGCACCGCTTCGCTCCTCCCTGCGCCAGCGCGAAGGATGGGCCCTGGGGCTGCCCCAAGCCAGGTCAGCCATTCACCGGGTCTTCTCGGCCTTCCCCCCACTCTCCAACGCACGCACGTGTGCCCAGAGGGAGATCTGAGCAAGGACTGGTTCCCTGAGTGTCTTCAGGCAAGCTAATTGAACCTTCTTAAAGTGTCAATAATACCATCAAGATGCAGCACCCACCTGACGTGGAGTAGGCACTCGAATCGTTACAGCTGTTCCTGACAAGCTGGTTCACAAGTCTAACCCCTCCAGTCCTCTTTCAAGTGCTGCTGGTTAAGTGTGTTCGAGCTGGACCCTCTCAAGTTGCTCCCTGACCTCAACTGGGTGTATTTCTCTGGCCCCACCTGCCAACAATGCTGGACAAAACCCGATTGCTGGCAGCCCCCCACCAGCCACCAAGCAGCTTCAAGCCAGCATGCTTTTTGCAACCTGGGGCTGTTTTGCACCAGGCTGGTCCCTTTGCTTGGGATCCTCCCACCCCCACCCCAGCCTGGTTTATCCTCCTTATCCTTGAAGGCATTGTGCTGATGTCGCATGCTCCAGGGAGCCTCCTTGACCTCCTAGCACGCTGGATTATGTCATGCGTACCCCTGGGGCATGTTTTTTTTCATGTAATTTGCCACATTGATTTGAAATGATCTGTTTAGGGGTCTCTTCCCCGTTGGACTGTGAACCCCAAGGACAGACACAGCCTAGCACATCTTTTGATCCCCAGCACCTACCTCAGTGCCTAGCACGTAGCAGGTGCTCAATAAACGTGTGGCTGACCCAAATGGGATTGCCACATCCCCTCCCTGAGCCTCAGCATTCTCCTCTGTAAACAGACGCACACACCACCAACTCTGAGTGACCATGGGAGCAGCTGGGACTGGATGTGGACGAGCTGTGGACACCAAGTGCTCACTGCAACTGGGCGAGCCACAGACACCACTCGACCACCTTGCCCAGTCATCTGAGATCTGCTCTGCACGGGCCAGGAGCTCAGAGAGGCTGCCTCCTGGATTCGGGAGCTCTGTGGCAGGAGCCCCAGTTTGGTTGGGGTACCCAGGTCGTGCCCTGTGGACCTGAGTTACTCCAGCAGGCTGGAGAATACGGGCTCAGAGAGCAGCCTGTGACACCACCCATTAGAAGGCTGGGGTAGGGGATATGCACCCCACTGTGGGGGGCGGCTGACACAGCCTCCTAGAGAAGGAGACCCTGGCCCAGAGGCAGCAATGCCACAGACCCCACTGGGCTCAGAAGCCCCTTCCTCTCCTCATTCCAGACCCTTTTAAAAATGACTAGGGAGACTTCCCTGGCGGTCCAGTAATTAAGACTCCAAGCTTCAAACGCTGGGGGTTCGATCCCTGGTCGGGGAACTAAGATCCCACGTGCCCGTGTGGTGTGGCCAAAAAATGAAAAGTTAAAAAAAAATTTTTTTAATTAAAAAAAAAATGACTAGGGCGGCTGAAGTCTGGTATGTGCTGAGATGCGACATGCACCCCTGGGAGGCCCATAGAAGAGAAGCCGTGAGTTTCTTTCTTTCTTCTTTTTTAAAAATAATTAATTTATTTTTGGCTGCGTTGAGCCTTTGTTGCTACATGTGGGCTTTCTCTAGTTGCGGCGAGCGGGGGCTAATCTTTGTTGCAGTGCTTGGGCTTATTGCAGTGGCTTCTCTTGTTGCAGAGCACGGGCTCTAGGCACGTGGGCTTCTGTAGTTGTGGCACATGGACTTCAGTAGTTGTGGCTCGCAGGCTCTAGAGCACAGGCTCAGTAGTTGTGGCGCACGGGCTTACTTGCTCTGCGGCATGTGGGATCTTCCCGGACCAGGGATCAAACCTGTGTCCCCTGCATTGGCAGGCGGATTCTTTATTTTTTTAAGATGTTGGGGGTAGGAGTTTATTAATTTATTTATTTTTGCTGTGTTGGGTCTTTGTTTCTGTGCGAGGGCTTTCTCTAGTTGTGGCAAGCGGGGGCCACTCTTCATCGTGGTGCGCGGGCCTCTCACTATCGCGGCCTCTCTTATTGCGGAGCACAGGCTCCAGACGCACAGGCTCAGTAGTTGTGGCTCACGGGCCTAGTTGCTCCGCGGCATGTGGGATCTTCCCAGACCAGGGCTCGAACCCGTGTCCCCTGCATTAGCAGGCAGACTCCCAACCACTGCACCACCAGGGAAGCCCCGGCAGGTGGATTCTTAACCACTGCACAACCGGGGAAGTCCAAGCTGTGAGTTTCTTCAGGTTTCTTTGAGTCTGGAGTTTCATTACCTGGAACCTGTGTGTGGACCTTGGGGGTCCATGAACCATTTGAGATCATGTGCAAAACTCAAGGTGTATCTGACATCGGAATGTGGATTTGCTGGCAAGAGGATCCTTCCCTTACACTGAATTCCCAAATAGGTACTGGCCCCCAAAGGGTTAAGGAGCATTGTACTACATATTAATTTTATAAAAAAATTAAAAAAAAAAACCCATTGTCTCATTCTGCAGCCTTAGGGCCAGAGTGAGCCCGGTACGTAGTGGAGTTTCCTTCTGCAGGCTTTGCCAAATAGCTGAGGTTCCTGGAACAGGATGGAGAAGCCCAAGAACCTCAGACTGCAGCTCCTACCTGCCTGTCTCATCCTGTGGCCTCTGGCAGGCCAGACTTGCTCCCTCATTAGTTCAATCGTTTATTCATTTAACAAGCATTTAATGAGCTCTTATGCCAGGTGCTGGGGATCCCCAGAGGAATGATACACACCACCTGCTTGCTTCACGGAGCTCAGTTTAAACCATGGACCTCCAAAGCGGGCTGCATATTCTCCAGGGATATGCCACATGATCCACTATTTTTTGCTTGACGATGTACATCACTTATTGGCAGAGTGGTACCCATTTCTATAAATAAACAACTTAAATGATAAATAGACAGTGGATGTGTGACCAGAACAGTTTGGTGACCCGTCTAGAGACCTTGTATCAACTCTCACTACATCTGATTGTTTTATCTTTCTTACTCCTAAAACAGTCTTTCCCCGACCCATCCGCCCCCCCAAAAATTGACCTTTTATTTTTGTTTTTTAAAAATTAATAATTTATTTTTTTGGCTGCGTTGAGTCTTCATTGCTGCGCGCGGGCTTTCTCTAGTTGCGGCGAGCGGGCGCTACTCTTCATTGCGGTGCGTGGGCTTCTCATTGTGGTGGCTTCTTTTGTTGCAGAGCACGGGCTCTAGGTACGCGGGCTTCACTAGTTGTGGCTCGCAGGCTCTAGAACACAGGCTCAGTAGCTGTGGCGCACGGGCTTAATTGCTCTGCAGCATGTGGGATCTTCCCGGACCGGGGCACGAACCCGTGTCCCCTGCATCGGCAGGCGGACTCTCAACCACTGTGCCACCAGGGAAGCCCTGGACTTGATTTTTTAGCCTCCTGTAAACTGGAAGTTAAGTCTAAAAGCCTGATTAGATTCAGTTTAAACTTTTTTGTTTAAAAAGGATGGTCAGAGGTGGTGCTGTGTTTCATTGGTGGCGTGTGATGTCAGCTGCCCCCTGTTAGCGATGATTGAGGAAGTGACCACCATCTCTCTCCACTGTAAAAATACATTTTCACTTTATGATTAAGAAGTAATTAAGAGGGCTTCCCTGGTGGCGCAGTGGTTGAGAGTCTGCCTGCTGATGCAGGGGACACGGGTTCGTGTCCCGGTCCGGGAAGATCCCACATGCCACGGAGCAGCTGGGCCCGTAAGCCATGGCCGCTGAGCCTGTGCGTCCGGAGCCTGTGCTCCACAGCAGGAAAGGCCACAGCAGTGAGAGGGCCGCGTACCGAAAAAAAAAAAAAAAAAAGTAATTAAGAGGGGGTAATGATGTTTTGTCACCCTGCCCGTTTCCCAACAAACTTTCAACTGAATGGGTTTTAGCATCCATTGTTGATCCTTGCTTGAATCAATTATTCTTCGGGGGTTGAAGAGTAGTGATATTCCATTTCTACGTTTAATAGAAGGTATCCTTCTAATTAAAAAAAAAAAAATAGGGCTTCCCTGGTGGCGCAGTGGTTGAGAGTCCGCCTGCCGATGCAGGGGACACGGGTTCGTGCCCTGGTCCGGGAAGATCCCACATGCCGTGGAGCGGCTGGGCCCGTGAGCCATGGCCGCTGAGCCTGCGCGTCCGGAGCCTGTGCTCCACAGCAGGAGAGGCCACAGCAGTGAGAGGGCCGCGTACCGCAAAAAAAAAAAAATAGAGGTTTCCTTCATCAACTGGGAATGAATTATGTGCCTCCAAAATACACATACACAAAGGGTAAATGCTTCTTTTCTTTTTGAGTTATAGAACTTTAAAAAATTACAATGATTGCTACAAAGCAACCCCAAGGAACTTCTTCCCTGGTGGCGCAGTGGTTAAGAATCCGCCTGCCAGTGCAGGGGACACAGATTTGAGCCCTGGTCCTGGAAGATCCCACATGCCGCGGAGCTACTAAGCCCGTGCTCCATAACTACTGACCCTGTGCTCTAGAGCCCGCGAGCCACAACTACTGAGCCCGTGTGCCACAACTACTGAAGCCCACACACCTAGAGCCCATGCTCCGCAACAAGAGAAGCCACCACAATGAGAAGCCCACGCACCGCAATGAAGAGTAGCCCCCATTCACTGCAATTAGAGAAAGCCTGCGTGCAGCAATGAAGACCCAGCACAGCCAAAAATAAATAAATAAACTTAAAAAAAAAAAAGCAACCCCCAGAAATGTTTTTACATTGTGCTAAAAACATAACATATGGACTTCCCTGGCAGTCCAGTGTTTAAAACTCTGTGCTTCCACCACAGGGTACGCGGGTTCAGCCTCTGGTCGGGGAACTAAGATCCCACATACCGAGCGGCACGGCCAAAAACCCCAAAACAAAACAAAAAAACCCACCATTACATAAATATTACCATCTTAATTAGTTTTCTTTCTTTCTTTTTTTTTAATTTTTTTAATGTTTTGGCTTGCGGGATCTTTGTTCCCTGACCAGGGATGGAACTCAGGCCACCACAGTGAAAGCGCGGAGTCCTAACCACTGGACCACCAGGGAATTCCCTTAATCTGTTTTAAGTGTATAGTTCAATAGTGTTAAATATGTACACATTGTTGGGCAACAGATTTCCAGAACTTTTTCATCTTGCACACTGAAACTCTATACCCATTAAATAGCTCCCCATTTCCCCCTCCCCCCAGCCCCTGATTAATTAGCATTCTATTTTCTGTCTCAATGATTTTGGCTACTCTAGGTGTCTCATGTGAGTGGAATCATATACTATGTCTTTTTGTGTTTGGCTTATTTCACTTAGCATAATGCCCACAAGGTTCGTCTGTGTTGTAGCATGTGGCAGGATTTCCTTCCTTTTTAAGGCTGAATAATATTTCATTGTATGTATAGACCACATTTTGTTTATCCACTCATCTGTTGGTGGACATTGGGTAGCTTCCATCTC
Source organism: Monodon monoceros (assembly GCF_005190385.1). Classification (NCBI taxonomy): domain Eukaryota; kingdom Metazoa; phylum Chordata; class Mammalia; order Artiodactyla; family Monodontidae; genus Monodon; species Monodon monoceros. The sequence goes on from NW_021703786.1 coordinate 30,139,593, forward strand.
TTGGTTATTGTAAATAATGCTACTATGAACGTGGGTGTGCACCATACCTTCCAGACCCTGCTTTCAACTTTATCGGACATATAAACCCAGAAGTGGTGGATCACACGGCAGTCCTATTTTTAATTTTTTGAGGACCACCATGCTGTTTTCCATAGCAATTGCATAATTTTATAATCCCATCAATAGTGCGCAAGGCTTAATTTTTTAACTATGAATTTCAGAGTAAAGTGTTGATATATTCAACTCAAATGGTGGCAAATACGTTTTTTCCTTTCTTTTTTCAAATACGATGCATGCATGGATTTTCATTTATTCAATAGTTTACAATTGTGATGTTGTGATATAATAAGTAATACCTATTTGGTCTTCGTCCATGGTTTTTTCTAACAGCTCCGGAGCAATAAAGGTGAAAGGAGAGTCTTTGTTATTCATAACAAGCCCCTTTCAGCCACACCAGAGTTTATGTTAATGAGGTGACTTTTGGAAAGCCACTAAGGTTGGGGGGCACTGGTTGTCAGGGGAACCAACCACGTGATTAGAGAGTTGAAACTTGCAGCCTCAACACCGCCCCACCCTCACCCCAACCTCCACCCACCTCCAGAGAAGGGGGATGGGCTAGAGATGGCGTTTCATCGCCAATGGCCAACGATTTAATGAATCATGCCTAGTAATGAAGCCTCCATAAAAATCCTGATCAAAGTGGGTTCAGATTGCTTCCAGATTGCTAAATACATGGAGTGCTAGGAGGGTAGTGTGCCCAGAGAGAGCACGGAAGCTCCACACCCCTTACCCCATACTGTTCCCTATGCATCTCTTCCTTCTGGCTGATCCTGAGTTGTATCCTGCTGTAATGAACCAGTAATCTAGTAAGTAAACGGTTTTCCTGAGTTCTGGGAGCCATTCTAGCAGATTATTGAGCCCAAGGAGGAGTCATGGGAACCTCCAATTTATAACCAGTTGGTCAGGAGTAGGGGAGGCCCAGACAGGCAGTTGGCCTCTGAGTAGGGAGCAGTCTTGTGGGACAGACCTGTGGGGTCTGGGCTAACTCCAGGCAGCTGGTGGCAGAACTGCTTGGTTGTGGAAAACCCATACATTTCGTGTCAGAAGCGTTTTATGATGTTGTGAGTAGCAGTGTATAGGAAGCAAGGGAGTTTTTCCTTTTTCACAATAATTGGCCTGTGGGAGATCGCTTCAAACCTGCTCCTTTGACCTTTGAAACACTCCTTGCAGTCCTCCCTGCTTTCTGGGACAAACTGGCCCAGTCCCACTTAGATTTCTAGATAGGCCATTTCTCTCCAAGGAGCCCTGGTTCCTTTTAGCGGGGAATGGTATTAGATATCAAGATTTGGGTGCTACATGTGCTCATTCCTACTGGGGGCCATTGCTTCTGGGTCCTTTCAAAGGACATAGCTGGGACTTTTTTCCTATTTTTGAATCGTGAGTTCATCATCTTTTTTTAAAAAAATATATTTATTTTATTTATTTATTTTTGGCTGCATTGGGTCTCCATTGCTGCGCATGGGTTTTTCTCTAGTTGCGGTGAGCGGGGGCTACTCTTCGTTGCGGTGCACGGGATTTTCACTGCGGTGGCTTCTCTTGTTGCGGAGCACGGGCTCTAGGCACGCGGGCTTCAGTAGTTGTGGCATGTGGGCTCAGTAGTTGTGGCTTGCAGGCTCTAGCGCGTAGGCTCAGCAGTTGTGGTGCACGGGCTTAGTTGCTCCGCGGCATGTGGGATCTTCCCAGACTAGGGCTCGAACATGTGTCCCCTGCATTGGCAGGCGGATTCTTAGCTCCTGCCAAGATACTTCGTCCCTGAATCATGAGTTCATACTGATGTTTCCAATTCAAATTTAAAATGAAAGATTTTTCTTGTGTCTCTTTCCTCTATTTTTTGTTTTGTATTTCTTCCCTTTCTTATGCAGAAGCATATTCTATGTACTGTTCGGCACCTTGCCCTTTTCATTTTCTCTCTCCTGAATATCACGCCAAATTTGGCCACAGAGATCTTCCTCATTCTTTTTTTTCTAATTTATTTATTTATTTATTTTTGCTGTATTGGGTCTTCGTTTCTGTGCGAGGGCTTTCTCTAGTTGCGGCGAGTGGGGGCCACTCTTCATCGCGGTGTGCGGGCCTCACACTGTCGCGGCCTCTCCCGTTGCGGAGCACAGGCTCCAGACGCGCAGGGTCAGAGGTTGTGGCTCACGGGCCCAGTTGCTCCGCGGCATGTGGGATCTTCCCGGACCAGGGCTCGAACCCGTGTCCCCTGCATTAGCAGGCAGATTCTCAACCACTGAGCCACCAGGGAAGCCCCTTCCTCATTCTTTATGGTTCAAAGGGCCTTACTTTTTTTTATTTTTTATTATAGAGATTTTAAACATACATAAAGGCACTCCTCCTCATTAGGGAGGACGCCCACACCCTTTCTCTCTGGGTGTGTATCTCTGCCTTGCTTCTGTCTTAAAAAAAGTTTCTCTGTGTGCTCTCCAAAACAAAAAAACAAACCCACAAAATTAGAGAGTACCCATCACTGAGCCTTATCAACTGCCAACATGTGGCCAATGTGCAGCGGGATGCTGCGAGGTTGGCACATGGGTTTGGAATTTTCAGTCCAGTGGCCATGGGGGCAGGGACCACTGCTCCCGCCATCCCTCCAAACACCTGGGCACTTATCTCACACCAAGCACTTGGGACACAGCTTTGTTGGATTGTGTTGTTTCCGCTCATAAGAGAACCGTGTCTCAGCCCAATGTGTGGACAGAAGTGTTAAGGCAGTAGTGTTATCAGAGGTGTGGGAGCCCTGAGAAAGGAGCAACTAACGCCCAGGAGAGTCAGGAAGGGGTTAAGAAAATCTGAGCTGCATCTTGAAGGTATCTGTGCACAGGTAGGGAGTGATACAAGGGCAATGGTGAGAAAGTTGGGAGAAGCCAAGGATGGGGGCGTGGGCAGGGTCAGCGGCGGGAGGGGTGTGGAGGGGGGAGACTGGCGAGGTGATGAGAATGCTGGTGGCCTTGCCTGCCAGGCTGAAGTGGAATCTCCTGTGGACAGCGGGAGGGCACATGACGTGGCCAGAGCTGGGGTGCAGGAAGATGCTCCCCAGAGCCGGACTGGAGCTTGGATGGGCGTGGGAGAGTGAGAAAGACAGCAGATGAGGCTGAAGCGATCAGTGAACCGAGGCAGCAATAACAATGGTGGGGGAGGGGTTTCTGAAGTGACCCATTGGTTGTGGGGTAGAGCACAGGGGTCCAGGATGCAGCTGTGAGCCCTGGATGATCATGATGCCATCACCCAAGATGAGGACCACAGGAGGAGGGTAGGGGATGTATCGGTGGGTGGGAGTAGGGTTCAGCTTGGACAGGCGGTTTGCAAGCAGGGACAGAGGACTTTGGACCCGCGTGCTGGGGACACACAGTCTCCAGAGAAAGCTGATAATCCGCCCCTGTGGCACCCTCAGTGGAACTAAGGTGGGCAGGCACCAATCCTGTTTTACAGGATAAACTGAAATTCAGCGGTATTAAAGACCTTCACCCCACTCACAAGGCTTCTAAGTGGAACGACTGCCAACTCTGGGCTGCCCAACCCCAGGCTGTGTTCATTCCCCAGGGCCCCAGCGGCTGGGCCCCGTGGGGGAAAGTCATTACTGATCCCACCGGACAGCTTGACGGCCAGGATGGGGGTGCCCAGAGCACAGTCAAAGGCCAGGACCCTGGCCAGTTTTATCATCTCGGGAGTTTGCTTCCCTCCTTGGTCTAAAACAAGAAGGAACTGGATTGGCCAACAACAGACATGTGTAGAGTACTTTATAGTTAATACAACTTTTGCATAAATCATGTCATTGATTCTCCACAACCACCTTAAGAAGCTTTATTACCGTGATCTGACAAAGAAGGCTTACAGAAGTAAGGGCCCAAGACACGACTCAAACTCGTTTTAAACTGGGATCTAGAGCAGAGGTGCTGACCCCGCTCCTGCTGTCTCCACGGTCCCACGCTGCCGCCCACACAAGCTCCACGGGGCCCTTGTGGAATGAGGGGCCCCTGTCGGAGGAGGCTGCAGGGCAGGAAGCCCCTTCTGACCCAGGGGACAGCAGCCCCTCTCTTCAGGGTTGTGAAGTCTTCACAAAGGAGGAGAGGGGGAGAACCGACCTCTTCTGGTGCCGAGTGTGTGTTTGTGGGGAGGGGGCGAGTGTGACTCGATCTCTATTTTGGGGACCACAGGGCAGGGTTGTCACACCCCTCTGGTCATGCAACAGTATCGGGCACAACCTCGGGACCACCTAACCCCCCGCCCACCCCAGGGAAGCAACCCTGCTCTTCAGAGCCCCGCTTCCTTCTCTGAACACAAAGACCTCCCGCTGGAGGAGGGAGCTGCCAAAGCGCAGGCAAGGCAGACCCGTTCTCTCCGGCCTCGGCCTCGGCCTCCAGGCCTGGCAGCGGCTGGGAAATCTGCTTTGGCCCCAGAAGGAGCCCGGCGGCCACTGGCGCTGCCCGGGTGCTGCTGTGGGGCAGAGATAACCGGCACAGGAAGGGTGGGGTAGCGGGAGCCTCCCAGGAGCCGGGTTTCACGTAAACAATGAGTGGCTGCCCAGCCGTGCCAGGAGGTGACTCATCTCCCCACACTGGGCCTGCTCACACCTCGCCCCCTCCCTGCATGGGCTGGGGGTCAACCCCAGCCCTCCTGGTCACTGGCTTGACTTCAAAAGCCGGGGTGTGTCCAAGAAGTGGTCTGAGGAGGGCTCAACTGCGCCCAAGGGAGTAGAGGCCTGGGCTCCTGCCTGAGGACTGGCTGAGTTGCAGGGTCAGGGTAGCAGACAGTGGGAACTGGGGCCTCCCCTGCTCTCGGGACCCTGCCCGCCCACGCCAAGAGGCGTTCGCTGGGAATGACCTCAGTGACTTCCTGGGCCACCTTCTCTGAGCAGCACCGCAGGCTTTGGTCATCCCACTGTCAACCCTGACAATCCCAGCCAAGAAGATGGGGAGGACACTTGAGCTTTCACGTTTGCCTGAAAACAGACTGTAGAAGAGGCCAGTGCATCCGAGATGCTGAGATGTAAGGATACGGTGCGTTTAACAGGGCGGCAGACCCCACAGCATAGAGGACACTGTCCACAGTGCCCCGCTCTGCTGCAGCAACGTCTCTTCCAGCTGGAAGGCTGCACGGAGTCTCCTCTCGGGGTGGCACCCGGGGAGCAGGTCCCAGTCCTGAAATATACAAAGTGGCGCCTCCCAGTGGGCATAGGTCACCGGGCTGCACAGTCTCGTCAAGCCCCAGAGTGGCTCCTCCCCTTGATGGAAAGGAAAATGTCCGAGCCACCCCGAGCTGGTCCCACAGGTCACTGCTTGGCCTTCTTCACGATGGTGCCCACGGCAGAGATAACGGTGGTCTTGGAGCCACTGGCACTGGTGGTCACTGTGACGACAGCGGGCAGGGTGGCCGTAGTGGTGAGGATGGTGGGCTGGGCTATCGTCGTCACCGGGATGGCCGAGTCCCACTTGCTCTTTCTCTTCTGGGCGTCTGGGGTAAGGCAAGAGAGAAGCCAGATCAACTCCAACCACAAAGCAGTGGCCCTTCCCAGTAGGCCGGCAGTCAGAGCCCAGGGGGCAGACACTGCAGGGCCCCTAGCCTCAGAAAGCCAAGGGGCAGCCAGTGAACCGGGACCCCACCCCAGGCTCCAAAGCGGGCTCAGCACAAACCACAGTGAGGCCAGGCCCTGTTCCCCAGAACAAGGGAGGGAAGCCCTCGTTCCGTCTGTGGAGTAGCCGGGAAGCAGAGCCGCCGTCTACCTGCGACAGCTGTGCTGGCCGTGGCGGTGGTGGCGGCCGCGGCGTTGGTCGTGGTCCCTTTCTTGGTGCCCGTCACAAACTCTATCTGGAGGGCGAGAGAGACAAGGGTTAAAACCCATGTAAAGCTGTGTCTCCATATCATTCTGCCACCTGTCTGCTCCCAGGGGACAGGAGATTGGCACCACACAGGAGGCACTGAGAATCAGCTCTGCTCTGACTGACCAGGGGTAGGAGAGGTGCGGGGGAGGCACTTGAACGGGGTTTAATCCCCTGAAGAGAGCTTCCCCAACAGACATCGGGCCCCTCCCAGCACCACTGTGTCTCTGCGCTCAGGCACCCCTGCCCGCCGCCCCACCTCAGGCCCAGGCCCCCGCCCTCACACTCCGTGGGAGGCGGTGCTGCTTGGGAAGCAGCGTACTCAGGATCCTAAAAGGAGGGGTCGCCGGGCCATGAGACATGGGACCTACAGGGAAGCACTAAGGCAGGCTGCAGAGGTCAGCTCTGGAAGCCAAGAAAGGCACAGGCCAGAGCGCTCTGGGAAGGAAATCTCTGCCTCCGTTCAGGCCAAGAACACCTAACCTATGACGACAGAGGGAGAAAGCCCCCAGGGGTCTATGGCTGTAACGCGCGCGCGCGTGTGTGTAATGCAGCTGATAGAAGATGCCAAGAAACCAAACGGAAGCAACTGGAAAGCGTCTTCAAGCTGACTTAGGGAGCCTTCAAATCCAGCACAGGGCACACCTAAGGCTGCTCAGAGCATCGTCAGGCGATGAACCAGTGGTTGTGGGGAGAGCAGCCTGGACGTCCCAGGGCTTAGCCAGCAGGACCCGTGCACTCCAAACAGCTGCTCTCTTCATCAGGACTGCCGGCCACCACTTACTTTGGTTCGCTCCTTTTTGGCCTTTTCCAATTTGTCCATTTCAATCTTCTGGGCTTTGGCTATGAAGACAAGACGGGCAGTTACACAAGCAGCCGAAACAACTCCCACACGAGGAGGTACTTCAGGCCGAAGGACTAGCACCTGCTGCTTCCCCGGGGCTCTTGTCTGAAGCATCCCTTTGTGATGGGCACAGTCAAGCGCCAGCGCCCGGCCAGCAGGAAGCAGGGGCCTCAGCCTCAAAGGCCCCGAGGCTGGGGCTGTGCACGGCCGTCCGGAGGGGTCAGCCGTTCCCAGCTTCGGCTGGCTGGGAGTGCTGGCCTAGCGTGACTACCTTCTCAGCGACCAAGAGCAGCCGGAACCTTGGATTTTTATTTTTTAATGTATGCATTTTTTATGCATGTATTTTAAAAAATAAATTTATTTTTAATGTATTTTTGGCTGCGTTGGTTCTTTGTTGCTGCGCACGGGCTTTCTCTAGTTGCGGCGAGCAGGGGCTACTCTGTTGTGGTGCGCGGACTTCTCATTGCGGTGGCTTCTCTTGTTGCGGAGCATGGGCTCTAGGCGTGCGGGCTTCAGGAGTTGTGGCACGTGGGCTCAGTAGTTGTGGCTCGCGGGCTCTACAGCGCAGGCTGGGTAGTTGTGGCGCACGGGCTTAGTTGCTCCGCAGCATGTGGGATCTTCCCAGACCAGGGCTCGAACCCGTGTCCCCTGCATTGGCAGGTGGATGCTTAACCACCGCGCCACCAGGGAAGTCCCTTAATGTATTTTTTAATGTACGTATGTATGTATTTATTTGCTGCGCCACGCAGCCCATGGGACCTTAGTTTCCTGACCAGGGATTGAACCCACGCCCCCTGCATTGGAAGCTCGGAGTCTTAAACACTGGACCGCCAGGGAAGTCCCTAGATTTTTAGATAAAACGTTGTCAACTAATTCAAATTAAAGCAAGACAAAACTCGTATGGGCCAAACAAAACACACCTACAGGCCAGATCTGGCTCACAGGCTGCTGGTTTGGGACCAGGCATCCGAAGAAATGGGCCCTTTGAAATTCCTCCCAGTTCTCCCAGATGCGCCCCTTCCGAGATTGCTGCACTCCCGCTGGCCCCTGCCTGGGACACCGTCTACACCTGCTCGGCCAGTCTCTGTGCACCTTCAAACCTCGCCTCAGGCCTGGTTTCCTCAGTGAGGCCGCCCCACCCCTGGCCCAATTAGGTGGCCCTGCCTGCACGCCCACCATCCCCACACCTGTCATCGCTGGGTCACTCGTTTAATCCTGTCTTCTGTGCTGTACTGTAAGCCTCATGAGTCAGGGGTGGGGTCTGGGCCTTTCAGGGCTGTATACCCAGCTCCTCAGACATGGCCGGACATGGAGGAGACCCTGATATCTGTGCTGCCTGATGACTGGATGGATATACAGACGGATGGGTGAGCAGGCAGACGGACAGCTACGCACCTAATGCCTCATAGTAGGAGTCTTCGGACCAGCCATGGGGGTCAAACATATCCTGAAAAAGAAAAGGTTAAAGCTGCAGTAAAGGTTAAAGTGCCTTCCCTGAGTCTTTCCATGGATCTTCCTGGCCTGGAGTCTCCTGCCTTCAAGAGCACAGGGGCTCAGCTGTCATCCCTGGTCTCTAGCCAGTCCTCCTTAGGATTATGAGGGCAAAGATGCATTTGTGCACAGGCTGTTCTACAGGGCACAGCGAGTCCATGCTCAGGCCCTAGCCAATCAGAGGCCCCGGGACCCAAACAAGAGAGACGGGGACTGCGCCCCTCAGCTGGCGGTGCTGCAGTGTGGACCTGTCAGCGGTGCCAGGCTGGATCCAGCGGGATGAGCACAGGGCCCTGGGCACCCTCTCTCACCCTCAGCCTCTGTGGGTGGGACATACCTTCGGGTAGTTGGTGCCGAGCTCATCAATCGCACAGAACTGGATGAGCTTCTCATAGATGCTGAAAGAGGAAAACCACAAGGCGCTGAGCAGGCCTGAGACCCGGGGCCCTGTGTGGCACCAGATTTCAGGAGATCAGAACCATTTGGTGCCTGGGCTCAGGTGAAGCCTTTAAATCCAGCCGAACTGTTCTAAGCAAGCTTCTGGATGGAAGGGGAAATGCCCACTGGCTTGACGTTAAAAGTCACTTCTGGCCCTCCAGCCTCCCAGAGAGATGGACTGGGGCCGGCGGCCAGGAAGAATATGGTGTCGAGGTGAGGGCTGCAGTGTCTGTTCTTAACCAGACATCTGACCTTCAGTGTGTGTGGTTTGGTCGGGGCCACCCCACTTAGGCCCACAGGGGCCAGGGCAGGTCTCGGCTACCCGCACACGAGGCTCTTTCCTGGGTGTGTCACTTGCTAGAGCACTGGACGGAGTAAGACCCAGACACAGTTCTGTTTCTCAAACCTCTCACCTGCGCACAGAATCAACCGCTTTCTAGAGGTGGAAGGACCTGGGGTGATCATCTGGTCCAATCCCCTCATCGAACAGCAGCGGACACTGAGGCCTTGAGAGGCCACGTGCTTTAGGAGCAGAGTGGGAATGAGAACCCAGCCAGGCGCCCCCGCCCAGCCCAGGTCTCTCGGCTTCCACTCTGCTTTACGTGTTCAATCTGGCTCCTCCATGGTAAACGGTAAGCCTCGGCGAGGGTAATGCCGAGTGGGTGATGGCGCTTTTGGGCTCAGGTGTGATCTGAGCTGGGCCTCTCCCTGCCACCTCCATGGTGGCACCCCCGTCCCCCGTCCAACATCAACCACCCAACTGACCCTGCAGGCTCGTGGGAAACTCACCTGGGATTCCGAAATTCCTTCTTCCTTTGGATGATGTAGTTCATATCCATTCCCTCCTTTATCTTCCGCTCATAAAGCTTCTGGATCTTGTCCTGTGGAAGAGAAACAGAAGGATGACTATGACAGAACCCCACCGCCTAATGATCCCGGTCTGTGGTCACATGTGCTGTGTGGACATGAGGACCCAGGAGAGCCACAGAGCCACGTGAAGCCCTGCTCTGGCCATACGGTCTTTCACCACCCAGCCTGTGACCAGCACCGAGCACAGATAAGATAGATGGAGACCAGTCTGCTTTTGCTTTGCTCTCTTCTGACCCCCTTTGGGTGGTTAGTAGAGGGAAGAATAAGAAGCTCAAGGCAGAGAAGCCACAGAGAAGACAGTGAGCAAATCCCCTCTTGGCTAATCAGTTCCTGGATCACCCAAAGAGGTTCCGGGCTTCAGCGCTGGCGGCAGGGCTGAAGGCTGGTGTTTAACTTTACCATGGGCATGAGTCCTCAGCAGGAGATCCAGGAAGGCGGGAGTAGAGGTGTCACAAGCCTCCCCAGTGTCCTTTGAGGGGCGGCTCACAGATGGCCGGTCCCCACCACTCTATCAAGAGGCACCGTCAGGGGTCAAGAGGTCATTTTTCATCCAAACTCCCCTCCAGGCCCCTACCCTGACTCAATGGGAAACAGAAGAACCACCTGGCAGTGATCTGGGCCAGTGCCACAAGTGTCCCCAGGCCCACAGAGATGAAGTCCACAACAGATGGCATCAGGGCTGTCTGGCGCGTGAAGAGGCCCCAGGAACCCGGGTCTCAGGGCAGAGCCACCTCTGAGGAGCAGTCTTACCCAGGAAGGCTGGCGCTGGCCCAGGTAAGGGTCACTCGGCCGCCTCCCCCACTAGCGGCAGCTAAACACAGACCGTCCAGAAGGAAAACATTTGGGGCACTCTTCACCTGCAAGAGGAGGCGGGCAGGCTGGGAGGGCCTGAGCGAGGCCCTTTGGGCACATCAGGAGAGGTGACCCATTCCCTTTGTCGGAAGCCAAGAATGGCTGGAGGAAGCACTGAATTGCAGAGTGAAGTTCGTGACACATTTACCAGGGCAGGGAGAAGCCAGGTGCACCACGCCTCCACATTATCTCTTTAAGGGTGATGGAGGGCAGCCTATCCAGAAGGCTCGGCAGATGGAGGAAGATCTGTATTTTACACAAGACTTTTCTGTGTCTCCCGGGCCGTCAGACGGGTCCTCCTGTTTCAGGTGAACTAAAACGTTTGCTCAGTGTCATGGTTTCTACCACTAGGAGGGTCGAAAAAGGAGAAATACTCTGGTCTTGAAGGCTGGGCCGCCTGTCTCCGCCTGGTGGACTGCTGGAGAGTTCTTACAGGCTGTGGACTGTTGCCTGGCGCAGGGGTGACTCGATGCTGGGCGGGTGGTAGGTGGTGGTGGTGGGGGACGACCTCAGCAAAGGCAGGAGACTTCCGGGAGGAGAAGACATAGTGATCCGCATCTCCAGCCCCAGGTCCCTTTAGTCACCCGTCCACCAACGTGCTGCGGGGGCTTGGGGCGTGGCCAGAGGCACCAGTAGAACCTACAGGATCAAAGGTAGAGCAGGTGGACCGGGCACCACTCTGGGGGCAGCCGTGCACGTCTGCCCTACTGTCACAAAGTCTCCTTCACAGCGGAACGTGCAGAGGGACAGGGAGAAACAACCACCGAGGCTGACCAGGAGCTGTAATCCCGCTGTCCCCTGAGGCCCTGCTCCCAAGGGAGTGACCGCACTCAACGTTCCATCTCCTCAGGTCAGGTCTGCACCAGGTTTCGTCAAACAAGAAGCCAGTGACGAGGACTGAAGTTTATGCATATCCGTGCTTGTGCTTTTGCACTTCTATTTGTTTATTTTACACTCCAACAATCCCTCAGTTTCTTAGCAAAGTTCCTTCCGAGACGGTCCCATTGGCTCAGGGTGCCCAGAAGAGGCGTGTTGTTCTCTCTGGTTAGGACATCACTTAGGGCAGCTAGGGGCCCCAGCTGAAGCAGCAGGGGGTGGCGTTGTGTACAGAGCAAACTCCTGAGAGCAGCCTAAGGGAGGTCACCAGGACTGCAGGCTCCTGCCCACTCGGGCTGTCCAGAAGCTTCTTAAAGTCAGACCGAGCCAGACACCTGTCCCAAGCCTCCTGGGCTTCATGGGCCTCAGCAGCCGAGCGCTGTGCTTACCTGTAAGTGATTTGAGCATCTGCCGGGGGGCTCGGGCGGGATCTTGATCTCATCAGGTGACATGTTCCGGACTCTTTCAGAAAAGGAGGCTGTGGAAAGAACAGAGAAGAATTCTGTGGGTGGGTGGGAGGGTTAGGGTGGCGGACAGACATGGACAATACCCCCCCCCCCCAAAAAAAGGCCGATAAAACATTTTCGAGGAGGGATACACACTATGAAACAGTAGAACAGGGTGTTTGGAGTAGCACTCCGAGGGCGTGCATGTGAGTTGAGATCAATTGACCAGAAGGAGCCGGCATGTGCCAACCCAGGGGAAGAGAAGGTCAGGCAGAGGGCACGAGCATAAAGATGGCGTGTGGCCAAAGGCTATGTCCTGGGGTGCGCTGGTGGATGTTTAACACCCGGCTGGGAGGTGGGGAGGGGCACAGCCACGACCTGCAGCATCTGCCCATTTCTGTGGTGTAAATTCTCCCCATGGCTAATGTCAAGCTACCAATGTGAAGTCACTGAACTTGAGGCTGGGAAGAGATGTGCACACCGCTGGCTCATAACGTGACCAGCTCCAGCCCCCCCAGGGGCTCTGCCCCTGAAACACCCTCCCAGAATTCCGGAAACTCAGAGTTGCTTGGTGCCATCCTTCTCACCTCAGGCTCTCCTACCCAGGCTACAGGAGCAGTTCAGGGTTCCCTAGGCTTCGGGACTCAAAGCACTCAATACTGCCTTGTGCATAAATGACATTTACAAAAGGACCTGTTGGTTATTAGCTTAGGGCCCTTTAATGTTTTCTTAAATTAATTAATTAATTAATTTTTGGCTGCAATGGGTCTTCGTTGCTGCACAGGCTTTCTCTAGTTGTGGCGAGCAGGGGCTACTCTTCGTCCCGGTGCGCGGGCTTCTCATCGTGGTGGCTTCTCTTGTTGCGGAGCTTGGGCTCTAGGCGCACGGGCTCAGTAGTTGTGGCACGTGGGCTCTAGAGCGCAGGCTCAGGAGTTGTGGCGCACGGGCTTAGCTGCTCTGTGGCATGTGGGATCTTCCTGGACCAGGGCTCGAACCCGTGTCCGCTGCACTGGCCGGCGGATTCTTAACAACTGCGCCACCTGGGCAGTCCATGGCCCTTTAATAGTAAACCAATCAACCTGCTCTTGGTCCACTTCGTTCTTGGGAACAAAAGGTCTGATTCTGAAGTGAAGAACCATAACTCCCAGGGGGCAATTCCCTTGGAGATCTGCCCCTGCCCACCCAAGCTTCTTTCTCTCTCCACTCCCCTCCGTGCTGCCTCTGGCCGCCCTTGCGGCTGCAGAGTTGTGCTCTGGATCACTCAGACAATGCGCTGTTTGTTGTAAGATTCTGTATGTGCTTTTAAAACGTTCTCTCATGAAAAGGACTATACAGTGAGCAAACAGCAGGCGGAGCGGGGTGGGGCAGGATGAAAGCAAAGAATGCAGAATCCAGCACCAGTGACACCCGGCAAGTACTGACTGGGTACCCGCCGTGTGCCTGGCCCCAGGCGAGACTTCTAAGCCCCAAGTGGCTGCCTGGACTGCCTGGGGATGGCCTAGCGAGCCTTCCCCTTCTCTCCCAAAGCTGGGTTAATATTTTCTTAGCAGATAAGGTGCTTTGATTTCTGCTTCGAGCTTCACTAGCCTCAGCTGCTGCCCAAGGAGCCTGCACACACTGTAAACACTGAGGCTGGGGCCCAAGCCCAGGGACAGTCTCCTAACCTGGATACACGTGCCGATTCTCACTGTTGGTGGATTCTCACTGGATGTGCCCCAGGAACAGAGTACTAGATCTGCCATTTTGAGTGAAGGGAAGAGGACAGAGACTGGGTGACATATCCTGCTGTGGACTGAGACACCAGTGCAGCCCGGGAGCAGTTTTCACCACAGAACCATGTGCTTCTCTTTGCCCAGCGCCCTCCTCCTGTCTCCTGTCTCCTGAAGCAAGGGACACCCAGATCTGGCAGGAGTTCAATCTCATCCTCACTTCCTCCTTCCTCCCAGCTCTGGGGGAGGCAGGAGGTCTAAGCCTGAGGCTCAAGCAGGCTGCAGAGGCCGGAGAGCGGAATCAGCTGGGGTGTGCTGGTTCTCGCATTTCTCGCATCAGCAACAGAAGCGAGGGGGCTGCGGCTGCGGCAGGCTTTGGGCCGCAGCAAAGAGGGTTAAGGCTTCCCTGGGGCGCAGAGTGTGTGCGCATGTGACAGAGAAGACAAAGAGTGCCCTCTGCCATTTGCCAGGAAAACCTTTTGGAAAAACAGGGTGTGGCACTGTTGCCATTAGCAACCCAGCCACACTTGGGCTCAAAAGGTATACAGTGTGACAGGGAGAGGGAGAGCCCCTCCTGAGCTCGTGGGCTTGGAACTGGGCTAGGAATGAGAAAATTCCTCGGGAGTAGCTGGCAAATGAAGAGATACATTCAGGAAACGTGATAAAAGTTTACCTCACAGATTTCAGGAGCAATCTTTCTGTGATTCTGCCTTTCCTAAGTCTCAAAATGAATCGAAAGCAGAAGACATCAGACCCACATATATGGCTACTGAGCAGCCAGCCTCAAAACACTTTCCCTGGAAACACACCGAGATGTGTATCCAGGCACATGGGGGCAGCTCGCGTCTGCGGCTGCTCCAGGTCTGCCTGGGGTGTTCTCGGCAGGCAGCCACACTCAGGATCCGAGAAGCCTGCCATCAGCACGATTCACCCCAGGTGCGTGCATGCCCAAGTCCCAAAACAGTGCTGGTATCCAGAGCTGCCAGGTATAAATCTGCGAAGGAGCAGCTAGTCAGCTGGGCTTCTGTAGTGGCAGGAGTGAAGGGATGCCTGGGGGTATTGTGCGGCTGGAAGCAGGAGGCAGCGGAGTGTCTCTGGCTCACTAGAGACCCAACTGGCTTACCACCCACGGCCACTGTTCCAGGCCCACCCACGGGGCACCAGTGGGGCAACTGGAGGGGATGGCAGGACGCCCACACTCAGCTCTGTCAGGCAGCTACAGCGCTGGGGAGCCCTGGGCCAGCTTCTCTGCTTTCCTTTGCTCCATTAAACCTGGGGCTGTCTATACATATGAAAACGCTGCCCACACCAGCAGAGCAACTCAAGTCCCACAGCCAGAGGCATGAATAAAAGGAGCTGGGAGGAAAAAAAAAAAAAAAAAAAAAAAGGAATAGCTGAGGGGCCTCCCTGGTGGCGCAGTGGTTGGGAGTCTGCCTGCCAATGCAGGGGACACGGGTTTGAGCCCTGGTCCGGGAAGATCCCACATGCTACAGAGCAACTAAACCCGTGAGCCACAACTACTGAGCCTTGTGCCACAACTACTGAAGCCCGCGCACCTAGAACCCGTGATCCGCAACAAGAGAAACCACCGCAAGCAGCCCGCAAGGTGGTGCTTGAGGAGCCCGCAAGCAGCAACGAAGACCCAACGCAGCCAAAAATAAATAAATAAATAAAATTTAAAGGAAGGAAAAAAAAAAAAGGAGGTGAGTTCAGGCAGAGGGGCTGACAACCACGGTCCCATGAGCAGAAGGCACTCTGCACAGGTCAACTACTACCTCCTCAGTGAGAAATGGGAAGAGAAATCCGAACTCTGAGGCTTAGAGCTCCACCTGTGTCCTCTGTGGGTGACTGGATTCAAGAAACTGTGGTGGAACTCTACAACGAGATAATATTAGCAATAAAAAAAAAAAAACTATGGATATTCTCAAGGACGTGGATGGGTCTCAAAAACACTATGGGAGGGACTTCCCTGGTGGCGCAGTGGTTGAGAATCTGCCTGCCAATGCAGGGGACGTGGGTTCAAGCCCTGGTCTGGGAGGATCCCACATGCCGCAGAGCAACTGGGCTCGTGAGCCGCAACTACTGAGCCTGTGTGTCTGGAGCCTGTGCTCCGCAACGGGGGGCCGCGACTGTGAGAGGCCCGCGCACCGCGATGAAGAGTGGCCCCCGCTCGCCGCAACTGGAGAAAGCCCTCGCACAGAAACGAAGACCCAAAACACAGCCAAAAATAAATAAATAAATAAATAAATAAAAAGGTAATGTGAAGTTCTTAAAAAAAAAAAGTCTAAGAGGTTTATAAAAAAAAACAAAACAAAACACTATGGGAAGTGTAAGAAACTAGAAAAAACAAGGAAACAAACAAAAAAGCAACAGAAACCCCCCCAACAAACTGTGATTCCATTTGTATCAATGGTTCTCAACCAGGGGCGATTCTGCCCCCCAAGGCAACATCTGGCAGTGTCTGGAAACATTTTTCGTTGTCATATCTGGCAGGACGAGGGGGTTGCAATTGGCACCTAGTGGGCAGAGACCAGGGATGCTGCTAAAACACTGTACAGTGCACAGGCCAGGCCCCCACTGCAAAGAACTATCCAGCCCGAAATGTCAATCGTGCCGAGGCCAACAAACCCTGATTTATAAGAAATCCTAAAAAAGACAAAACTACAGTGAAGAAAGTAGATCACTGCTTGCCTGAGGCTGAGGGAGGAAATGTCTGCAAGGGGAGGGGTACGGGGGAACACTTTGGAGTCATGGAAATGCTCTACGTCACGACTGTGGTGGGAGTTAACACTAAAAGCTGACGAATCTTACTCTATGCAAGTTACACCTCAACAAAGCTATTTTCAAAAAGTGACAAGGAGAGGAAAAGTGAAAGCTGGCTGTGGAAGAAGTCGGGGCTGAGATGGCTGGTGCCCACACACATTCCACCGCTCGCTAAGCGCCGCCAGCAAGAGTGGAGGGCGCTGCCTTGTTGGGCTCCTGGGCCGGTGCCTCTGACCCCACGCTCCACCCCCAGCGTCCTGGTGGTGAACAGCAGGGACTGGAGGCAAGAGGAGGCTGAGGCTCCAGTCCAACACCCACTTGGAGAAGGCCACGGGCTGCCTGGTGAGGCTGTGCTCTGTTCTCTCTGCCCGTGAAGCCAACTGGGCCACCCCTACAGCGCCATTTTCCAAGAGCAAACTCTAAGGTTTTAGAAAAATTTGGGTTTTTATAGGGTAGGAAAGACTCATACCCCACTCATCAGAAAACTCGGAGATAAAGGCAGGATCCCACTGAGCACTTGGGCTGCTCAGTGTGGTCATGCTGCTACCCAATCCTTCCTCAGAAGACAAATATAATGAACAATTTTCAGTTCTTTCAGTCTGGAAAACCAGAATGGGTCCCTATCTCCCATCACCGGTGAAGGGATCCTATCCGGAGAAAGGTCAGGTTGGAGGGGCTGCAGGAAGCAGCATTTCCAGGCGGAGTCCAGGGCTTCCCAGGGCAGAGTAAGCATGTCTCAAAGGCTCCATCTGGAAGCAGAGGAGCAGGCTCTGCAGGCCGCCTGAGAAGCAGGAACCTGCTTTGTGAAGACAAGTGGAGCAGGTGGAGAGAGGCGGGCACAGTCGCCACAGAGAGGGAGGGCCAATCCCCTCGCCGTGAGGCCGGGCCAGGCCCTGGGAGAGCCCCTCACAAAGTCCGCCGCCAAACTGAAGGGGCTGAGAGGCTTCCTAAAAGGATTAAGAGGCTGAGGTTAACACAGAACTGGGATGACACGTGTGTCATTTTCCAGAAATGTAACTGCTCTGGCCAGTCCCACAAAGGGCCCCAGACCCCAGGGCTGTGAGGCCTGTTCCCTCCTGGGGACAGAGCAGGGTGCCAGCAGAGGCCACATGTTTGCTCCTTGAGCCCGTGAATATGCCAGCGGAGGGGGCTGTGGGGGGACAAGGCCGGAGGACGGACGCAGGGCACAAGGGGAACGAGCTCCCAGCTGACGGGGGCCCTGAATCCCTCCTGACAACACTGGCAACCGACCAGAGCCCAGTGAAACGCTCCGTGAATCTGTCAAAGAAGAATTGTTCCCTGGGCGTCTTACCCAGACGTCTTAGAAAATGCCAAAGGCCCTGTGAGAGCAGCAGAGCAGCTGCCTTGGCCGAAGCAGAGAGAAGCCACCTGCGTGGCTGGAAGCCGGTTGGCTCTGCGTGAGGCTCCCCGCCCCCCGCACCAGGATACTCACCAACTAATTCCTGGGGATCTCGCTTTTCTACTTCTGGGTTATCCTGCAAAAGAAAAACAGAAACACAAGGAGTAAGCCCGGGCCTGCTGACCCACAGTCACTCTCCTCACTGACACCACTCAGGACTTTTAAGGAAGGAGAAAAGGTGAAAGCACCGTAAAGAGCCCCGAGAGTGAGCGGACACTTTGGGGGATCCTGGGACCCCTGAACCTCCGAATACCCCTTCTTCCTTCATCAGAGCAGCTGGGATGCTCCACACACCTGCTTCAGTCTCTCCTCCACGGCCTCCAGCAGTGACCAGTACCCCTAACGCTGAGGAGAGCAAACACCAGCCATGCGACAGCTGCCCATCTGGATGGACCCTGCTCGCTGCTCTCCCCGGGCCCGGCCAGCCGCCCCAGAACACCAGCGCCTCCAGCTGGTGCCCAGGAAGCAAGAGGTGGCTACTTTATAACACGAGAATCGCAAGACCAAAACGCAAAAGACTGTCTGCTCCCAAGAGATTTTTCTTACTCTCAGTTTCAGCAAAAAAAGAGAGGCTTTATCGCAAGGGGGTAGCTCGTGGAACCCGGGGGCAGGCAGGCAGCGGGCCTTCAACAAGTCACGGCACTGGCCCCAGGAAGGCCCGGCTTGGAGGCAGCCTCACTCTGGCTCTCGCTGGCCCACCTGTCAGCTCTCCTTATGCTGCCTCACGGTCTCGCCAAAGAAAAGCTTTCTCTGACCCTTCCTGCAAACCCCAGTCCCCAGCACCCACTCCCACACGTCCTTCAGTTCTGGCGGCGTGCAGAGCCCTAGGAGCAGAGGTTTCTCATCGGACTGCTCTGGACTTGCTCTGGATTTCACCGCTCAGAGCAAATGCTTCATCTAAACCAAATCAGCCTGGAGAAGGCACCGTCCCAGCCGTGGTCACACACCCGGGCACCTTGGGCAGGAAGGCCTTTCCTTGCTTCTGCTGCCCCAAATGCACAATGGCAGGAACGTACCTGTTTTCCCCATTTCTGGGGAAACCGAGCCCCTCAAACACAGTTAGGTCAGGGGTCTCAAGTGCCATAACACGGTAATGATCACAGTGGCAGAAGCTGTGCTCATGAGATTGTTGGATCTCACGGCCCCCCCCCGCCACCCCCGCCTCTGGCTGGTGAGGGAGGAGATAAGACAGTAAAAACTCTGGACCCGATGGGCACATGGAAACGGCCGTGGAGCTCTGTGCACTCCGCTGACACGAAGCAATGTTACACTGAGGTGACGTCTCAGAAGGGAAGGGGCAGGAAGACCACCCTCCCACCCCGGGCTCCACGCCAAGACCAGAGCAGCAGTTCTTAGCCCCCTTCTCCAAAAAGTCCCTTCTGGTTCTGGGACAGGCCAAAACCCCCTCATTCTTCGGCACACTGCAGTTATTCATTCGACCTGGATGGGCATAATGCCCAGGCCAGGTTGCTTAGCAAACGTCTCCTCCAGCCACCCGCCCGCCCCCTGCCGATCAGGTGGGCAAAGCAGAGGTGCACCCGAGGGCTGCCGTGCCAAATCCAGGCTGGTTATCCATCAGCTGCCCTCCAGAGAGCCGGTCTCCACGGGTCCCACAACAGTCCCTTCGTAGCTGTGACTCTGGAGGAACCAATGTTAAAGAGCATGGCAGTAACAAAACGTTGGACTGTAAAAGTTCCTTAAATTTTCCCTCTAGGGGACAGCTTTCTGGGTGCTAATTGTGGGAAAGCATCAGTTGGGTACATCCTTCCTCCCCTCCCGGGCCATTTGGCTGGTCGTACAGGACTGACCCGTTAATTCTTCAAAGGCCCCCTAGAGCTCTTTCCCAAAGCACTGCCCCAGCCCCTTTCGTGGCCAAAATGCAGAGCAGCGAGGAAAGAGGCAAGATATCCACGTGGGAATTCAGCACATCTGCTCCAGAGGCACAGGAAGTTAGTCGCCAAACAGGCAGCTTCTCTTCAAAGGGGAAAGTACTTGTTCACACCAGGGGCTCCTCGGTGAGATTAAAGGGTGTGAGGCTCCCTGGGGCTCTCCTGTGCCCCAGCGAAGGGAGGGGGAGGGGGAGGGGGGGGGGGGGGGGGAGGGGGAGGTGGGGATTCCTGCGTCTCTCAAGGCCCTCGCCTGGCTCAGCTGAGGTCTGTTTAGTCACGTCTCTGGGAGAAAAAGAAATGATGGGGCAGAGTCACAAACAGGAAGTTCTCTCCACTGCTTTCAGTCTTTCCTTTTCTGGCTCGGCTCCTCATTTCCCCCCAAGTTTATCTTTCTACACACGCCACAAAACAAAGAAAATTAACTGGGTAGTTGGTTTCAATCTGCCAACTAGTCTAGTCTCTGGTTTTCTGCCCTCACAGGGCGCACACACACACACAGACACACACACAGACACACGGACAGAAGGCGGCGGGTAGTGCCCAGAGTGCACCCCAAGTCCCCTGGGGCTATGGCCTCTTATTCAATCCCAAACCCAGCACCCACAGAAAGAAGTCGCATCCCACCTTCCCAGCAGTGGAATCCAGCTCCACACTATCCCCAAGCAAAGTATCGACCGATGGACCATGGACCCAACCGCGAGAAGATTCTCCCGCCTTGAGAGACTCCTGAAAGCTAAACGTATAAATTAGCCTCCACAGACTGGAAGCCATACAATTCTGCACAAAGGTCTCCTGGAAAGACTTTGGAATCTGTCGCTGTTCAGATTCCCCCATTCGTGTCACATGTACCCGTGTGACTCCTAAGGCCCTGGAGAATCAAACAATGGGACTCTGTGACTCCTGGGGGCCACACCTCGTTACACTTTAGAATGGAATTCCTCCGCCCTCTGACGTGAACAAGCTGGCCGTGGGCCTGCTGAGCTCCTGGGCATGTGGTGTGGTACGGTACTTCCGGATCCTAAAGCAGCCTAACCCCCCCACCCCCTGCCCTGACCCCGAGAAGAAGGGCTTGGCTCTGCCCCACAACAAAGGGCCTGAGCCACAGCATCACATGCTCTTGGAATGGAGTTGGGTGCAGGACTTCAAGTGATGCTGACGAAAGCCCAGCAAGGAAGGAGAGTCGGGGTGTCCAGTGAGACCACGGAAGACAGGGGTCCAATACCCCAAAGATGCTTTTTAGAACCATTTATGCTCAACTGTCCATTGAAGCAAGTTTCATCCAATGAAAGCAGCCTTGCGGGGAGGAGGTGGGGGGCCCACATTCAAGACAAAGACCCAGAGAGACAGTCATGCCTCGGATACCAGGAATTCGGCACAAAAATGAACAATGCACCCCATGATAGTTATCTCGGAAGCCAGCCATGGTGTCAGAAAAAACAACGGATGAAGTGTTTAAAAGGACAGAGCTAAGGAGATGGAAGGTTCACACCATTAAACTGCCAGTTCAAGAAACTGGTTTTACAAAACCTGCTATAGAGAGTCTCAGCATGTCCTTAAAGAGGCAGAAAAGGAGCAGCAAAGCGGATACAAGTAAAAAGCAACAAGAACCCACTCTTCCTTTTCTTCCCCCAAAGCGGTGTTTCCGAAGGCACACAGGACACCTGTCCTGACTTGCGTGAATCCACCCTCCCTGGCCTCCAGGTGGATATTCAGTTCTTCAAAGAAATGAACTCAGCCTGGAGATCTATTTACCAGACGGTTGGATGTCTGCGTCAGCCGGGAGGCATGAAGCCCGCAGCCCAGAGACCTGGCCAGACCTGGACGTGACAGCACACGCCCCTCAGACACAGCAGGCTGAGCGCTTTTCTTGCCTAGGAGAGCATCTCACATAGCAGTTCCTAGGAGAAAATACCAGGTAAATCGTTTCTGCTCTCTAGTTCAAGTCCAATTAAGACACAAGGAAAAACAAAGCAAAACAAAATCCACATCTTCCTAAGAAGCCTAGTGAGAAGATGGGAAAGGGAGGGGAGGAAAGAGAGCTCTGAGGCTTCTTCAGACTGTCTGCACCCCTCCAACCTCCCTGGGCTTCACTTCAGTCCCACCGACCGGGGCACGAGTGGCTGCTGCGGGCTGGGGGTCGTCCCTGGAGGACCGTGGTCTGAACCCAACACCGTTGACTTCTTAATCAACCGTGCCTGAGATGTGGAAGAATCTAACGGCCATGGCAGGGGCCTTGTCCTCAGGAATTACAGAATCTGAAATGTCGTTCCCCCTGCAGAGAATATAAAAGTCCGGCCACCGGCAAAACTATGACTGGAGCAGAGGAAGGAAGGAAAAACAATATGGCTCCATGAAGCAGGACAAGCTGCCATGTGAGCTGGGAGGATTTACTCAGCACAGGAGAAGCAGCTTCTAGTGGCGAGAATGGAGGTTTATTTACAGCCAACAGTGCTTCATCAACCCTTCCTGGAACCAGCCCCACCAAGTGCACTCAAAGGTCCAGCGTCCAACTTGAGACAAAGCAACGTAGCTTCCGGCAGCTGGATTCTGCCAAACCTCAATGTCGCCTTTTCTCCCCAGTTCTGGGAGCATTAGGCACAGAGAAAGCACTCTGAACAGAGGGCAAAGGGTAGCCTCTCCCTGCTCCAGGGGAAAGAATGCTACAGACTTATGTTTTCTGTTGGATGATGTAATCCTGCGTCTTAAAACTAGGGGACAGCTGGGGAGGCAGATTAGCAAAACAAAGCCTCCCAAATCTTCTGTCCTCTCAGAACTGGGGCTGCCCCAGGAGTTATAACACCCTAATGACATCTCACTTCATGAGCAGGGTACCCACTTAAAAATGAACCCTCACTGTGGCCTGAGGCGCCGGGGGCTCCCTGCCGGCCATTTCAGCACTCTCCCCCCACCCGGATCCTGGCAAAGCTGCTCCCTGGATCACCCCCTCCCCACTCCTGCCTAGTAAGCCCCATTCAGACTTCAGACCTTGGTTCAAGGAAGCTTTCCTCCACCACACCCACAACTGGCCAACAAGACATCTGCCCTATTCTGTGCTCTCACTGTCTTGTTTACCACTGTGTTCCCAGCACTTGCAATAGTCAGTGCCCTGCCCACAACAGGTGCTCAAACACTGATGACAGACAGACAGACACACAAACTTTCTCCCTCTCTCTCTCCTTTCTAATCGGTTAACTGCCCAGTGGTCAGTTTTTCTTCAGTCCAGTTAAGGGTTTCAAAGCCACCATCATCTGTAGTGCATTAACCCCCAGACTCCAAACCTGTTCAAGTCCACAGTTAATTTCAATGTGTGGACTCGATATAAGAAATGGAGGCCATTGTCGGGCTTCCCTCGTGGCGCAGTGCTTGAGAGTCCGCCTGCCGATGCAGGGGACACGGGTTCGTGCCCCGGTCCAGGAAGATCCCACATGCCGTGGAGCGGCTGGGCCCGTGAGCCATGGCCACTGAGCCTGCGTGTCCGGAGCCTGTGCTCCGCAACAGGAGAGACCACAACAGTGAGAGGCCCGAGTACCGCAAAAAAAAAAAAAAGAAAAGGGTCTTCCCTGGTGGCACAGTGGTTGGGAGTCTGCCTGCCGATGCAGGGGACACGGGTTCGTGCCCTGGTCCGGGAAGATCCCACATGCCGCGGAGCGGCTGGGCCCATGTGCCATGGCCGCTAGGCCTGCGCGTCCGGAGCCTGTGCTCCGCAGCGGGAGAGGCCACAACAGTGAGAGGCCCGCATACTGCAAAAAAAAAAAAAAAAAAAGAAAGAAAAGAAAAGAAAGGGAGGCCAGCGGAGGAGCTAAATAAAGGGGCTAGAGCTGCAATAAAGGTTGATATGGGACAAGCAGGAAGGTGTGCATGTGGAGGCACCAATGCTGAATTCAAAAGAAAACCCTTAAATCTACCTTGTTGCTCCTAATCTTAAGACAAAAAAAGAATTACCGTATAGTTCTTAAATAACTTATCAAGCATTTATTATGTACCAGGCAATGGGCCAAATACTGGGCATGTGGAATGAACAAAATTCAGTCTAGGGGGATAATTTTAGGTATCACGCTAAGCACTTCAGTGAAAGATCTCATTTAATTCTCACAACAGGCTCATGAAATCGTGGGCAGACAATCCTGCTGCTCCAGAAGCCACTGGTGCGCCTAGGAAGCCCTCCTGAAAGCTTCAAGCTGATGGTCAAACGAGGTTTTCTGAGGCACATGTGAGTCACTTCAGGTTGCCAAGAAAGCAGCAACTCTGGAACTTTTGTTGAGATACCTCCAAGCTCCAGAATAAAATTACTGTCGTTTGACAGACACGGTTGGGGGCGCGGATCGAGAGTGGCAGTAACCCAAGACTTAGTGGAAGTCACCGAACCCAGTGCCGCGTGGGGGACAGCCCACCCGTGGCACAAATGCCTGGTGTGGGTTGTTCTACCCACACACCCAGGAGAGCCCTGGAGAAAGCCCATCACCCGCACATTTCCTTCGGCTGTATCCTGTTGGTCAGGATTAGGCCACTGCCACGGCAGGCTGCCTGCCTGGGGATGGAAACACTCAACTTATCACAAAAATGGGCGGAAGTCGGTGGGGCCACTTTGGATGCAGTGGACTCGCCTTCACTCCCAGCTCACTGCCGGGAAGGCTCAGCTCCCCAAGCAGAGAGGTTTCTACAGGAAAAGCGTTAAACAGGCATCTGCCAAGACAAACTAAGCCAGCTCTAGAGCTGGCCTTGAAGACTGAAGCAAAGGAGGGGAAAGGGAGAGGAACAGTCTCTCTCTGAAAATCCTGCCTCCAGTGATGCCCACAGGGCTCAGCATGGCGCTGATGCTCTGTCACGTGGAACCAACCAGAATTCACGTGAAGACAAAGCTCTGGCTGGAGCCACTTCTGAAGGGGAGACTTTATTATCTGACTATAGCAAGCGTAACCACAGATTTGATTCAAGACCCCTGAAGACCCTGAGTTTCTTGAAAGCCGTAGAAGATGCTCAGAGAGGGCCATTCCATTTCTCTCTCTCCCGCCCAGCGTGTCAGGTGGGCTGTGCCTGGGCAGAGAGGTTACCTCACGTCAAGGATTTGAGTCAAGTCCTCAGTGGTGAGGCCAGGCTGCACTTTCTTCTTAAGGGTTTTCCACAAAAATAGTGTCTCTATGCTTTGAGTTGGAGAGCTTGGAGCCAGACAAGGACAAAGAAGACAGCTTTGTGAGGCTGAGGACGGCAAAGCCAAGTTTTTGAGACACACCTCGACAGCGCCACCCAATTACGAAAGCATTATCTTGCCTGGGGGGTCAACTGCCAAGCTGCAATGTTAGATTAACATCAGGGCAAAAAGCAGTGAGATGCTAGAAAGCCAGGAGTGTGGACATGCACACTGGTCCTCACGTACATACTGGTAGGAAGAGGATTAACTATCTACAGGGCCAGAGGGAACGCCAGAATCTTTAAGGCACTGCTTCGGGAAAATTTAGTTTTCAATTGTATCCCAATGTTAAGAATACAAACGAGTAAAATCCTGTCAAATCCAGAAATCACACAGTAACATCTCAAGGGACATGGATTAAAACACAGAACGAAGGTGAGAAGTGCTGGATCCCTAAAGACAGGCAGCTTGCCTTCTGCATCATAAATTTCAAAAAGATAAATCATCACTGGGGAAGGCCCCAGCCACGCCTTGGTTAGTAATCCGTGGCATGTAGTCCCGTAGGGAAGGAAGTCTGTCAGGGCTTGCACGGCTGATGGGCAGGCGGACCAGGCACGTAGCAGCTCCTTCTTGGATGGAGAACCACACAGAGGCAGGGTGGGGCTTCTGGGGCTTCAGTTGACTGGGAGCGAGTACAGTCAAGAAGGCCCTGATGGCAGCTGCGGTGCAGCCAAGAGTAGGGGTTAGAGGGAGAATAATGGTCCTTCTTGCTCTTTGCAGGAGACCACAACTTCCAGCAATCACAACATTTCTCCCAGCGGTGTTCAGCTACAGATATTAGCCAGGCCTTCTTCGGGAGGTGGCAAGACAAAGGACCTACCTTGGGTTTCTTTCAATCTGGACAAGACAGCTACTTCCACACCCCGCCCTGTCTCTGTCTTTCTGTCTGCTGCTCAGTTCAGATCACCACCCAGACAGACTTGTAGACCCCAGCCTGGGGTGGGTGGGTTCTCCCCAGCATGGAAATTCTATGTCACTCACTCTGCAAGGGCAACCCCCGCCTTGCTAAAGACCAGGCCTAAAGAAGGCCACGTGGCTATTCACTGCGGTGAGAGCAAGGAAATGCCAATGTTAAATAAGCCTGGGCATTTTCAACAGTTCAAAGGCCTAATTACAATAGCCAGAAGTTAAGAGTGGATGTGGCTCATCTGTTGCATATTGGCTGAGTGCAGCTTTTTCCATAAATTTTGCACACGCATATGCACTAAATTGAGTGGCTGTCTAGCAGTCACAGGCGAGAAGATGTTCCACTGAATGCTCAGTTGTTCCCAGGGGCTTTCTGGGCTGTTGCCAGGATTCTGTAGCCTGTAATCTGGTTGGTTATCTCTTTGTAAATGTACATATAACTCAATCACAATAAATATATAGTACTTTCAAAATTCGAAAAAAAAAAAAAAAGAGTGGATGGCTCACAAGCCAGCAATGGTCAAGGGCCATTTCCTTCTCTGGTCCTAGGTGAGTCATGCTGTCATTTATTTATTTATTTTTTTTCTAATAAGTACTCAAAGGATCAAGGGGTATGGGGGGTGCGGAACATGGGGGGCAGATAGGAAAATAAAACCAAGATGGAGGGACCAAGCATATATTCACACTCTAAACAGAACTCAGTAAAAGCTAACATATGTTATTCAAGTCTCATAAAAACCCCATGAAGCAGGTTTTATTATTTCCCTTTTACAGACGAGCAAACTGAAGCAAAATACAATGAAGCAGTTTCTTGCCCAATAAATGGCAACGTTGGAATTCAAGCTCCAGCCTGACTCCAAAGCCTAGAGATACCACTTCCCAACTTCTCACCTCCTCCCTTGAGACCAGGAGGCTGTGAATAGTCACAGTTTCTTCGAAGCCCTTGTTTCAACCACTGGGGAAGCCAACATCGAAGACCAAGGAGGTAAAAATTCCTCTCCAGGAATGACTCCATAGCAGATCACAGGCAAAGCAGGTGTTAAACCCTTGACTTAAGGGGAAGACGGCCAGATCTATTACCTTTTAACTGTAACGATCAGGGGAAAGAGCTCAAGAATCCATGGTGCCCCAGCGAGTAATGTCTGAGTTGACTTGAACGGAAGACAAGGTCCTGAGGACTTAATCATATACACAGTGGGTGCTGCCACCCCGTCCTTAGCCTAGAGATTTCCTGGGGGCTTACAGAAAATATGCTACCAAAACCGAATCCTACGAAGCCAGCCTCCCTTACTGGGTGAACAATCCTGCAGACTTCCAATGAGAACTCAAATTTTAAAGAATGAGTTCTTTCTTTTGACTTGTGTAAAGAGCACGGCACATTTCCTGTCCATCAGGGAATCTCACTGGAAAGAAACTGCCTACATAACACTTTATTCGATAACAGTTACAAAAACATATTCACATTTTGCTACTATAATGTACCATTTTTGGATTTTATTTTAGCTACAGCTGAATATATGAGAAGAACTAAGGGAAGTGATGTGAAGAAGTGTGCTGCTACTCATTGGTATTACTGCTAGAACAAAAGCTGGTGAATCTCAATCTTTTCTTCGTCATTCCCCATTTGGAGGTATTTAGAAAATCACACAAAAAATTTCCCTACAGCAGTTTTATTGAGATATAACCCACCACTTAATTTTCAAGTGTTATTTTTTCATCTGTCTCATGCTATTATATAATTACCCAAACTATAGCAACAGTGAAGATGTTTATAATACAAATGAGAACAAAACTGGATACAAAATATATATGCTATTATACAGGTAAACCTAAAAAGACGGAAGAATGAAAATGGCTGCACTGTTAGGATCATGGAATTAGGTGATTTTTTTCTTTTCTTAAATATTCAATCTTGCTTCTCTAATAGGCTGACAATAAAATAGGCACAATATAAAAACAACAAAACCCTGACAAGATAACCACTAGGAAAAGTGCTATATGACCCTTTCCATGTCAAAGACCTCTAAGAAAAAGTCCAAGTTTAAGCTCTAACAAGATAACCTTTGCTGTCCCATCCTGAAAAATAATTCTCAATAGAAAATTCCTCAAGTGAGGGTTCCCCAGAAGCTCACCAAGCAAAGGCACACAACGACCCATCTCCACTGGCTGGAAAGGGCCTTGGTTCCTCTGCTGCACCCCACAATCTGCCCTCTGAAGTAGCCTTCAGGATGACTAGAACCCATGCTGCTTGTCTGTGAAAAGCTTGGCATCTCCTTTTCCGACTCCAGAGTCCTGGAGGTATAGCAAACACACCCAAAGCCCAAAGAGGAAAACATTTTGCTCTGCATGGATCCTGCGGAAACTGGCAGCCTCTCCCCTTTCGTGGTGAATAAGAGAATGGCTGGCAGGCTCCCGAAAGTTCTTCCTAGAATCAGTTGTCAACAACAGACTCCTGTTGTTGAAACAAGCTCCTCGGGCTGTTTTCAGTCTCCAGATCTTTGATTCTGACATTTTAAAAGATCAATAATAGTGCTGGGTCGGGGCAGGGGGGTGGGGAAGGGCTGGAGAGGAGAGGAAGTTTGGGAATTACCGAGTCAGTTCTTCCCGAGGCAAATTCTTCATCTAAACTCTGAGTCAACTAACAACACATGGCGATGAAGACGCTCGACCTTCTTGAGGGAATTCAGGTGTGTACGTGCAGCCACCGAAGGCAGAGGCCCGTTCACCGCGCTGAGCAAGGACTTCACCAAGCCCCACCGCTCTGGGACTCTAAGAATATCTACCAGCGCAGTTCCCAAGCTGTCCATCAAGGCCCCCCAGGCCCCCCCTACAAAGGTGCCGGTGATATTTAAAAATTTCAAGGGAAACAGCATTACTTGACATCTGTCAGATACCACACTAATTTATGTATTATTTTTTTCAAGTGGCTACTAAATTGTGAGGACACAGATGCTGACTGCAGGCAGCAAATTACTTAATAAACAGAATTGTTAGGTCATTTCTTTTGGCCTAGGAGTTCTGTGAAAACTTCCTGTGATACCAAGGGTGCCGTGAACTGACAAACTGTGGCAACTTCTGACCTCCAGGATGAGGGCGTAGAATCAGACTGTGTTTGGGTGAGAAGGCTGAGTACTGCTCACAGCTGCATCTTAGGCTGAGAAAAACTTGTTCCTACACGTTCTCTCCTATCACCTGGAACAGTGGGTATCATGGCCCGGACTTCAGCTGAGCTGAGCACAGTTTAAGTTATGTGCCTGTTGGCCACAGCTGGAGGGCAGCTGAGCCAGTGCTCAACCCAGGTCTTCTGACTCCAAACCCACTAGACCGGCTCTGAGTTGTGAACGCCACATTTCTGCACTACTTTTGGGCTCGAAGGATTTTTTAAATGTTTTCTTTGAGCTGGGGTTGTACACACCTTTTAAAAAATGCTGGCACAATTTTGTCCCCACCCGATGTCACCTCTTTGACCCAGAGACACTTTTATTTTGACAGATGTTTGCTCCTTGGGCTGAGAGGATTCTTTCCCTGGGTCAAAGCCTGGACCACAGCGCCTCAGGGGGCCGGCCATCCCACCCTGCACCGGGAAGCCGGGCCTCCCAGTCAGCTTGGCAATGGGCTGCTCCAGCTTGCCTGTGCCAGCTCATCAGTGCCCATGTTTGTTTGCAAAGGAAGAGTGTGTCAGGGACAGTGAGTGAGTGGAAATACCTTTATCCACGGGAACTGTGGGAGTGGGGAAAAAAATAAACAAGGGGAAAAGTTCCAGGGCAACTGAGGTAAAACAAGGACAAAGGAGAGTGGTGAAAAGGGAAGCTCACAGGCCAAGGGCAAACACATGGAGGAAACACTTGAGCCTTCGGGCCCCTGGCCCTGTGCTAAGGAGCTGGACAGACGACTGCCACTCCTAGTCTGACTTTTTCTAGGACAGCAGTGCCACCTTCTGCTGAGTAACTGAAACATCTGAGTCGCGCTGCTTACTGAAGAGACCAGGAAGTTGAAGTCAGAGAACAAGATATGGTGGAACAGAAGTGCTGAAGCACTGTTTCCTGTGGGACACTGCCACGTCCTCCAGCTCCTTTTCCCTAGTTTAGGGCAAACTCAGCAACCTGAGGGCCCCATCCCTGCCACCCCGGGCTGATGGATCACGACCAAAGGCTCCCTACAGAGGGGGTCTGGAGTTCTCATCTCTTCCTCAAATTCCCAAATATGGGACTTGGCACTCATAGGTAACCCCAAACATCAGAGTGATAAAAATAAGGGCAATTTCCAGTCTTTGTACTCTACATTTGTACTTCCTAAAGTCAACAGATGATACAGTTGGAGAATACTCAACTTTGCTTATCCACAATGCCAAGTCCTTTCCCAGAAACACCCTGGGGGTCTTAGTCCAACCCCACCCTCACATTTCTTTTAGGACATCCGTTCCTGAAAAGGCCAGAAACAGAGAGTTCACTACCTCCTGTGGCACCTCGACTCAATCCTGGCCAGAGACGAAGGGCAGCTCTTCGTTATGCGAAGGCAAACATCTCCTCGTTGCTTTGAGTTCTGCGTGGGGCTGCCACCGCCCTTCCCTCACCAGACCTTCAAACAGCAGACAGAACTTCCCACTCCCAGCTCCTTAACTTTCCCCCACGTGGCGTGGCTTTAAGTCTCCTCACCTCTGCTCTCCTTGGAGCACAGTCCGGTTTAAAATGCAGAATCCAATACCCCACAACAGACCCAGTGACAATGTACGACCAGCCTGGGAAGCGTGCTGAGGGGGCACTGGTCGCAACTAACGCTACTGAAAGCAGACGGGCCAGACACCAGTAAGCTAAGTATTCATTACATTTACCCAGTGAATCGTCACAAAACAAACGAGGCAGATTTGATTATGCGGTCTTGGTGTCCTCCAGACGCTCTACTGCCTCCAATACGGCTCAAGACCCCATAAGGCTAACAGCTCAATGGACAGGTACAGGGCAATGAAAGCAGCTATCAAATAGTTAATTAATATTACCAACCCAAGAGTTTTGTTTTTGAAGAACAGTAGTTCTTGAAGTTGATCTGTGGACCCCTGGGGGGTCTGCAAGGTCAAAACTATTTGTGTAATGCTAAGACATTATTTGCCCTTTCGCTGTGTTACATTTACAGGGGCAACAATGGGTAAACTTCTTGGCCCTTTAGAATAAATCAAAGCAGCGGCACCAAATTTAGCAGTAGTCATACTCTCGGTTTAAAAAAAGCAAATTTCACTTAAGAATATCCTTGATGAAGCAGTAAAAATGATTCACCTTGATCACTGAGTACATTTTAATATTTTGTGTGACTGAGCTGCAAGCTGAACTAGCTGCTTTCTTCATGGAATATCACTTTTACTTGAAAGAATAACTGACAAACTATGGTTATTCAGACTTACGTAGCTGGCAGGCATTTTCTTAACAACAAAGCCCGCAACTTCAGGGAAAACTCTCATGGTATTTACTGGCAACGATAAAATTCAAGTCCTCAAGCAAAAATTAGAATCTGGGAAAATACATACTTCCCACTGTGAGCATGACAACTTTCTGAAACTTAATGGCTTGTTTGATGAGATCAGAAATGTCACTAACAAATAAGATTTTTTTTGGATACTACAGAACAAAATGTGTTAACATTTAGGAGACCTGCATAACTCGGTGAACCAACATTGTCCAAATCACTAGTGTCTGATGATGTAATATCATGTACGGGCAA
This sequence comes from Monodon monoceros, assembly GCF_005190385.1. NCBI lineage: Eukaryota > Metazoa > Chordata > Mammalia > Artiodactyla > Monodontidae > Monodon > Monodon monoceros. The sequence continues at coordinate 30,170,873 of NW_021703786.1, forward strand.
AAGAGCCATTTAAAGTGCGAGAGACCCATGCATTTAAGTGAAGCAGAGTCCAAAAAGTTCATTGATTCACATTTTCGTTGCAACTAACCTTTAGGAAACTACCACCTGTTGAGTTATGATGAAGCATCAAACATCCACAAGTACTTGAAGGGCTATCAAAATACTCTCCTCTTGGGCTTCCCTAGTGGCGCAGTGGTTGAGAGTCTGCCTGCCGATGCAGGGGACGCGGGTTCGTGCCCCAGTCTGGGAAGATCCCACATGCCGCGGAGCGGCTGGGCCCGTGAGCCATGGCCGCTGAGCCTGTGCATCTGGAGCCTGTGCTCCACAACGGGAGAGGCCACAACAGTGAGAGGCCCGGGTACCGCAAAAAAAAAAAAAAAAAAAAGTTATGTGTAACTTTAAGATGAAAGGCATTGGCAGCTTCTTAGAAGAGGATAATCCAATCTTCTGGAGATTTAATGAGATGTAAGTCACTGGAGCTTCTGACCTGGTCTGCTGTTAATTGAATCAAAGTCAATGACAATCTGGCTGCACTTTGGTGTGAATTTCCTGAAGGAAACCCTGGCCATTTCAAACATGAGCCTCGCGGCTATGGTCTCATTGCTGTCGTGGTATTTATCAGACACGAAAATAACTTCTTTTATCCCTGCCTGGATGATGAGCTTAGCACATTCATTACACGGGAACAAGGCGACATACATGGTACAGCCTTTCACGTCGGCTGAGTTTTTGTTCATAATGGCATTCAGCTCGGCGTGGCACACCTAAGGGTATTTGGTATCCAGTATACTCTCCGCTGTCCTCCTCCAAGGCAAGAGGTCATCACTGCATCCATTTGGCATTCCATTGGACCCAATGCCCACAATCTTGTTTTCTGCATTCACGATGCAGGCTCCCACCTGGGAATTTGGACCTTTGCTCCTCTGTGCCGATAAGAAGGCCACTGCCATGAAATACTCAGGCCATTCCAAATAGTCATCATGTTTTTTACAGGGAAATTCGCTCATGCTGGGTCCACGAGGCCCCGCCGCCCACGTGGCAGCTCCTCTCGGATGCCCCGGAGGCCACCGCGCGCCCCGCGAGGTTGACCAAGCGCCGCCGGCCCCACGCCGCTTCCCCAGCAGCACGTTGGGCCGGGAGGGGGCGTCCCCGCGGCCGCCTGCTGCCCCGGCTGCCCCTCCACTCCCGGCCCGCGACCTGCAGGCCGGTGCCTGTCCCCGCTGCCGCCGCCGTCCCGCCCAGGAAGGAAAGAGGGCTGGACTTTGTGTTCTCATTTCTGAGGGCTCCCTAACAGGAACAGAAATTGTTCCTTGAGGACTTTTCATTTCACAGATTGGAAATTCAAACGACTGAATGAAATACAGTAACGCACATCAGTCAACCTCCACGTGGGACCAAGAAGTGGGAGGCTGAACACAAAACGACACTAACCAACTTCCCCATCCTACCCCCTCTCTTTCTTGGCCGTTCTTCCTCTCTCATACAGGAATGTCATTCCCAGGGGATTTGCTGTATTCCAGAAGGGGTGACAGTTAAGGGCATGCACCCTGCTCTCCAGCCAACTTCCCCAGGAGGCTTCAGCTTCAGGCGAAGGCTGGCAGCTGTACACATAAAGGCTCCAGGTCCCACAAATCCTCCTTTCCGTCTACAACTGAAGCCCTGACACTTGGCGACCCCCAAGGCTTATTTTATGCACAGGCTCCAAGGCCCGAATACCCCAAACACTAAGACAGAAGATGGACACTAACACTACTGACCATTTTTTTTCTGTGAGCCCAAGCAGAGCTGGACGGTCCTTGATGCAGGCCACGGGTCTACCCTCCTGCTAGTAATGCCTGGCCAGGTTCTGAAGCCTGCATTCCTCACTAGGCACAGAAAGGAGCTGGCATTTGTGGCTTGTAGGACAACATTTCTTTTTCCTCCTGCATGCTGGTGCCTAAACGTTCCTTCTCGGTAAAATTTCTTACTGCATCATCCACAGCTCTTCGTGGGTTTATTTCAGTGGTTGGCACAGTTCTGGCCAATCACAAAATCAGCTCAAATTCGCAACAGCTCGTGCTATATTTTTGGATATACCCCTGCTTTACCTTATAATTGGGGATAGTTCTCCTAAATTCCACTAGGACACCTTAAAGGCCTCAGCTGGTTTTAAAGCAGTTTTTAGACACAAAACTTGGTCCCTATTCCCCAGGCCCAGAGTAATGGAATTAATCTTTTTCTTTGAAAAAAAAAAAAAAAGTTTGTCCCCCAAAGAATGCTTCCTCAACAGGCACATTTGTATTAATGTCCAGCACACGGTACCCAACACTGGGGGGACGGGGTGGGGGGGGGG
>NW_021703786.1:30173604-30522361 GCF_005190385.1 Monodon monoceros
AAAAAAAAAAAAAAAAAAAAAAAAAAAAAAAAAAAAAAACCACCCCCACCCCGAGCCGCACCGCCACCGTCGGCAATGGCGGTGGTGGTGGTGGTGGTGGTGGCGGTGGCGGCGGCGGCGGCGGCGGCGGCGGCGTGTGTGTGTGTGTGTGTATGTATGTGTGTGCCTTAACCTTCACCACGATGGGGTCAAGGATATGTAAATTACTCTCAGCTGCTACTGGGATGGAAACAAGAAGAAATGACTATGTTGTTTCAAAACAAACCATTCTGTGTGGTTTACCCGAGAGTGGAAGGGCACAAGCCTGGAAAAACAAGGCTTAGGCTCAGCATCCCCCATAGCTGGGAGAGGTCTCATTTCGTCTGGCTCTCTATGGCCCTTCTTCACATCTAGACGACTAAAGAGAGCCCATGGTACATGAGGCAGCCCTTATGGCTTCCTGATTCTAAAAACATTCCCACACCTAACCCACCTGCAGGGGCAGTGACCCCCCAGAGCCCACCTGGATTCGGAGCAGAGGTGGGCTGCTGCACTTAGCCAAGCCTCTCACCTTGGCTGCGAGGCTGGAAATTAAGCTGCCTCAGGACAGTCCAGGTTAGTCTCCAGGCTTCTCTCCCCCAACTTACACATGGTTACACAGTACGTTAGTGAGACAGATCTTGACTAGACACACGAACTGAGCCATATTGTTAAAAATGCCTTGTTCGTATCCAGCCACCCCACCACAGCCAACACCAAATACCTTTGGGTCATCAGCCTCAGGTTTTTCAGTCTCTGAATCGTCATCTTCCTACAAGACAAAGAATTTAGAGGATTAAGCTTAAAGGACTGGGCCTGAGGTTCTCACATGCATAACAGGGTTTGGAGCAAACCTACCCAGCCTGGGTTGTCCCACCAAGAACCCCTCCCCTACCATATGACCCAGGCTCTAGAGAAAGAGAAGGGGAAAAAGAGATGTTGCGGGGGGGCGGGGGGGGGGGACGACAACGGCAGCTCAAAGTTGTTATGCCAGCAGTGCCATAGCCTATATTAATGAAAATGCCTGAGTTTAAAAACCACAAACACAAAAATGGAGAAAGGTGGCAACATGCTTGAGAAAAGAATAAGATCAGGCGCCACAGGATAAAACAGAAATGGCGTTTCCAGTGAAGTATCGGTGATTTCAAACCCGGTATGAGTCTTTTTTTCCTTCTTTGCCTTTCATGTACACAAATACATCAGACTCAGAGCTCCAATAACATTGTTCGCCCCCGGAGTGCCATGACCCCCACACACTATACCCCAGCGCTTCAACCAGCAACACCTGCACCAACATGAACAGTAGGAAGGTAGGCATCAAACGACCAGGGCGAGTGAGCTGGGAAAGGCAGGAATGAAGCGCAACGCCCAGCCTGTCCTGGGTCCCAGCTGAGTGGGCCCTGCCTCCATGCAAGCGCTCACAGAACTGCCGGTGACCCGTTCCATCCAGCCTTGTTCCCTATCCAAAGGGCCTGCCTGACACAAAGCACCATGCGGGCAAGGCATTTTCCAAAGTGTGCCCTGACCTCATCCAAGCTAGCCCACCATTCCACTAAATGCTAATGAAGGTCAAAGATCAGCTACCCTGTTAGGTAGCTATAATCCATATCCGTTCCACTACCCAGCACACCCCAATACGCGGGAGCCATGATTTAACATCCAACAGAAAACTGTTTCATTTGAAACTGCTTTTTTCAATCACTTTAACCCCCAAATTAAAAAGCCTGCCAGATGTTAATATAAACACCACCTGAGAGACTTGAACTACACTGATGGCTTTGAGATTTAATTGTCCTGCAAGGCATCAGTGAGCCACAGGTTTTAAACGCAATCTCCAAAATCTCCTCCAAATGAAACCCATCAGGCCAAATAATCAGAGATGTAGCTCAGCCAAGTACAATCACATTTTAGAATGTCTATATTGGGATTGGATGCGAGGATTTTACTAAAATTTGAAATAAAGCTTAAATCTGGTAAAAATTCTATGCAAAGCAAATATAGAATAACACTTCAAAAACACACATCGTGCAAATTTGCTGAAGAAAAGAGTTATGGATGTTAAGCCACTATGTATGCACTTAAGAAAAGCAGAAAAACGAAATAACTTACAAAGCTTTTCTAAACAATTTTAGTCAATTCTGAATTATCAGCAATCAAGGGGGAGGGGAGGCCTAAGGGGATAAAAAGGTCTTCCAAAACAACAGAAAATACAAAACGCGTTTTTGTTTAATTTGTAAAGCATTTTATCCCCGCCCTCCCCCCACCCCCCGCTTTTTTTGGCCGCACCTCGCGGCTTGTGGGATCTTAGTTCCCCAACCAGGGATTGAACCTGGGCCCTCGCAGTGAAAGCACAGAGTCCTAACCACTGGACCGCCAGGCAATTCCCTGTGAAGCATTTTAATGTTAACATTTAAGTATCAACGAGTAACAAAATTTTCAAACAAATAATACAGAACACTGAGCGTTTTAATTAGAGCTGTTGCTAAATAACCAGATTTTATATCGAGATTCAACTTTGTATGTCTTTGTGTTAAGCACCAGCCTGAATCCTTATTTTTCTCCAAACTTTAAAATTCTGGCCCATGATGCTCAGGTGACAGTGTACCTAAAGCCTTTCTGATTAATTAAGATGCAAGTTCTCTTTCCTTTGATAGTCAGCACATACTAAACATCAGGCAAGATTTGTGATCAAGAACACTTTGATAAAAACTGCCAAGTAAAAAGTCAAGAAAGGAGTTAATAAGGATCAAAGCACAAATAACTGTCCTTCCTCGTCTTTCTAATAAACTGAAAAATTTGAATGAACCCCAACCAAGATTACAAATAACACAGAATTGAGTGCAGATATAAATGATACACCAATTAGGATGAATGCACTGTTACAAATGGAATAAATTATCTAAACAGGGAAAACCAACATAAAACACCCATTGATATCTGTGTTAAATAAAATTGTCCACTATCTTTTCCCCCAAGTTTCAATTCAAAGGTTAATACAAAATGGTACAGGTGAAAACGAACTTGATTTTCAAATAGAACTACTGATATCCAACCCAGTTTCCTCAACTGATACTAAAGAAAATAAAAGTGGGGGAGGGGATGAAATTAGGCACGAAATGGAACACTGTCGGTACAGGTCAGAAAGTTTCTGATAAATGGTCGTCTGAGCAGCTCTGGATTTGGGAACAGACTTACTTACCGACTGTTTGCTATTCTCATCCTCCTCTTCTTCATAGCCATCTTCATCACCCCCGAGGCGAGAAAAATCATCCTCTCCATAGGCTTCAGATACCAATCCGCCTTTCTCCTCTTAAACAGAAGAGAAAAATAAAATGAATGAATGGGGAAAAGAATGCAAAAAAAAACCACCTGAGTGATCTGAGTTGCCAGGACTATCTCTGAAGAGAAAAGGAAACTTAAATCTCATGTAAGTGACCTTAAGGCCAGATTCTGCTTTTCGGAAGATCACAGAATTTAGTGCATGAATTCATTAAAAGAACAGGGAAGAAAACCGAGTAATATTAAATTCCGTTTCTAATGCTTCCAATCCGCCTATTATGCCAACTGAAGCCTTCCCTTCTCTGAACTATTATACCATGTTGTTTAAACATCTCTTTTGAACAAACGTATGGACACCAAGGGGGGAAAGTGGCGGGGGTGGGGTGGGGGTGGGTGGAGGGGGTGGGATGACTTGGGAGATTGGGATTGACATATATACACTAATATGTATAAAACAGATAACTAATAAGAACCTGCTGTATAAAAAATAAAATAAAATTCCAGAAAAAACCCCATCTATTTTTATCTGCATATGTCTACCTTGTATCATAGGCACCAATGAACTTGTCTTCTCATCAAGACAAGGACTCTGTCATTCTCGTTTTTGTGTGTCCTCCCCTAGGAACAGGACCTTAAATGGGGGCACCTGGAAAGGTTCCCAATCATACCCACTTGAGAAACAAAATCTTTTCCTACGTTTAAAACAAAAACAACAACAAAGCCCCAAAACAAAACAAATTACTGGGAAACCACCAGAGAACTTCCTGACAGGCAGAGACCACACAAAACTGAGAGGATCTAACCCAGTCCAAGGCCCCCCGAACCCCATCACTTTCCAAATGAGGAAACCAAGGCCCAGACACGTTGGGTAACTTGCTGCCTCTCTACGTCCCCATATAGACCTGTTCCCATTTCTTAACACTGTGATTCTTAACCAGGGTGGAGCAACAAAATCACCAATGGGCTTTAACAACTCACAAAGTAATGGAATCACCAAGAAGCCTTGGAAAGCTCACAAATGCCCAGGTCCTTCTCCAGATCTACTGAATTAGGCTCCCTCGCAGTGGAGACAGGATGGATGTATTTTTAAAAGCTCCAAGATATGGCTAAAGCATATCGTTAATTAAAAGTTTCGCTCTCCCCCACCAAACAACAAGGCCGGAGAAAATAGGTGGTGGTTCAGTAGCCTTGGACCCTCTCCACCCTTCGTCCATCCTTCTGCCCAGCACAATACCCAGCAGGGAGAAGACTTTCAGTAAGTTTCGGAAGAATAATCCAATCAAAAGAAGGAGACGGTCCATTCTTGCTACAGAGCATCTAACGCTCCGTCTATCCTAGGACCCTGAACGCCCTTTGGGGCTCCAGAGCCCGATACTTGGGGCACAATGACCATCTCTTTCCCTCCCGCCTGCTAGGGGAGCAGCATTCCGAGCAGACATCCGATTCTCCCCTTCCAGCTCCCTACTCGGGCCTCACCAGCTGCGCCGCCCGCCGTTTCAACTCCTGCCTCGCCGTCAGACTCGGGCTCTGAATCTTCCGCGTAAACTGCCAGAGACGACAGAACACTCTTCTTCCCCGCCATCTTATTCCCACAGCCCCAGCGTGGCTCACTCCTATGACTCCGAAGAGCCGACTTCCGGGCGGAAAGGCAACTACTTCCGGATCCCAGGAGACCCCGCGCCCGTTTCAGACCTAGAACCAATCAAAACGGCCGTTTCTGCGTCTGGCTCCGCCCCTCGCGCCAACGCTTGCGCAACGTCATCACTGCGCGACGGACACAAGCTTGTGAGGGTTTACCTGACGTTGCATTCCCAGCAGTTTGGCTTTTGAGAGTTACCTGTGGCTTATGGGGGTCTTCGAGTAGTTCCCGAGCCAGCGGGCAGCAACTGCCCGACAAGAGCGCCTCGCTCCTTGGGGCCCACGGCCGGCTCTGATATCTTGGGGTGAAGAGAGGGAGGCTTCGGCTGGGGAAGGGAGGAAAGAACAGATCTAGGGTTCAGAGGAGGAAAAGGGAAGAGCTCTCCTCTGGGCGCGGGGGTCGTGGGGGGGAGAAGGGGTCGGGGTCCTGGGGGGAAGAATGGTCGTCATGGCTGTGCTTATAGAGCAGGGGGTGGATCTTAGAAGAAAATTCCATCTTCTCCAAACTGTTCTGAAGACATTTGTGTTTTTTCTCGTGATCTGATTTCTAGCTCTGCACTATACCGTGGCCTGGGATAGCTGGGTGTTTTTATTTTCACCGAGCATAAAATTGGAGATAATTACCCAGGAATGTATTGCTTGAGGCTGTTCACCTGGAGCTATATTATTTGAAAATAATATAGTTTGAGTGTAATAAAGCAAACTTATAGAAAAAATAAGTAGGCTTTGAAAAGCAGAACAGAGGGTTCTCCTTGCAACCATATATGATCATCACCTTTGCCTTAACCTTTGGCCACTGTCGTCAAGATGAGTACCAACTCTTCCTCTCCTTTTGACCCTGAGCGTCGAGTCCGGAGCACGTTGAAGAAGGTCTTTGGGTTTGACTCTTTTAAGACGCCTTTGCAGGAGAGGGCAACCATGGCTGTAGTGAAAGGTAATGTTGCCAAACTACCTGCATTTATGTTTGTGCTGGCTATACCATAGCGCTGCCACTACAGAAGGAAGAACACCTTCCTTCTGACCCTTCCTTCCTCCCCACCCTTGGGCCATATTTGGTTTTGGAGCTCTTGTAGATCTGTCACCCAAAACTTGCAGTTTTATTGGCAGAACCACCCAGCTGTTCTGGTTCTGATATTTCGTAGACAAAGCTAAGGTTGTCTTTGAAAACAGCTCATAAATTTCCATTCTCCTTTTTGTGTAGGCAGTGAGGTGGAGGTGGGGTGGGGGCATGGCAGGAATAGCCGAAGCCAGTCACCTTCTAGGTAATTCCTGTGTTGAAGATTGAGTGGTCTGGGTCCCAAATAGGGAAGGAAGGAGTAATAATATTATAAAACTGAGATATGTTGACAAATGGTGGTTGTCAAGTGGGGAGCAGCAGTGTTATGTTAATTACATTATAACACTTGTAAACAAAAGCCCTCTAAGTGATGTTGTTTCCATGTCTATACAGATATGCCCACTCATCCAGGAGTATTCAGCTTTCATGGATGTTCAGTTCAATCATCCATAGCCCAGCAGACTCAGACTTCTTACCCTTGTAGTTGTTATTGCCACTACTGGAAATGGTTTGTGTGCATTGCCAGATCTCCCTGGACCGCTTACCTTTTCGTAGAAAGGATGGGAAGAGAATTGAGGTTATATGGAGACCCTTGTACGTGCCAGACACTCTGCGAGGAGTTTTTCCTACATTCTTGTTTAATTTTCAACAGCCTTGATGAAGGGGAGAGATTAAAAGGCAGGAAGCGTTGAGATGTTGCCTTCTTGTATTTTTGCAGGCGACAAGGATGTCTTTGTGTGCATGCCCACAGGGGCAGGAAAATCCCTCTGCTATCAGCTCCCTGCTCTGTTGGCCAAAGGCATCACCATCGTGATCTCTCCTCTCATTGCTTTGATTCAGGTGAGGCTCAGGGGAATAAAGGTGGCAGCCCAGAAAGTTTAGAGGAAGGTGTTTTTTTTGGGGGGGGGGTGGTTAATAGCTAGAAATTTTACTTCTCCTTTCTTTGGTCTTTTTTAAAAAATTAATTTATTAATTAATTTTATTTTGCGCTGTGTTGCATCTTTGTTGCTGCACGTGGGCTTTCTCTAGTTGCAGCAAGTGGGGGCTACTCTTTGTTGTGGTGCTTGGACTCTAGGCGCGCGGGCTCAGTAGTTGTGGCTTGTGGCCTCTAGCGCATGGGCTCACTAGTTGTGGCGCACGGGCTTAGTTGCTCCGCAGCATGTGGGATCTTCCCCGACCAGGGATCGAACCTGTGTCCCCTGCATTGGCAGGCGGATTTTTAACCACTGCACCACCAGGGAAATCCACCCTTCTTTGGTCTTTTGCCTCTTATTTTTCTTTGATTTGCCTATATCCCTCTCTGTATTGGGTTTCTGAATCACCCAAATGTGGGGTTCTCCACTAGTGCATATCACTCTGGTGGGTTATGAATGAGTCTTCTGTGTTTTGATGGCCTGAGGTCTCTCACCCTCCTTTGTAACTTTTTGCCTGGAGGAATATGGAACTGTATGTGTATGCACATACACATTCTCGTATGTACACATGTGTACCCTTTTTTTTTTTTTTTTAAATCTTCATAAACTTTTTTTTCTCCCCTTTTTGTGGTACGCGGGCCTCTCACTGTTGTGGCCTCTCCCGTTGCAGAGCACAGGCTCCGGACGCACAGGCTCAGCGGCCACGGCTCACAGGCCCAGCCGCTCCGCGGCATGTGGGATCTTCCCCGACTGGGGCACGAACCCATCGTCCCCTGCATCGGCAGGCGGACTCTCAACCACTGCGCCACCAGGGAAGCCCACATGTGCACTCTTGATGTTATAGAAGATGCAGGTGGATAGAGAGATATAAATCAATATAGGGGAATCCCTGGTATATTCTGCTTTATTCTGGCGAGAGCACAGCCATGAGACAGAAAAAAAGATGAGAAACTTATTGGGATGTTGTTAACATCTGTTCTGTGCTTCTGACTATATTTAAGGCCTGCAGATGGACTGATAGAATCAGAAATGAGGAAGTGTGGCCATTGGTTAAGAGCCATCCACCATGAAGAAAAGGAGAGAGAGAGAGAGAGGATAGAGAACAACAGTAACAATGCTTAGTGAGTGTGTACTAGTCTCAGGCTCTGTGCTAAGTGTTTAGGGGCATTAACGTACCCTCCAAGTATAAAATTTCATTTAATTCTTTAAACAATCCTATTAGGTAGTTTTACTCTTTTTATAGCAAAGTGAAAGAATGAGAGTGAGAAAATTGAAAGGTTAAGGTTAAGAACCAGCTGAAGAGCATGTGGTAATTGAGCCGGGATTAAATCCACATCTACCTGGCTCCACACATCAACCACTTCACCTTCTGTACTTCTTTTTATGCAAAGAGAAGACACGTTAGAGGGTAGGAGAAGGATGTTTTATGGCTGTGAAATACCCCAGGGAGTCACAGTGACGTTTACCACTGAGGCCTGAGGGCCACTTATAGTCCCCTCTCCCGCTTCTGCCCTCAGGACCAAGTGGACCACTTGCTGGCCCTGAAGGTCCAAGTGAGTACCCTGAACTCAAAGCTCTCGGCACAGCAGAAGAAGGAGCTGCTCTGTGACCTGGAGCAGGAAAAGCCCTGGACCAAGCTTCTGTACATCACGCCAGAGATGGCGGCTTCTGCCTCCTTCCAGCCCGCCCTAAACTCCTTGGCGTCTCGCCACCTGCTCTCCTACCTCGTGGTGGATGAAGCTCATTGTGTTTCCCAGTGGGGGCACGACTTCCGTCCTGACTACTTGCGTCTGGGAGCCCTGCGCCCCCGCCTGGCCCACGCCCCCTGTGTGGCTCTCACTGCCACAGCCACCCCGCAGGTCCGAGAGGATGTGTTTGCCGCCCTGCAGCTGAAGCAGCCAGTTGCCACCTTCAAGACTCCCTGCTTCCGGGCCAACCTTTTCTATGATGTGCAGTTCAAGGAACTGCTTCCTGATCCCTACGGGAACCTGAGGGACTTCTGCCTTAAGGCTCTCGGACAGAAGGCTGATAAAGGGGTGAGGGCATTGAGGTTGGGGGGCCGAGGTACATCAGGGGCGGCGGGCTGCTGTGTGCGGCCTAGAGAAGGATTCTCATTTCCAAGCTCTTTGCTTTTCTAGCTTCCTCAGCCAGGACTAGCCATAGCTTCTTAAAACTTGTGCACAGAGTTGTCCCTTTGGTTTCCTGGCCTTGTCCCCCTTACTGGGGTTCCCGTGTCCTGGAGTCCTCCTGTGGGGGGGCCTTTGCAGACCTATCCAAGGCTCGTGGGGAGGAGGCAAGGGTTAGAAAAGTTGGGTTTTGAGCTGCTTTGGTCCTGCCTTGTTAGAAAGTAGCAGGGCTGTGCTAGGTGGTCTGCCTCAGAGGAGACCGTGAGCCTGACGAGAGAGAGTTAGAGCTGCTTTTAAAGCAGGGACTTCCCCGGCGGACAGTGGTTGGGACCTGGCTCTTTCACTGCTGGGGCGTGAGTTCAGTCCCTGGTCAGAGAACTAAGGTCGTACAAGCCGCGTGATGCGGCCAATAAATAAATAAATAAATAAATAAAAAGAGCAGGCTGCAGTGCGATGGGTTGTTTTGTTCTTCCCAATGCTTATTTTCTTCCTGTGTCTCCCCTTTCAGTTGTTGTCTGGCTGCGGCATTGTCTACTGCAGGACCAGGGAGGCCTGTGAACAGCTGGCTATAGAGCTCAGTTACAGGGGCGTGAATGCCAAGGCGTACCACGCAGGTAAGGGGCACCTGGGCCACGTGGCCCTCCTTACTCTCAGAAGCCTCTTAGCTGGTCTTTTGTTCCTTAAGAATCCTGGATAATCAGGTGGTCCATCATCTTTTTCCAGATACCCAGGCAGAGCTAAAGTGATTCACTTAAATTCACAGAAAGGAGTCTAGACCCAAATGAGATCTAAAAGGGGAATTGTGACTCCTGAATTCTTATTGTCACCCTGTGGCCACCCAGCAGCAGGTGATGAGTGTTTTAGCCCAGGTACTGGTATCATGGAAAGAGCACAGGCTCTGGAGCCCAATGGACTTGGGTTTGAATCCTGGCTGTCACATTTATGGAGTGCTCTGTGCCACACACAGGCCTGGGTCTCTATGTTTACTGGCTCAGGCTTGGTGGGTTAAGTGCCTGGCCTGAGGTCATACAGCTGGTAAGTGATGGATTCAGTGTGTGTACTGTGCCCAGCACAGCGTCAGACCCAAGGTAGACCTCAGGGGAAACCCAAGGGAAATGCAAGTTCCCTTCTTCACCTTCCCCTCTTTTCTAGGACTGAAGGCTCCTGAAAGAACGCTGGTGCAGAACGAGTGGATGGAGGAGAAGGTCCCTGTAATTGTTGCAACTATTAGTTTTGGAATGGGAGTGGACAAAGCCAATGTCAGGTGAGCCCTTGTTCTTGTCTGACTTTGCCAGTTGGGGCCTGGCTCTGGGGGGGTGGGGTGGGCCTCCTGGTGCTCTGTCTGGGGAGCCAGGTCTGTGTGTCCTTCTAGGGCCAGAGGGGAAGGAGGCCCCAGGATAGAGTCCCTGGTACATAGTCCAAACGCTGACAGGTTCTGTGCACAGTTCCTCTGCTCCCTGGTGATGGCACAGCACGGTTCTTCCATCCCCCAGAAGAGGGGGCAGCATGCAGACCATCAGGCTCACCCTTTAACACAGCCCCACTCACTCCCACCTTAGCATCTGGAGCCTGTGAGGGGGTGGAATGAACTATCTTAAAACTGCTCCCTGTGCAAAACTGAAGGCAAAGATCTCGTTACCGTCACTCCTTGTTACTGTTTACTGGACAGTCCAGAAGAGATGGGTACATCCCAGCCTCCTAGCCCCACACTGGCCACTGTTGGGAAGTCTTTTACCTCCAGGCATGCTTGACCTTCCGGAGACATTTTGGGCTGCAGCCTGAAGCCCTTTGCTCTGATTAACACCAACAGTAATGCCTTGTGTGATTTACAGAGCACTTTTGCATACGTGGTCTTGTTAAGCCTCATAGTGACCCTGAGTTGGTCAGGGTAGGAATTAGACTGTGAACTATACTTGAGATAACGTGGACTTTGGAATCAGGGTTTGACTCCTGGGTCAGCTGTGTCTTATAACGGATCAACTTTGGAGTCAGACACTCCTAGGCTCAAATCCTAGCTCTGCTGTCCCCTTGTACAAATTTACCTCTCTGAATCCCACATTCATTGTCTATAAAATGAGACTACCTCACATGATGGTGACTGTAATGATTTTTTTTTTTTTTTGCGGTACGCGGGCCTGTCACTGTTGTGGCCTCTCCAGTTGCGGAGCACAGGCTCTGGACGCGCAGGCTCAGCGGCCATAGCTCACGGGCCTAGCGGCATGTGGGATCTTCCCAGACCGGGGCACAAACCCGTGTCCCCTGCATCGGCAGGCGGACTCTCAACCACTGCGCCACCAGGGAAGCCCCACTGTAATGATTTAACAAGACAAATATATACACTGGCTCATAGTAGGTACTTCATAAGTATTATCCTTTTTCCACTTCAAAGATGTTATAAAGGACTTACCCAGCTCATAAGTGTCCTAACCTTGTTTCATTAAGTCCGCTAGTTTTTCCATGAGCTGCTCCATGGCGAGAAGGCCTGCTGAAGGACTGCAGGGTCCTAGCCATGCTTACTCTGGGGCCTATCTCTGCCTCTCTGCCTGCCAGCCTCCTACTCCTGGTCCCTGTGGAGACCCCTGCTCCGCTGACTGGGAGTCACTTCTCCCCTCAGCTTTTCTGCCACATCTCATGCTGCTTGACCCTTGGATCTTACAGGTTTGTCGCCCACTGGAATATTGCCAAGTCTATGGCTGGGTACTACCAGGAGTCTGGCCGGGCGGGCAGAGACGGAAAGCCTTCCTGGTGCCGTCTGTATTACTCTAGGAATGACCGGGACCAAGTCAGCTTCCTGATCAGGAAGGAAGTAGCAAAACTCCAGGTAAGTCCTGGGCAGTAGGAGCCCTTCTTGTCCGAACCCACCGCTCTGCAATTTCCGAACCCAGATGGAGCTTCTGTAATCTGGAGGGGTGCTCCTGAGGCTAGAAGGTATAGCAAGGTGGGGAATGGGGTGTTGGTGGATAGCTTATAACTAGGTTAGACTTTTTTCTTTATACTTAATTGATCTTCGTACAGTCTGTTGTGTGTGTGTTATTTTACATAGTCAAGATCAATCCTGCCTTGATTTAAATTAGCATTGTTGCATAAGCATTTTCCCATATTGTTGTAAGTTCTTTGATTTTAGCCTTTTTTAAAAACTGGTTGCATATTCTTTGTAGAGAACCTAGACACAGACTCAGGAATATAACAGAACTTGGTGTATGATAGGTGGCATTAGAAATCAACAGGAAAACGACGAACTGTTGAATAATTTATTCTAGAAAAAGATAAAATAGAACGCTACCTCCCATGCCATATACATATGAATTACAGGTGGATTAAAGACCTCAAAAAACTGTAAAACTGGGGAGAAAATATTTCATGGCCTTGAGGAAGGGAAGAGTATGTCAAGATTTTTTTTTTTTAATTAATTTATTTATTTTGGCTGCACCGGTCTTAGTTGCAGCATGTGGAATCTTCATTGCGGCATGTGAGCTCTTAGTTGTGGCATATGTGCAGGATCTAGTTCCCTGACCAGGGATCGAACCTGGGCCCCCTGCATTGGAAGCACAGAGTCTTACCCACTGGACCACCAGGGAAGTCCCTATGTCAAGATTTTTAAAAGCAGAAATCATCAAAGAAGACTTGATCTGTTTGAGACTAAATTCGAGCTAAAAATTTCTTTATAGTGACAGACACCATAAACAAAGTGAAAAAATGAGCCATTTGGGGATTTCATCATGATAGACATCATTGGCTGGCTGTATAGAACTCCTGCAGGGAAAAAAAGTAAAAGGCAAACAGCTACATAGCAAAAAGGATGGATTTCACAGAAGGGGAAGCCAGAATATCTAATAAACATACAAAGAGAAAAAAAAAACATACAAAGAGATGCTCAGCCTCACTTAGGAATCAGAGAAATGCAAATCAGATGACAAGCTGTCATTTTATACCTATCAGACTGGCCAAAGTGTAAAACATCTTCATAGTCACTGTTGGCAAGGATGTGGGGAGAGGGCAGCTCATGACATGGTCAGGATTATAAGCTAGAACGGCTTCTTTGAAGAGAGATGAGGTGACACGTGTACGTGGAGGGGCCTGGTGCACTGCGACTCAGCAGTTCCACATCTAGGTAGACAGGGTGTCAGTGCACATGATGGACTGTACGAGGGTATACAGGGATGTTGGCTGCAGCAACATAGTGGGGAAATAAAACTCTTCCTCTGTGGGGTGTGGGGTAAGTAAACAGTGGGCTAGTCACACAGTCGAATGGTCCAGAGCAGTTAAAAATGAAGCAGTAACTCTACATGAATCAACATGGATTAACCCCCCCCAAAACATAATGTGTGACGTTGCAAAAGGATGCACATCAACTTTTCCTTATAAGAAAGATTGAACACGAGGGCTTATTCCTGATCCCCACCAAAAGGACGATAAAAGGATGAAAAGTATATAAACTCACAGGGACAAGGAGAGAAGACACCAGCAGATAGAAATTTTAACAAATGTCTGCCTAGAAAACCCCAAAGACTCTACTAGAAATCTACTAGGATTCATAAGAAAACTTGGCAAGGTGGCTGAACATAAGAGAAACATTACTGTAAATACCTAGGAATAGAAATGAAAACATGTTTAATTTGCAAGAATAAAACTTATAAAATACCTAGAAGTAAATGTTACAGGTTCTTATCAAGAGAATTTTTTTAAAACCTCCCCAGTTGATGTTAATATGCAGCCAGGGATGAGAGCCACTGATTTAGATGAGAAAACTAAAACCTCATTGAAAGAAAACAAACTCTGTACAGATACAAAAGTGATTGGGAAGACTTAAAACTGTCTTTTCTCCTCAAAGTTAATATAAGTATTTCATGAAGTCCCAATTGAAATCCCAAAAGACTTCTATTGGGAAGTAGAATCTTAGAATTTATGTGCAAGAATAAGTGCTCAAGAACAGCCAGGAAAAGTATGAAAAAGGAGAATGATGAAAGGGGTGTGCTTAACCCAGCATCAGAATATGCTGTGCTGCTACCCCGAACAAATCCATGTAATACAGTAACAGTCATTGGAACAGATGAGAGAATTAATAAGAGAGAATTAATAAGTCCTAGAAATAAGTCCTAGAGAAAACAAATAACATACAAGGGAACTCCCATAAGGTTAACAGCTGATTTCTCAGCAGAAACTCTACAAGCCAGAAGGGAGTGGCACGATATATTTAAAGTAATGAAAGGGAAGAACCTACAACCAAGATTACTCTACCCAGCAAGGATCTCATTCAGGTTCGATGGAGAAATCAAAAGCTTTACAGACAAGCAAAAGCTAAGAGAATTCAGCACTACCAAACCAGCTCTACAGCAAATGCTAAAGGAACTTCTCTAAGTGGGAAACACAAGAGAAGAAAAGGACCTACAAAAACAAACCCAAAACAATTAAGAAAATGGTAATAGGAACATACATATCGATAATTACCTTAAATGTCAACGGGTTAAATGCTCCAACAAAAGACACAGGCTTGCTGAATGGATACAAAAACAAGACCCATATATATGCTGTCTACAAGAGACCCACTTCAGACCTAGGGACACATACAGATTGAAAGTGAGGGGATGGAAAAAGATATTCCATGCAAATGGAAATCAAAAGAAAGCTGGAGTACCAATACTCATATTAGATAAAATAGACTTTAAAGAATGTTACAAGAGACAATGAAGGACACTGCATAATGATCAAGGTATATGTACCCAACATAGGAGCACCTCAATTCATAAGGCGAATGCTAACAGCTGTAAAAGAGGAAATTGACAGTAACACAATAATAGTGGGGGACTTTAACACCTCACTTACACCAATGGACAGATCATCCAGACAGAAAATTAATGAGGAAACACAACCTTTAAGTGACACAATAGACCAGATAGATTTAATTGATATTTATAGGACATTCCATCTGAAAACAGCAGATTACACTTTCTTCTCAAGTGCACACGGAACATTCTCCAAGATAGATCACATCTTGGGTCACAAATCAAGCCTCGGTAAATTTAAGAAAATTGAAATCGTATCAAGCACCTTTTCTGACCACAACACTATGAGATTAGAAATCAGTTACAGGGGAAAAAACGTAAAAAACACAAACACATGGAGGCTAAATAATATGTCACTAAATAACCAAGAGATCACTGAAGAAGTCAAAGAGGAAATCAGAAAATACCTAGAAACAAATGACAAGGAAAACACTATGATCAAAAACCTATGGGGGCTTCCCTGGTGGCGCAGTGGTTGAGAGTCCGCCTGCCGATGTAGGGGACACGGGTTCGTGCCCTGGTCCGGGAGGATCCCGCATGCCGCAGAGCGGCTGGGCCCGTGAGCCGTGGCCGCTGAGCCTGTGCGTCTGGAGCTTGTGTTCCACAACGGGAGAGGCCACAACAGTGAGACGCCCGCGTACCGCAAAAAAAAAAAAACCTATGGGATGCAGCAAAAGCAGTTCTAAGAGGGAAGTTTATAGCAATACAGTCCTACCTCAAGAAACAAGAAAAATCTCAAATAAACAATCTAACCTTACACCTAAAGTAACTAGAGAAAGAGGAACAAACAAAACCCAAAGTTAGTAGGAGAAAAGAAATCAAAAGATCAGAGCAGAAATAAATGAAATAGAAACAAAGAAAACAGTAGCAAAGATCAATAAAACTAAAAGCTGGGGCTTCCCTGGTGGCGCAATGGTTAGGAATCTGCCTGCCAATGCAGGGGACACGGGTTCGAGCCCTGGTCCAGGAAGATCCCACGTGCCGCGGAGCAACTAAGCCCATGCGCCACAACTACTGAGTCCGTGTGCTGCAACTACTGAAGCCTGCATGCCAAGAGCCATGCTCCACAACAAGAGGAGCCACCACAATGAGAAGCCCGTGCATCGCAGCGAAGGGTAGCCCGCGCTCGCCGCAATTAGAGAAAGCCCGCTTGCAGCAACGAAAGACCCAACACAGCCAATAAATAAATAAATTAAAAAATAAAAATAAAAGCTGGTTTTTTGAGAAGATAAACAAAATTGATAAACCTTTAGCCACACTCTTCAAGAAAAAGAGGGAGAGGACTCAAATTGATAAAATTAGAATAAGAAAGGAGAATTTACAATGGACACTGCAGAAATACAAAGCATCATAAGAGGCTACTACAACTCTATGCCAATAAAATGGACAACCTGGAAGAAATGGACAAATTCTTGGAAAGGTATAACCTTCCAAGACTGAACCAGGGAGAAATAGAAAATATGAACAGACCAAGCACAAGTAATAAAATTGAAACTGTGATTAAAAATCTTCCAACAACAGCAACAAAAATCTTCCCACAAACAAAAGTCCAGGACTGGATGGCTTCACAGGTGATTTCTTTCAAACATTTAGAGAAGAGCTAACACCCATCCTTCTCAAACTCTTCCCAAAAATTGCAGAGGAACACTCCCAAACTCATTCTACGAGGCCACCATCACCCTGATACCAAAACCAGACAAAGATGTCACAAAAAAAGAAAATTACAGACCAGCATCACTGATGAACATAGATGCAGAAATTCTCAACAAAATACTAGCAAACAGAATCCAGCAACACATTAAAAGAATCGTACACCATGATCAAGTGGGATTTATCTCAGGGATGCAAGGATTCTTCAATATATGCAAAGCAATCAATGTGATACACCTTATTAACAAACTGAAGAATAACCATATGATCATCTCAATAGATGCAGAAAAAGCTTTTGACAAAATTCAACACCGCTTTATTATAAAAATGGTACAGATGAACTGGTTTGCAAGGCAGAAATAGAGACACAGATGTAGAGAACAAACGTATGGACACCAAGGGGGGAAAGTAGCAGGGGGGATGGTGGTGGGATGAATTGGGAGATTGGGATTGACATGTATACACTAATATGTATAAAATAGATAAGAACCTGCTGTATAAAAAATAAATTCAAAGAACAAACAAACCAAAAGAGAAAAGAAAGGTCCTAGAATACATCGTTTAATATTGATGAAGCTGATAATTCAGTTTAATGGGAAAAGAATGAATTGTCTAATAGCTGGTGCTGACACAGCAGGAATAAA
The DNA here is from genome assembly GCF_005190385.1 of Monodon monoceros. Lineage (NCBI taxonomy): Eukaryota > Metazoa > Chordata > Mammalia > Artiodactyla > Monodontidae > Monodon > Monodon monoceros. Next base: position 30,190,714 of record NW_021703786.1, read on the forward strand.
ATAAAAGTGCCCCATTTGACACCTTATATAAAAGACAGATTAAGGACCTCATGTAAAAATGAAACAAAATTTAGTCCAGTGTGCCACCTAGGGCTGGAGAGATGGTGAAGATATTTTTGTAATGAAAATTAAAAATCCAGAAAGCTGTCTTTTAAAAAACCAAATATTTGAATATATAAAAAATCTTAAGTTTCTATAAATCCTGAACCTATGGAAAAAATATACGTGGTGAAAGATACCGTAAACAAATAGACTGTAGATCTGGAAAAATATTTAATATAAAACGCAAACAAAAGGTTAAAGTTGAGAATAAATAGAGAGTTTTCACCAACTGACAAGAAAAACAAAGGATATGAAAGGAAAGTTCCCAGAAAAGCTCATCCAAATGGCTCGTCTAAAGATGTTCAAATTAGGTAGTAATCAGGTAAATGCAAATTAAAGTAAAATGATTTGACACGTGTGTAAAAGAGCTCAAACTCCTGTTGCTAGTGGGCACGTGAAGGAAAGAGTGCCTACACTTCGCCAAGAGAAAAATGCAGGGTTACAGTCTTTTGTGGGGAAGCAATCTAGCAATATCTATTTAAATTTTAAAATGCAGATACCCTTTGACCTCGATATCCTATTTCTGGAACCAAATCACCTGAAATAAGAGTGGCAGTGGGGACTTGCCTGGGGGTGCAGTGGTTAAGAATCAGCCTGCCAATGCAGGGGACGTGGGTTCAGTCCCTGGTCCGGGTAGATCCCACATGCCACAGAGTAACTAAGCCCATGTGCCACAGCTACTGAGCCCACGCACCCTAGAGCCTGTGCTCCGCAACAAGAGAAGCCACCGCAATGAGAAGCTCACGCACTGCAATGAAGAGTAGCCCCCGCTCGCTGCAACTCGAGAAAGCCTGCATACAGCAAAGAAGACCAAAAAATGCAGCCAAAAATAAATAAGTAAATAAAAGTGGCAGTGCGTAAGTTTATGTGCTCAAGGGCTTGAATGGTAGAATTGATCATGAGGACAGAAAATCGGAAACAAACTAAATATCTAGCAATAGGGAGTGAAGAAGAAATGATAGTAAATACTCCCCATAGGGTAATAGGCATAGCTGGGGGCCCAGGAAATCTCCTATCTTCCTTTTTATAAAAATCATATTTATTACTGTTGCACTTTATAGGTTTGCTATATTGAAATGTAAGTTCCATGACAGCAGGAACCTTTCCTGTGTGGCTGTAATAAATGCCTAGCTCAGTGCTGGGAATGTAGTTTAGTGCTTAATAAGTGTTTATTGAATAAATGAGTAAATTTGAATGACGGGAGAGAAGGTGGATGCAAGTAGTGATTGGGAATGAAGGGGTCTTGCGAGGACCAAGGATGATAGTTTGCCATGACCTAAGGGAGTGTGATTAACTTGTCTGAAGTTCAAATTAGACAAGGAAAAGATTTCGGTAAGGTGATTACGTATAAGGTATTTATTTAAAACTTACTAACGCAGTGAATTACAAGAACTCACACTGGGCTCATCATTGAGACATTTGAGATCATTTGAGATAAAGAGATGATCCAGGGGCTTCCCTGGTGGCACAGTGGTTAAGAATCCACCTGCCAATGCAGGGGACACGAGTTCAAGCCCTGGTCCGGGAAGATCCCACATGCCGCAGAGTGACTAAGCCCGTGTGCCACAACTACTGAGCCCGCGTGCCACAGCTACTGAAGCCCATGTGCCTGGAGCCTGTGCTCTGCAACAAGAGAAGCCACCGCAATGAAAAGCCCGTGCACTGCAATGAAGGGTAGCCCCCACTCACTGCAACTTGAGAAAGCCTGTGCACGGCAATGAAGACCCAATGCAGTGAAAAAAAAATTTTTTAATAAAAAATAAATAAAAAAGAGGTGATCCAGAAAGCTTCCAGAGAGGTGTTACATGGAGGACTGGGAGTCCAAAGAGCACCAGTTTTCACCATTGTAATATTCGAAACGAGAAACAGTGCTTCCAAATGCTAAATAAACCATCCCATCTAGAATTTCCTACCCAGCCAATCAGTTAGTGTGAAAGTAGGATAAAGACATTTTCAGACAGACGATTTTAAGAAACTTTCTCCTTTGGAGAAGCTACTAAAGGATGTTCTCCACTGCAGAGGCTGTCAACTAGGAAAGGAAGATGGAGACCTGACCCAGGAGCGAGGCAAAGGGAGTGTCCTAGGACGAGAGTGAAGGGTAGTCTCTGCTGTGCACCAGGCCTGGAGAGCAGAGGCCCAGGTCGAACATGGGGATGGAAGGCACCAGGAAGGACGTTTCCAAAGATAAAAGTGGACCTGGCCATCATTGGCCCCCGCTTCCCGAAGTGAATTTTTCATTACATCAGAACATTTGGGGGGGGGGTATTCGTGATGCACTGAAATCTAAGGAAATGAAAAAACAGGTCAGCTGTTAATTTCAGGAGAAACAACGTTGTTGAAGGATATGTGATCATGGGAAATAGTAAAAATATAATCACGCGGTTAGCTCTGAAGAATCACCTTAAGGGAAATTGTGATGTAATAAGAAATCGTGATATAAATATATTGGGAGAATGGAAGTAGAGGAAGTATGTGGATTTGTGTGTTCGGGAGATGGGAACCATTCAACTTCCAGAAGCAGAAAGAATAGAGAATGTCTTGGGTATTAGTGTCTGCTATATTTTCTTGGCTCTTGTGTATTTTAAATTTTTTCACAATTTTTTTTTAAGATTTTTTTTTTTGATGTGGACCATTTTTAAAGTCTTTATTGAATTTGTTACAATATTGCTTCTGTTTTACGTTTTGCTATTTTGGTTGCGAGGCATGTGGGATCTTAGCTCCCCGACCAGGGATCGAACCCGCAACCCCTGCATTGGAAGGCGAAGTCTTAACCACTGGACCGCCAGGGAAGTCCCTTCACAGTTTTTTAAAAGGAAAATTTAACAAATAGTCATGTACCAAGAGGCAAATAACGTATAATCCCAACACTCAGAAGTAATGACTGTCAGCGTTTAGTGCATGTCCTTCCACACATACAGGTTAGTATGTTCCTTCACACACTCGTGTATGTATTCAACCCCTATTAAATTAGGTCATATTATACAGTGATTCCCAAATGCCATTCCCCGGGCCCTTTGCATGAGAATCACCTGAGCAGCTTTTTGAAAATATAAACTCCCTGGAGCTCCAGGTTCAGAAAGTTCAATTCAGTAGTCTTGCTGAATTGGGCCTCAGGTCTTTTAAAGTTACCCAGGTGATTCCGATGCATGGTCAGCTGTGGGGACTCTGTTTTGTGAATGGCTTTATTAGTGTCATTTGATATTTTTCTCTCTCACCATTTGTTGGGCTACAGGGTAGTCCAACTATGTAAGACTTTTACTGAATGGTCGTTTCTTGTCTCCAGGAAAAGAGAGGGAACAAAGCATCCGATAAAGCTGCTGTCTTGGCCTTTGATGCCCTGGTGGCCTTCTGTGAAGAATTGGGGTGAGTGACTTATCTTGTGTGTGGAAACAAGTGTTAGTGAGATCTTTTCCTCTCCCAGCACTGCTAGTTAACAAGCTAACATAGGACAGTTCTTGGGCCACCAAGGAACCCCTGCCTGCTGAAAGCCATCGTGTGGGAATATTTCCTGTCGGAGCATGGAAGTTGGTACCCTCCCACCTTTCTGTGGAAGGCCCCAGAAACTCTGGCACTGTGAGGATTCGTTGAGTATTTTGGGTGGTCATCTACCCATCCCACTCCACCCACTTCTGAGTGGCTGGCACCATGGGTGACTCAGTTCCGAGAGATGTGACCAGTTCTGATCCATTGGCATTGTGGTGATAATGTGCCACTGCGCTGTACCACTGCTTCACTTGTGGAGTAGTCACTCTCATCCCAGACCCAAGCAGAGACATGTGGCCCAGTTTATGTCTTGGGAGGGCAGGGGCGGTAATGTGCTTGGAGAGAAATCAACTTTTCTAACATAACACCAGCCTGCCTACTCGGAACCCACTTATCTATTTGATCTGAATCTGCTGGTGGTGGGGGCCGTGAAAGAGCCTGCTAGCTGCTCAGTGACAGGCAGACTGTGGCTGGGAGAGCCCTGGGCACGAGCAGCTGTGGGCGCACTGTATGAGGGACATCCAGAGCATTCTGGACAAGCTCGGAGCACTTGCATTTGTGTAGCCCTTTGCTCGAAAAACCTCTTTGATTCCTCTGCTCTCACTGGTCAGATCTCGTTGGACAACCCTGTAAGGTAGATGAGGCAGAATTGATTGCTTCAGACTTAAGAGATGAACAGACCACTGTCCAGAGAGGTCGTGGTTGGGAGTTCCCTGGCGGTCCAGTGGTTAGGACTCGGTGCTTTCACTGCCGAGGGCCGGGGTTCAATCCCTAGTCGGGGAACTAAGATCCTTCATGGATGCCACTAATCCCCCATTTCCCAGTTTTTTCAGCGATATGCACATTTTCATACACACATGCTATCTTGGTTTTTGCAAGACTGGATCCTTGAAGCATGGAGTTGATTAGGTGCATGGTACTGGTGGTGCCCACCAGATGTTTGGGGCTTTCTTCTGGAAACCAGAGAGGCACTTATTTGGGCCATGTGTTCTGATTCCCACCCCCTCCTATTCACCAAGTCTGTGGCTCCTAGGCTGAAGCTACTTCCTTCTCTAAGCTGCCATGTCTCATTTGGCCTCTGTGGCAAGACCACGCCCAGCAGAGGTGATTGGCACCCTTGCCCACAGCCATTGCAACCAGAGCCCTTTCAGGCACTAACATAGTGAGTTGCTAAATTAGGCCTTCTTTGGTTCCTTGAGTAAAGCGCTTGTCATGAAAGGGCTCAGTGTCCTTGCTAGTTGTCAGAGTCCCCTCTGCTTGAAGTCACCCTGGCTGGACTCTTGTTTGGGGTGAGTATGAGGCTCTGTGGAGCTGTCTGGAAGCTTAGCTCTGCTGTATCCCTCTGGGCTGCAGCAACTCACCCGGCAAGAGGACAGGTCCTCCCAGGGCCCTCTGCTTTCTGTCTCATACCAGAGAGCTGGGGCCTGTTAGAGTGTCAGGGGTCTGGGCATCAGTGGGCCTCCTGTTGCCCCGTGTGCAGCCTCATCTCTTCTATCTCATTTGCTACACATGAGGGCGTCAGATTCCAGGACTTCCAGGCCCTGGGACGGAGTGAACGCAGCTGGTATGGCTGGATTTGAAGTTGCTCTTTGAGTAGAAAGGAATGTTTCTTCATTGCATAAATGGTATATAATACGAAAGCAAAGCCCCTTCCTCACCAGATACTTGCCCTTTTTCTAAGAATAGCCTGGTTTGAGGTTGACGTTGAAGCAGCTGTTTGCAAAGGGAGGGCACTTGGCAGCGAGGGACAGCCCTGCTTGATGGCTTTGGCAGAGGCGGGGACATTTCTACAAGGGCTGTGTTGTAGGGTCTGGGGTGCATGGGGGCTGGGGGACCCTGTGAGGGATACCTGGGCATCTCTGGGACCAAGAGAAAAGACACTTGGGTCACATGAATGAGGCCAGCGTGGGGCGTCCAGTTGGCTTCCTCTCTTCTTTGCGTGCAGCTCCTTTCTCTGAGCATGGCCATGAAATGCATTTGATTATTTATGACAGGGCCAAATTTATCTTTGTGTGTAAAAGGAACAGTAATTAGGTTCAAAGCAACCTTCCTCCAGCCTAGAGGCCTCTGGACCCTGAGATGGGAAAAACAGCTTTGGTTTAGGCCTAGATTGTACTGGGCTCTGTCAACTCCTGGGGTCTCCACGCTGGGGGAGCCAATGGCCCAGCATCCCTCTGTTTATCCATTCATTTGCTCATTCGTTCATTCATTCATTTATTCAACCAGCAAATATTGATTGATACTGACTCTGTGCGAGGGCACATCAGAAAAGGGGGTACAATTGGGAACAGAAAGAGACCCAGCCCCTGCTTTTTGTTGCTTGGACCAGTGGGGAAGACAGGCACTTATCAGATAATCACATGAAAACTGTATAATTCCAGACTGTTAGAAGGGCTTTGGAGAAAAGGTACATGGCGTTTTGAGAGTGTATAACAGTGGCCCCCTTCTTGGCCCACAGAAAGTCAGGTCACGACTCTTCATACTCGTTGACCCTGTCGAGTGCGGGGAGTAAACCAAACACAATAGCAAACAAGATGAGAAACAGGACCGTAATTATGAACAAGCAGATCACTACCAGGCCCCCCTGGTCGAAGGGGTTCTGCCAGAACTCATCCTTCCAGGTGCGTTTTGCTAGTAGTCTGTCCATGTGAACCTGGAAAAGTGGGGACAGAGGCCCTGAGTGCAGGGGCTTCTCCAAGGCCCTGTCCCAGGTGCTACTCCCTGCCCCCAACTTCACCCTCTGGTGGGATCTCAGAGAACGGCGGCCACCTCTGTAGCTAGCAGGCATTGAAGGGATGGTGGGTCATTGGGCTCAATGCCTCCAGCAAGCAACAAATGGGCTTTCTTCCTGTGTAGAAGCAAAAGCAGGGACTGGTACCAAGAGAGGGGGGTCCCTTGAGTTCTTCCTGGAGGCTGCCTCTGGCTTCTCCGGTCCTTTCCTGAACAGCCCTGCTGTGAGCAGGACTTTGTCTCCCATCCCTGAGAACTGCTCAGCCAGGATCTAAAAAGCAGCGCTCTAGACCCTTCCTGGATTTTCCTGCCTCGGTTGCCAAACATTTGGGAAGCATTTTGAGAGATCAGCACAGGAGCCCAGGAGTGGATGGTCTCAAGCTGAGGCCTCTGTAGGCTTCCTTAGAGGCAGGTGAAAACAGAAGGACTAACTAATCTTGAAACACAGCTGAGATGGGCAGGCTGTGAGTCTGTAGCCAGTTGAAGGGAGTAAAGGCGGAGAAGGAAGGAGCCATTACCGGGGTCTGCTGTTTGTACTCCTGTGTCCTAAGCGAGGGCAGGCAGGTCAGGGTAATCCTTCAGGCCCCACGCCTTGGGGGCCTGAGCTGAAGAAGCCGCCAGGTGACCAGAGCTGCACTGTGACTCAGAGAAGCAACTCTTGGGAGGAAAAGGTGGCCGCATTGCTGACTGCCCCCCACCAGACCTGCTTGCTGTCACCAGAGCAAACAAAGGTGGGCTAGGGCCCATTGCCTAGCAACCGCGTTCTCTTTCAGCCTTTCACACTTACCCCTCTGCTGCGTTCTGCCCTTTTGTGATGCTGTTTTGGGGGGCTGCTCAGGGGCGTGGGTTGAGGTGTCCTGGCTGAGAGAGGTCAGACTTGGGGTGGGTGGGGGAAGAGACTGGATCCGGGGCCCTTGCCCCAGGCCTCCCGTCCACCTCACCTGTGGCTGGGTCCTGCCCCTCCTCTCAGTCCGGATGGCCCGTCTACTGAAAGGACCTGCCCAGAGGTCGGGAGGCCCCAGGGCTGGGGCTGCCACGCATGGCCGCTCACTTCCTGTGGCGCCGGGTTGATGATTAACCACAGCTCCAGCTGGCACCTCCTGGAACCAGCATGTGCGTGTTTATCACCATTGAGGCCCCAGGCTCCTGTGGAGGCCCAGCTTCCCCCTTGGTGTCTTTGTGTGCCGCTTAGGCCCGGCCACAGCTGCTTCGTGTGGGTTCCCACCCCCTGGTGTGATGGGGCAGCCGGGAAGCAGGAGTGGGGCCTGTGTCCCTTCTCGTGGAACCTGGTGGCTGCCATTCCATCCTTGAAAGACAGGAGTCGAGTGCCCACGGTGGCCAAGAACTGCACCAGGTGCTGTGTGTCCAGTTGTGAGCGAGAGAGGCAGGCCCTGCCCTCCCAGGGGTTACATTATAGGGTACCAGTCCTCAACCCTGCCTGTTCCAATCATCCGGGAGCTTTTCGGAATGCCGGTGCCCAGGCCCCACCTGGTAGCACAGAGATCAGCCTCTGGGCATGTCAGAGCCCTGTGCTTGGTAAACCTTGTCGGGTGATTCTCCTTTTTGTTTTTTCAATTTAGTGTGTGTTTTTTTAATTTATTTAATTTATTATTTTAATTTTTGGCTGCATTGGGTCTTTGTTGCTGCGCGCGGGCTTTCTCTAGTGGCGAGTGGGAGCTACACTTCGTTGCGGTGCGCGGCTTTCTCATTGCGGTGGCTTCTCTTGTTGTGGAGTGCGGGCTTTAGGCACGCAGGCTTCGGCAGTTGTGATAGGCAGGCTCAGTAGTTGTGGCTCGCAGGCTCTAGAGCTCAGGCTCAGTAGTTGTGGTGCACGGGCTTAGTTGCTCCGTGGCAGGTGGGATCTTCCTGGACCAGGGCTCAAACATGTGTTTGAGAATCCACCTGCATTGGCAGGTGGATTCTTAACCACTGCGGCACCAGGGAAGCCATCATCGTGGGATTCTGACATGCAGCCGGGGGCTGGAGGAGATGATGGGAAAGTTCCTTGAAGTCCTTCTTAACTATCCTGGCTTAATTGACCTTGGCTTACGTGCCGCTTCGCATTTCCTTCTGTAAAACACTCTGACTAATGTCCTTGGCCTGCTGAATGCTCAGAGCCAGCAGGCTGGTCTCAGCACACCCTCGGACTTCCGCTCCATTAGCTTAGTTGGATGCTTATTAAGCGTCAGCTGCTTGTTCCCAAACCTGTTTTGTGGCAGTTGTACTTGTAATTACATAATTGCACTTAACATTACATAAAAATGAAGTGGTGATAATAGCTGAAACCCCAGTTTTACAACTGGGGAACAGGCACAGAGAGGTTAAGTAACTTACCCAAGGTCACACAGCTAAGAAGTTACTGCTTTGGGGTTTAGACCCAGCTGTTCCTGTCAAAAATAGATGTGGACAGGGCAACTGTAAACATTTCCTAAAAATGCAGAAGTATTTCACACTCAGGTTTCCTTGCAGATGTCTTCAAGTTCTTATTCTGCCTTAAAGAAATCAAAATTAGCAAATAGACAATTCAGGAACTCTGGTCGGCAAACCCACACTTGGAGAAAAGACCTCGGCCCTGCATCAAAAAGATTGACCAAGGAATGTGCGTCTGTATGTTTCCATTTCAAATGAGAGGTGTAGAGAACTTACGTCTCGGGTACACAAACGTTGCTTTAATTGACTTTTTCAATTAACTTCTGGCCCTGATCGGAAAATCCTCCTGAAATGATCACCACGAAGGGAATGATGTGATGTGAAGAGGTAGAGAATGCTGTTGGTGCCCATGGCATAGTCTGGCCTGGGGCCTGAGGAGACTCCCCTGGGAGGAGCGATGTTGAAGTTGAGATGGGAAGCCGACGTAGGAGTTAGAATGTGGAGACAGTGTTCCAGGGTAGGCAACCGGTTCCCAAGGAGAGCGAGGAGACTTTTCCTAAGGACAAAATTAATTTGTCTTCAGTTTTTTTTTTTAACTTTTATTTTTTTAATTATTATCTTGTTATTGCCGTACAGCTTGAGGGATCTCAGTTCCCTGACCAGGGATTGAACCCGGGGCATGGCAGTGGAAGCCCAGAATCCTAACCACTAGGCCACCAGGGAACACCCTGTCCTCAGTTTTTTATGGTCTGCAATTTGTTATTACCCACAAGCAAATATGTCGTATTGAAGATTGTTATCTGTAGATTGCTTTCAAATGTTAATGTTTGGGAAAACAGGAGAAAACTGTTTTGTCTGCTCTGCCAAGTTTTGCTATTAAGATTCTTGCACTGGTGGCTTTACTGTAGTTTCTAATAAGGCATAACATATGTACAGTAAACTGCACAGATCTGAGGTGTAGAGTGAAACCCTCGTGAGGGACCGAGAGACCACAGTCGAGAGACCGGCTGGGACGCTGCGGCAGTGACTGCAGGCAGGCGCTGCTGGTAGCTTGTTCCAGGGTGGCATGGCGGTGGGAACAGAGAGGTGTGGTGGCCAGAGTCAGCCAGATGTTCTCTGGGGCTCAGACGGCCTGATGGCCGCCCCTTCCATGGTCACCACCTGCCTTGCTGTACCTGTTTATTCTTTGCCGTGATGGGGGAATTGCTGCCTCCTCTCCATGCCCATCTTTCCCAGAGGACCAGCCAGAGTACGTCAGGCTGCTCTTGTGCTGGGGCAGATCTGGTTGGTTGATCTGAGTGGGATTGGAGCCTGCCTGGGACCTGGCGTGACAACTTCAGGAGGGGAGCCATTGGTGGCGGGGCTCAGCGTGCCCCCGTAAGCCCTCCAAGGGGAGGGACAGAATCTTATTTGGGGTCAGCAGTTAAGTACTGCCTGGCCTGGAGGAGGAGAACGCGAATGAACCTCCTGTCAACCTGTCGGTGCCCAGGTCTGCCGACTTCTTGGCAGCTGGACCAGGGAGCCTGAATCTTTTCTAGAAAAGATGTTCAGCCTCAGCCACACTGAGGAAGGATGTTCTTGATGCTGATGTAACTCACGTAAGGAAAAGTCACACGAGGATCAGGCTGCTGCACCGTTGGAGCTTCTCCTGAACTGAGGGCTTCCTTGGGACCCTCCAGCTGTTGGTGCTGGGACTGGCAAGGGCGGGGCTTCACATCCTCCCACCCTCCCTCTGTTTTTCTTCTGGGTGGGAGACATAGCTGGGCCCCACCCCAGCTCTTAACTCTTAGGGCACACCCGCTTATAGGGAGGTTACTTTGAGAAGAGTTTGGGGTGCGGCTGTTTGGGATCTAGGGTTGGTATTGTAGGTGGTGGGTAATGGAGTGAGAGCCTTATCAGTACTACAGCTGGAGGCCTGGGGCCCCGGGTGTGGTGAGCAGGGGCTCGAGCCAGGTGGGGGGTGCCCAGAGGCTGGCTCTGCCACTTTTCAGCTGGTCAAATTTAGGGAAGTTACCTATTTCCTCATCTTTAAAATGGTGATAATAATGGTACATTTGGCATTGAGGTGGTCATCATGACTAAATGAATTTATCTGCATCAAAATGCTTAAGACACTGCCTGAGCGGGGATGAGTCCTCAGTGAATTTTAGTTACATCTTTATCCTCACCATTGTTGCAAGTATTATTATGGTTATCATTATTTTTCCGAGTCCCATTCTTTTGTGGTGTGGTGGGTGTGGTAGAGAGTACAGACAGATTCTTGAATTTCTTTTATTTTCTATGGAAGCACTCTTCTCTGGGTCTTCAACCCAAACCAAACCCGTCAGAGAAGTCCCTGGGCACCAGGAAGTGAAACCAACCAGAGAGAGAGCTTCTCCTGCCTGCCTGTCAGCTGGAGATGGTGGGGCTGCAGGGGAGTGGCAGGGCTGGCATCCCCTCTCCACTCCCTGTTTTCTGAGTAGATGGAGCTCTGCCTCAAGGCAGGCAGAGCATGGGCTGCATAGGCCAAGATGACAGAGGCGTATAAAAAACGCAGACTTCTTTATGGCCCCGGCGGACCAGGGTTGTATGTGTGTGTCGGGGCGGGTACCGCGTGGGCCTCTGCCTCCCCTGCCCTCGTTCCTGGCTTTGTAGCTCTACCTGGAAAGTTCTGTGGGAGAGAAAGTAAACTGAAGGGAAAGAGGCCAGGCAGTGTTGCATGTCAGCAGGCCCAGTTTTTGAAATGAGGCCACATTGCTCTGGCTTGGCGCCCTATTTAGAGGGACAGATAATGATGCTTCATATCAGTGGAGGTCTTAGGATATGCCCAGCACTGTGCCAAGGTCATCTCGGTTTATCCTCACAGGCTTAGCCCAGGAGGTGGGGACCAGGATTAGCCCCATTTCACAGGGGAGGAAATATGGCTTGAAGAGGTTGAGTCACTGACCTCCGGTTTTGTAGCTGGCGGGGGTGGGAGCGTGAGGATTTGAATGCAGACAGTCCGGCACACGTTGGGGAAAGGACGGAGCCGTCAGGATGCAGGTTATGGACAATAGTAGGGGCCTCACCTCTCTTATTGCAGAAGTTTGGGAAGACCCAGTGGCCTGAGCCTGGTAGGACGGGGTGTGCTGGCTGTGGTTAATAGCAGTGGTGACCGTGGCGTGGCATTCCTGAGCCCGGCACCTGCCTGGGGCAGACGCAGCCTCCGCCACTGCCGAGCAGGCGTCTGGGGAGGGCGGAGCTTGTTAGCAGCTGGTGCTCGGCAGGAACGGCACCGCAGCCCTCCCCTGGTTCTGCAGCCTTCCCTCTCGCGTGGCATTCCTGCCTGCATGTTTTTCCAGCTTCCGAGAGCACAGGGAGAGCAGAGGCCTGGCAGGGACGGTCACTGGCCATGTCCCTGGGATTCTGGCACGCTGCCCACCTGATGCACGTAACCCAGCCCAGGGAGTCTGGCACCACAGAAACACATAACCAGAAAGCTTTTACTGGGAAAGAAACAGGCAAATACTGGAATGGAACACAGACGTGTCCGTGCTCTAGGGGGAGCTTGGGACTCAGGAGCTGCCGCGCAAAGCCCCTCTCCGATTGGCCTGCTCCTCTTTGGCGTGGGAGCCTTGAGCCAGCTCCCCACACGTGCGGGCTGTTCTCCAGGTGTGGGGACCCCACTTCTGTGTTTTGTTAGAAAGCGCAGGTAGGCACAGAACCCCCGGTGGTTTTCTGTCTTAGAAACAGTCGAGTCCTCCTCGGCACCCTGTGTTCACTGTCAGGTGAGAGTTTTGTGGCCGGCACAGCCCTTATTTCCTTGACGAGGCTCCAGCTCTCAGTCAGTGTCTGGGTTCCTGGGGTAGGCCAGGGCTGGGCCCGTGGATCTTTGTCTTGAGGGTTGAGGGCTGCAGGGCCAGGCTGACGCCCTGGGTCATGGCTTTGGCGGTCTCCTCTCCGGCTCCTCCTCGGCCGCCGCCCTGGCCCTCACGGTGGGGTCGTGGGTCCCACCAGGGCCCTCCTGCCTCCCCGCTTAGGGCGGCAGCACCGGCAGCAACAGTAGCCGACGGCCATCAGCAGCAGCAGCAGCACGGTGGCTGGGGGGTTGGGGGAGAGAGCAGAGAGCGCCGGAAACTCAGAGGCGAGGAGGAAAAGAACGCCCGCCATACTTCCAAAGAGGCCCCTCTGGGGGCCTGGAGGACCTTCACCAAAGCCCTGGTTCAGTGGTCAGAAATACCCGAGAGTCTGGGAAGAGGTGTGACTAGTCCCCATGCCGGCCCCCGGAGCTTTGCTCCCTCCATCTGTGGGTTGGGGTGCCGGAGGCACCTCTGGGCCCTGGTGCCCAGCACACCTGTTTCCTAGAGCAGCATGTCAGGATTAGGGGAGATCCCCTGGCTCCCCCCAGGGGACATCTGCTTCTCCTCCTCTGTCTGGGGGACCACCCAGCCACCTCTGCCAGCCCCGTGGCTGGTACCATGGTCTCGTCTCTCCTGGATGCCAGGAAGAGCCATGGGCGCTGAGGAGACTCTGGGAGCCGCAGCTTACCTGTGAAAATGACAAGGACCGAGAAGGCCACGATCTCCACGGGCTCGGCCTGGGGCAGCGTCTGCAGCTTGTACAGCAGCCTCTCGCCTATGGAGCGCATCTCCAGCGCAAGGTTGGAGGCTGCCATGTTGTGCCGGGTCCCTGCCGGGGTTCCTCCTGAGCTGCAGAGCAGGGAGAGGACCTGGAGTCCCCACGGAGCTGCCTCCAGAGAATCTGCCCTCTCACCTACCCCAGCCTGCAGAACGAGTTTGTCAGGTCTCACCCCTCACAGCCCTGGTGGCTCACAGCTCACGAGGGAGGCAGGGAGCCGGCAGGGCCCCTTGCTTACCGCTCCGCTGTGGCTCTCAGCCCCCACCTAGCTGGCACTGCTCGGGCGAGGGAAGCTGGGGATGACAGTGAGCCTGAGGCCCTGCCGCAGGAGGGGTCTGCCAGCCGGCCGAGGTCAGCCACGGTTGCTGACCGTGAAGGAGACTGCATGCTCCTTTGTCTTAGACGCCACTCCTAGGTGTTGCCAGGGTGCCTCGGATGGGCATGGCTCCCCTGGCGGCCCCTGAGTGCCTCCCTGGTGGGGACATGGGGCTCCAGGATGCCAGCCTGGCACCCTTGCTTTTCATCATATGTGGGGACAGAAAGGTTGGCTTCTTCCGAGAGCAGGCTCATGGGGGCTTCTGGCCGGGGTAGGCCGTAGTTGAGAGCTGACTGGGGGCAGGGGTCTGAGCCCCCCTGGGGCCCCCCACCTCTCCCACCAGCCTCATTTCTTTACTCATACCGTGTCTTCCTGTGAGAAGGTGGAGGTGACACCGTGTCCTTCTAGTTTTCCCCAAGGGGTCCTCTCTCAGGATGGGACCAGGTGTCCCAGGGGGCGTTTAGCCTCCCTCTCTTGCTGGCTTGGACCTGCCTCTCTGGCTGACCAAGAGAGTCCCCTCCGCTCCCCCCTCCCCCCAACACCCCCTGCCCCTGGCCCCAGGTGAGGGGCAACTGAGCCTACAGGCCCCAGGACCGAGAGCCTCCTCCTGTCTGTCGTGCCCAAGGGGCCGAAGGTGAAGGTCCAGGCCGGGTCAGTGAGTCAGAACACATTATGCCACAGACCTTCTTTCCCCTTCCGCCTCCCCGGTGGGCACGAGGGAGCCAGCGCCTCTTCAGAGAGGGATCAGGGACAGCCTGTGCCAACCCAGAATCAGCCTGTTCCCCGAGGCAGCTCTTAGCCAGGGCAGGGCTGCAGGCGGCCAGGGGCCTGAGCCAGACTGTAAGCTCTCATTACCTCCGCCTCATCCCTCAGCCAGGCACATTTGCCCCCAGGTGGCTGCGGTCTGTGAGGCCGGTCACTCCTGGCGCCGCCATCACAGCATAGCGTCCTTAGAGCCGCCTTGAAGGTCATCCGCTCGAGTCCTCTGCGCCGCACTTGGCTCCCTGCCCTCCCTCTGGCATGCGGCCTTTGCTCGAGTGGGGAGCCCCCCTGCGGCCCAGCCCGGCCCATTCCTTCTTGGGCAGCTCTGATCGTTAGAAGATGGGATTGCCTGGTGACCTCGTCAGTCCCACCTGTGGTCACTCAGGCCAATTCCGCCCTCTTCTGCCTCACGGTCCTCCAGGGCTTGGACGGCCAGCGCGGATTCCTCCTGCATCTCCTTCCCCACAGGATAACTGCCCTCGTCGGGTCAGGGGGCCGCCCCCATAGAATAGCATTCAAATCATCCTGGGTTTGAATACTGCCAGCCTTCTTCCTGCTTTTGTGACACGGGAGTGGCTCTGTCTCTCTGAGTCTGTTCCTTTTCTCGTTTTCCATGAAGATGAGGTGCCCGTCTCTCGAGGCTGTCGGGAGGGTTGAGCACAGGGCCGGGCTCCGGGAGTACCCAGCCCATGTGATTCCCCTCTGGGCGGGGTCCGGCCAGCGCAGCAGAGGCCAGGCGGCCTTGGGGGGTGGTCACACCCCCACACATTCACTGTCAGTGACCTTCCTCCAACACCTTTGGGGAGTTTCGTCTGTGTCCTTCATGCCCGGGATGTTTGTGGTGTGTGAGGTGAAGGAGAGTGGTGGGGGGCCGGCTGGAGATGGGGGGGCTATGTTTTAAGTGATGATGGGGGGTAGCAGGCAGGTGATGGCTCTGTGGAGGATTAGATGGTCTCCTGTCAAAGGGGGAGGCTCCTGAAATTAGAGCCTCCCAGCTTCTCCCATGCCCCACCCCAGGGTCTGCACGTTGCTACAAAGGAGATCAGGATCCCAGTTTTCCAATGTACTAGGAGGCATAGAATTCTAGAATGCCATGGGTCATCCACTCCTGCCTCCTTTCTTTTGCATATGGGGACACTGAGACCGGAGAGAGGAAGGGACTTCACGGTCACACTGCAGGAGTGGGGCCTGGCAGTGCTGCCTCCGCCATCCCTCCATGGGCGCCTGTCTCAGGCAGCCTCCTCTTCGATGGGCAAGATAAGTCAGCCCAGGAGCAGCCCACAGAGGGCCTGGCCCATGCGATGGGCTCAGCACAGGGACCAGGGCTCTGCGTGATCAGCCCCACCCCACACGGGAGTCTGGAACACATCTTTCATCACTCACCAGGCCACACTTGCTCTCTGAGAACCTCCTGTGACTTGTCACCAAAGGCAGATCTTGCGAGTCTTTCTGTCTCAGGCTCGTGAACTCCTTCCCGAGCATAAGACCCCTCTCCTCAGGTCACACCGAACAGACCTCCTCCCACTGACCAGTGGAGCAGGTGTGCACAGGAAGGTGGTCCCCTCCCTTGTTCTGGGGCCTCCGGGCATCTCGCTCCCCGGGTTTCCAGGAGGATGGGAGCCCACCCGCTGGTCCCATTCCTGGAGGAGGGACCGAGGGACCGGTGGGCCGACCGAAGCCGAGGGGGAGCTTGCCCGGGGCTCAGGAGCTGGGCTGCTTTCCCCTCCCCTCTTCGGCTACTTGGCCTGGCTTTTTCAGCCTGATTGGCCCAGGGCCTGCACTGCCTAATGTAGCCATCAGAGACACTCCTTCACAGAGAAGGCGGAGGCGAGCGGGTCGGCGGGGGGCTTTTTCACCTGTGCCCCCCACGCCCAAAGACCCAGGAGGGATTGCAGAGGGTCGCGCCTCCGCTTGTGAGTGAGAGGTTGCGTGGAGACCCTGGTCAGTTGGGGCGTGATCTCCAGAGCAGGGAGGGGGAAGGTGGGGCCGGGCTGAACTGCTGTGCCGGAAAGGCGGGGCCTGTTGATCCGGAGCTTCGCCTCTAAAGTCAGCCGTCCTCCAGGGTTAGGAAGTCTGAAAGCTGCAGACTCACGCCCAGGGGACCCGGGCCCCGCTCTGGGAAGAGTGTCGGTCCACTCCAGCGGGCCACAGACGTGGACAGCCAAGGCCTCTAGGGACTTGGATTGGCCCCAGGGCTGCTCACTGCATCCTGTCTGCAGGAGTGGGGCTGCTGGACACGGCTGTTCTGCCCCAAAGGCTGAAGCCCCCTTTGCTTTTCAGTTGCTATTTTATCATTTCCAGCTTGGCCTTGAGCAGAGGAGCCTTAGTGGGGACTGTGGGGGGCTGGGAGGGGCCTGTTCTCCTAAGAGGGCGGAGGCACATTCCAGCAGGTCCCAGGCGGGCTTTCCAGCACGCTATTTAAAGCGAGGCCAAGGGGTGCCTGACGCCTGGTGCCCGATATAACCAGCCATCGTCAGGTGACCGTGAGGCCTGTGCCCCAGCTGTTGCGTTGTAGGGAGCCCTGAGTGTTCCCAGCTGTGGCCCAGGGAGGGTGGGCATCCTAAGGCTGGCTGCCTCTTGTTTTCTTAACCTTCCCAGGTTTGGAGAGCGGAGGGCAGGGAAGCCCAGTGGGGCTACTGGTAAATCTCTATATTTTCCCAGTCTTTCTATCTCGGTTCCACCACACTCCTTCCCAAACTGTACTTTCTGCCTGTGAATGAGGATCTCCCCCAACCCCATGCTCGGTAGCACCTCGGTTAGAAGCAGCCAGAGCAACTGGTGGCTTCCCCTGGCCTGGCTGCCTGCACGGCCCTTCTCGGCACCTTCGGAGGGTGCTCCCCGGCTGGAGTGGCAGCCAGTGGAGGGGGAAGGTGAGCCGGGCTGAAGGGAAGGCTGGCAGAGCTGGAGGGACTAGAAAACATGCCTTTGTGTGGCATCTCCTGGCACAGAGAACCTTGCAACAGAGCAGGCAGGCCGCTTGCCGGCCCGACAACTGCCACTTGGTACTGAAGCGTCCCTGTTTCCTCTTTGCAGAACTGACACTCCAACTCCAGATGCAGCTGCGTGGGGAGAGCCCAGGCAGCGGATGTGTGCTGTCTGATAAGGGTGTGTTGATGGCTCAGGGCCCAAGGGCTTCTTGCCTTGCCCTGTTATTTTGTCAAGGTGGGTTTCAGCCACCCCTGCCCCCTGGGCAACGTCTTGTTCGAGAAAGAACTAGAATGAGGCATAACTGAAGGTTGGGGGAGTCTTGCGGGGTCCGGTGGCCTAACCAGCAAGGCAGAGATGCCCACTGTGCGCTGCGCTTTCTGCCTTGGCCTCGCCTTCCAGTGGGGTCCAATGACACTTGAACCCTCAGCAGCCCCTTAGCTTCTCCAGGACAGGAGGAGGCACTTCCTGCTGCCGCTGATTCCTCCTGCAGCCCCAGAAGCTGGGCATCACCCTTCTGTCCCCGCTCAGGGATTGTGTTTGGGGGTCCCCATCCACCTGTGTCCTCTGGATCTAGGGACTCTGATCCCTGCCGTCTTACAGATAAGAGTCGGCAGGGGTAGCCATGGGCTCATCACTGCGTCCCTCCCTTACCCGGCGTCTGTCCCCTCTGTGCCATCACTGCTCATCGCTGCCGGGCTTTTAGTCTCCCCAGCCACCAACCCAGACCAAATCCCACAGCCTCTGCCGAGCCAAGAACACGTCGACTGATCCCTGGTTTCCACTTTAACCTGGGTGGTTGTTTTTCTAAGTAGATACTAGCTTGTTCGCTTTGGGGAGAACATCTGGGGGGCTGGGGAAGGGGACTGTAACGCTGGTGTGAGGACAGGGAGGCAGGAGGGGTAAGCAGCCAGCCTCGACTCGAGACTCTCGGGGCCCTGCCCACGGGAGCTGATCTCAGTGCGCCGAGAACTATCAGCATTCTGATGGCGGCGGAGGGCCAAGTACGGGGCGGGGCAGTCCCTCCCCAAGCCTCACTTCCCCCCCACCCTGGGTTTAGGGCCCTCATGCTTCTGGCGTGGCATTCGGGGAGATTTGGGGGATCCTGGGGATCTCTATGGGCCCAGGGAGGAGCACCCGGGCCTGGCTCCGAGCTGAGAACTCCAAGACCCCCCCGTAAGAGGTAGCGGCTGCTGCCTTTGTCCAGGACACAAGGGGCGGAGCTGCCACAGGTTCGCATCCTGGGAGGTGCGAGGTGGCCGGGCAGACCCTGCCCTGAGCCTCCTTGCCTGGGAGAAAGCAGGGACTTGATCCCCGGAAAAAGGGAGGCTCAGTGGGCAGGCGATGGTTCTCCCCTAGGCCAGGCCAGCCAAATCCCTCGTTTAAGCCCCCTGCATAGGAAAAGCTTAAACTAACTTGCCGAGTAAGCAGGCACTCCAGGCCCTTCTGCCTGCTCAGCAAGCCAGCAGAGGGCTGCAGCCTCGGCCTGTGCCCCATGCTGGGTCCCAGCAAGAGAAGGGGGAGCTTGAGTTCAAAAGGGAGGCTCTCCAGAGACTACAACCAAGCGTGTCCCCCAGGACCCTCCTCTCCGTGCTTGTGGTAGATTGTGGCCCTCCACCCTTGAGACAGGGGACCCTGGCGGCTCCCTTCCCTTCGTCCCCGCCTCATCTGTGAGCGGAGCCACTCACCTGGGAGCTCAGGTGCTGGGGTTGGGGGGCAGCCGCAGGCGCTGGGGAGCCCAGCAGCCTCCGCGTGCCTCTCCTCCGGCCTCCTCTCCAGCGGGGCTCACACCTCTTCCTTCCTTTGCGGACGCCTCTTTCCTGACCCGCGGCTGCTCCCCGGGTGCCTCTGCTCAGCGCAGCGGAGCTCCTGGCTGCTGACAGCCAGCTGCTGTCTCGGCCTTAGCTTTTTTGTTGTTGGTCGTCCTGGAGATTCAAGTGTCACATTACATGGGGCGGCTGCCGAAGTAGGGAGCCAGTGCCACCGCTGCCCCCGCAGGCGAGGGAATCCCTGCTGGGAACTGGTCCTGCAGCTGCAGGTTCCTGCCTGCTCCCTGCCCCGAAGGTCTGCACGGCCCTCCTCTGTTCCTCCTCCTCTTCTCTCCTCCCTCCTGGCGGGTGTGGGCTGGGCCTGGGCTGTGAGCTGATGAAAGAGGAGGTCGGCTCTCATGTTCCCTGGCAAAGATGACCCCTGGGAGGTTCCACCTGAGTGGTGGAGTCAGGAGGGAGGGAGCGAGGGAGGGGGCCTGCACCCCTCCCAGTTCTTTGCCTCCCGCCCTGCCCTCAGGAGCACCTTTGGGCCCATGTCCCTCAACCCCCAACCTGTCCCTCAGGCGACTCCCTGGCAGGTTCCTGTTTTCTCCTGGGAAGGAAAGTAAATAGTGAGGGAGCTGCTGGACCACCCAAGCAGTGAGCCCTCTGGGGAGGCATCTTGGGGAAGAACTTGGGAGTCCCGAGTGACTTGGGAGTGGCCTGGCCTTAGCCTGTTCCTGGGGGCGGCCCCAGGAGGAGGAGAGAGGACACTGCTGATCTCGTTCTTGCCAAAGAGTGTCGGCTGGGGCTGTCTCCACACTCCGGGCCCGGCTGTCCGGGCCGGGCTCCAGAGCCCAGGGGCTGGCTGCTTTGACATTTGGCTGGTCGTGCCACCCCAGCAGACCAGGCTGTGCCCGGAGCAGGACAGGAGCCGACCCCAGCCCGCATCTGCGAGCTGTCAATGGAGCCCTTTGAGTGTGAGCACAAAACGCCAGTGAGTTGGGGCTTGGGGGAGGCTCGGGGGGAAGGAAGCCAGCCTTGTGGCCGCACCACTTGGATGCCAGAGCCTCCCAGAGGCCGGACAGGCAGCCACTGTGCGGTCGCACAGGCTTGAGCCATGGAATGAGTTACACATCGGTTTTGGGTGTGGCGGGAATAGCGCCCTCTGGTGGCCTCCATGCCCTCCTTGCCGGCTCCAGCCGTTCTCTCCTCAGCTAAACAAGGCAGCCAGCCCGCGCTTCCTGGGGGCTGTGTCGCAACCTGTTGTCATTCCTGGAGGCTGGCCCTCGGGGTCCTGGCTCCTCAGAGTGTTTCTTGCAGCCCCAGGCAGTGCTCACGTTGAGAGGTGTTCTGGTTAGAGCAGTGACACCCACTCTTCTTGTCTTTGGGATGTGGTGACTAGACAGCCCTACCTCTGCTCTGGCATCTCCCCTCGGGTTCCCCCACCCCGTGCCACATTCCTGCTGCAGGAATGGCTGTTTGTAACAGCCCTGATAGAACTGTGGCCCCCCGGGCCTCTGCATCTGCCCCGGTGACCGACTGTGCCCCCAGCCTGGGGGGGTTCATTCTTCCAGCCTGGAAGGTACGACAAGGAAGACTCCGGCCACGGCTGCCTCTCCTCGCTGCCCTCACCAGTGCCGGCTCTACGGTGCCGGCCCTGAGCTGCCCAGTTCCTGCTCTCAGGCAGTCCCCCCGGTCCCGGGCTGTGTACACTGGGCTGGGTACACACAGGCTTGTTGGGGACAACAAGGAAGAGGTCACCAGGAGACAGAAGTAGAGCAGAGTGCTGAGGTGGGGTAGGGCCACTTCCTGCTGTTCTCTCCCTCCCTCCCCGTCAGAAAAAAGTGAAGAGTGATAATAAGAGCCGTGTCCTGGGCACTGTGCAGCTCACTTCAGAGCGTCATCCTGGCCCTTATGCAGCCCAAGGGGCCAGTGCTCCTCTTGCACTGGCTTGTAGGCAGGAGTGCGTAGGCTTCAGGAGGTCAGATGCTGTCCCCAAGGACACAGCCTCAGCAGCAGAGTCAGCGTCTGCACCCAGAGTCCGTGCTTCTTCCAGGGTGCCCCACTGCCGAAGGATGGAGAGTGGGCTGGGGCCCGGAGGAGTACTCGATAGAGAAGCAGGACAGAATGGGGTCCGTGGCCTGGCTCCTCTGGATACGTGTGTTCCATGACTTTGAGAAAGCTCTCAGCTCACTGCCCTCATCTGTAAAATGGGCACCCCAGCGATGCCTTGTGAGACTCACATGAGATGCCTACCACAGTGCCAGACATGTAGCTGTGCTCAACCAGAGTTTCGGGATCGGGTGAACGAACGCTGGCCGACGTGGGTCCCTCACCCCTTGCCTGTGTTATGCTGCCTGCTCCAGGTGCCGCCACGCTGCCATTGCTAAGTACTTCGGGGATGCGCCCCCCGCCTGCACCAAAGGCTGTGACCACTGCCAGAACCCTGCAGCTGTGCGGAAGCAGCTGGACGCTTTGGAGCAAAGCCACAGCTGGAGCAAGACCTCCATTGGGCCCTCCCAGGGGAACGGCTTTGACCCTGAGCTGTATGAGGGAGGCCGCAGGGGTTATGGGGGCTTTAGCAGGTGAGGGGCCATGAGGCCAGGGGCCCCCAACCCACTGGAAATAGTCTGGCATTCTCTCCCTGATGCTAAGGCCAGACCAGAGGCGACACAGTGCCGTAGTCCACCCCCCGGCCCTGAGGGCCACACTGGGGCCAGGACTTCGGTGTTGCCCATGAGCTGCCAGGGCCTCAGAGACATCACTGTCCCAGCAGACACGTGACAGGAGGGCAGAGCCCAGACCCAGGACTGCTCATGCCCAGCCTGTCTCCTAGGTACAACGAAGGCTCTGAAGGCAGTGGGGATGAGGGCAGAGACGAGGCCCACAAGCGGGAATGGAATCTCTTCTACCAGAAGCAGATGCGCCTGCGCAAGGTGAAGGGGATGGGGGCTCAGTGGGGTCCAGGTGGCCCCCTGCTCACACCCTCTCAGCCCCTTCCCTGGGGCTGGACTGGGAGCTGTCTTGCTGCGGGGCAGGATGCCTTACGGGCCCTCATGTCATCTTCCAGGGCAAAGACCCCAAGATAGAAGAATTCGTACCCCCAGGTCAGTACAGAGATGCCCCCTGGGCTGGTCTCGGGGTATGGTGGAGGATGCCTCACTGAGGGGTTGGGGATGCCAGAGAGCAGAAAGTAGAGTGGAAGGACTTGCCTCTGCTCCCCCCAGATGCAGACTGTCCCCTGAAAGAGGCTTCTAGTAGGAAGATCCCCAGACTCACTGTGAAGGTAAGAGGTGGACAGCTCGTCACACCTGCCCCCCCAGGATCCCCCCCCCCAACCTGAGACTGTTTGACCAACTTCCCTCCCCTGTGCAGGCCCGTGAGCACTGCCTGGGGCTCCTGGAGGAGGCTCTGAGCAACAACCGCCAGGCCGCAGGTTCCACTGATGGGTGAGTGTCGTCAGGGCCAAGGAGCGGTCCCCGGGCTCCTGTTCCTTTGGAGGCCGCAGGAACCCCAGCCCCCCTGGCTTATTTGGGCACCCCTCCCCAAATTGGGACTCATCTTACTCCCAGGGGGTGTGAGTCTCCACAGCCTCACCAGGGGGCAGGCTTGGCCACAAGCGAGGGGCTGCCAGGAGCTGCTGAGGGACAGTAAACCACAGGGGGCCCAGACAGTCCAGGTCGGAATCCCTGTGCCCAAGGCCATTCCTGCCAGGCCGTTCCTGAAGCCATCTCCAAGGTCCCCAGGGGGGATCTAACAGGGAGGGGGCCTCAGGTCTACCTGACACCTTAACCTCATTCCTACCCTCAGATCTGACCTCCAGGCCAAGGCAGTGGAGCTGGAACACGAGACATTCCGAAATGCCAAGGTGGCCAACCTGTACAAGGCCAGCGTGCTGAAGAAGGTGGGCACCGGGTGGGGTGGGTGGGGCGTGCTCCGGGCTCTGGGTGGGAGAGGCAGCCTGCCACACAGGGCGCGCTTATTCCCGGGGGAGTCCGACTTCCCTCCTTTCCCGGCTGGAAGTATTTCTAGCCAACCCCGTGTGGACTAGAACTTGTCTAGTGCCCAGGTGCTGCGGAACCCACTCGTGAGAAGCCTGGGCTGGGGGCTGTTGGGAGCTACGGGTGCCGACCATGGCGTTCCCACCTGTCCCTGCCCCAGGTGGCTGAGATCCACAAAGCCTCCAAGGATGGGCAGCTCTACGATGTGGGAGGTGGTGCCAGGAGCTGCAGCGCCCAGGCCGAGCCCCCAGAGCCCACCGAGTATGACATCCGGCCGGCCTCCCAGGTGTACTCGGTGAGTGGCATCCTGGTGTCCCCCCCAAACCTGGGTCCAGGAAAGGCGCCACGGCCCCTTGCCCTCAGCGAGGGCATAGTCCTTGCTCTCCTGGCATCACAGCCCTGGCCCTATGGCGCCCCAGGGCAGGCCTTCGCGCTTCCGTACTCTGCCAGCTACGCCTCTGCAGCCCCCCACAGCGCCTGTCTCGCCAGCCCAACCCCCAAGCCTTGTCCCGCCCAGCTTTTCCCGCCCCCACTCCCAGGAGCCCCACCCATGCGGCCATCCCTGGGCCCTCTAGAGAGTGCCCTGGAGGCACCTGGGGTCAGAAGCCTCTCTCCTCCTCACAGCTCAAACCCAAGCGGGTGGGAGCTGGTTTCCCGAAGGGCTCCTGCACGTTCCAGACGGCCCCTCAGCTGATGGAGAAGACGCGGCTCAAGGAGCAAGACCCCCGGCCGGTGCAAGGAGGCGAGCAGGAGCCGCCCGGCCAGCCCCGTGGCCGCCAGGATGAGGACCGCGCTGAGCCCCTCCCTAGGCCCAGAGCAGAGGCCCCCGGGAGCGGTGCTCATTGTGGGGCGCCCTCCCCCGAGAAGAAGGCAAAAGGCCCTTCTCCGGGCAGTCCTACTGCCAAGGCCCGGGTTGGCAAGAAGCAGCAACTCCTGGCCGCAGCAGCCCTCAAGGACTCCCAGAACATCGCCCGCTTCTTCTACCAAAGGACCGAGAGCTCTCCTCCGCTCACTTCAGCCCCAGGGGCAGAAGGTGCCAGCCCTTCCCGTGACGGGGCGCGGGGACCCCTGACGGCCCCAGAGAAGTGCACAGGGGAGGAGGATGGAGCCATGGGACATTTGGCTGCCCACCCCCAGACCGAGGAGTGCTCCGAGGAGGGGCCAAGGTGAGGTCATGGGCAGTCCTGGAATCCTCTAGAATCCCCTCTGCTAACTGGGCCTCTGAAACTCGGGGCCTGTTCCCATGATGGGCTTCACTGGGCCACCTGGGCTGAGGGCGCGGCTGGCATCTGGAGCTCTGACGCCTGCTCTCCCTTCCGGCCAGTGTCTGCCTGCTGCTCAGAGACCAGAGGCCCCCAGAAGGCCAGCCAACCCCCACAAAGGAGGCACAGAGACGCAAGCGGCCCAGACCCCAGCAGGTACTGAGAGGGGGGAAGATACCTGTCTACCAGGCTGGTGTCTGCTCTGGGTAGGGGTTTGGGAAAATCATGTCTTCTTTCCACATCCCAGGGCAGATGGGCTGGGCTAGAGGGAGCCAGGAGGTGCTGAGGTGCAGTCTTCCAGGAGGGGAGGGGCCAGTAACAGGGAGCCCAAGAGTGACCCTCCACTGTGGCCCTGCCCAGGAGAACCCAGAGAGCCAGGCTCAGAAGAGGCCATGCCCCTCAGCCAAGGTCTCCATCTTAGCTGAGACCAAGGGCAGCGTCTCAGCCAGCGATCAGGGCAGCTTGAAGCCCCAAGGCTCCTGCCAGCTCTTGGCTCCTGGCATCTCGCTGAAGGAGGCTGCGAACATCGTGGTCAAGTGTCTGACCCCCTTCTACAAGGAGGGCAAGTTTGCGTCCAAGGTAGGGTAGGTGCATGGGCTCTGTTCTTCTCTGAGCCTGGGGCACTTGGGTGCAGTGCGTGGGTGGGTAGGGAGCGTGAGCCCCAGTGAAAAGCAGGGCGGAAGCAGGCCAGTCCAGAGGCCCGCTGCCTGCTCCCTGGGTCTGCCTCACTCTTGGGTCGCAGCTGTGGGTCGCTCAGAGCAGGGTGGGGTTCTGCGCTCTCTGCTCCTCTCCACTCTCTGTCCCCAGGAGCTGTTTAAAGCCTTCGCCCGCCACCTCTCACACTCGCTGACCCAGAATCTGTCTCCGGGAAGGAGCGGTGAGTGCCTGCGTCACCGGCCGGGAGGTGCTTGGGGGGGCCCTGTAGTGGGGAGACTGGCTCTCACGCTCCCCCATCCCGAATCCAGTGAAGGAAGAGGCCCAGAACGTCATCAAGCAGTTTTTCCACGGCCGAGCCCGGTGCGAGAGTGAAGCTGACTGGCACGGCCTGTGTGGCCTGCAGAGATGACCGAGAGCTGCCCGACGGGGCCGGTGTCCTCCCCGGACTCCACCGCAGCCCAGCCCGGGCCTCGCTCAGTAACGGGGAAGGTGGGCGGCCTGCTGCTGCTGGGACATCGTCTGCTCTCAGGCTCTTCCCCCTTCCAGCCATGCCTTGCTTTGGAAATGGGCCTGGACACCTCCCAAATCAAGGTCAGAGGTCAGCCCACTTTTCTCTTTGCTCGCGAAGCCTGAGGTCCTCTTTCTCCTAGCCTCCCTGCCTCCCCGGCCCTCGTGGCTGGGTTTTCTGGGCCAGATCCACAGATCAGAAAGTGACAGGTGGTGTGGCTGCTGCCAGAGGAACAGAAGGAAGGAAGGTCCCTCCACCTCATGTACTTAGCATGTTTTCAGCCGGGGGCGAGGCCCACCAGTCCGAGGCCTTGGGGCCTACTCAGAAAGAGCTTGGGCTGGTCCCAGGTCCGCCCCCACCACCGTCTTCCCTCGCGATGCCAGCCTCCAGCCCGGCCCAGGTGCAGAGCTCATGGGAAGACGGGCAGCAGCCAGGCCCTGCTCCCTCAGCGCCCCTGGCCGGGAAGGCCAGGCGGGGCTTCGACAGTTACCAGGGGAATAAAGTCCTGTTGGCTCTCATGCACACGCACACAGCCCTGTTCTCTCAGGAGTTTTATTTCCTCAGCAACTGCTGCTCCCAGGGCTGGGCTCATGCTCGTGTCGGGCCAGGGCCCAGGTGGGCATCTCCCCCGGACTGGGCAACATCGGACGCCCAAGCCGAGTTCCTGCAGCGCCCACCCCAGGCTCAGGCCCAGGCCCACCCCGGAGGGAGTCTCGTGACTCCCAGTTGAAGTCGCTATAGCAGCCCCTCCCCGTGGGCCAGCTGGGCTGTGCGGCAGCAGGTTCCAGAACCAAGCGGTGAAGTCCAGGCCAGACTGGCCTGACAGCACCCAAAGGAGACTGTCCGGGTAAGACTTGGCCAGAGAGGCTTCCTGTCCTCGTCTCTGCCCCTCCCCCACTCCTCTTGGGTGAAGGCCGGCCACTAAGTGGAAGGAGAGTTGCGGTCCAGCAGGAAGGTGATGGTGTGCTTCAGCTCCTGGGCCTGTGCGGGCACAGGCATGTGAGGCCAGGGCTCCCCAGCCAGCCCCCTGCCTCTGCCCCCAGCCCCACCACGCCGGAGCAGTGGGCAGAGGCCTGGGCCCGCTCTCGGGCACACCAGGCCTGGGTGAGGCGCTTGCCACCTTCTCAGGGCGCAGAGGCCACGCACCTGCGGCAGCTCAAACCAGATGGTCTGGGGGTTGTCAGCCGAGCCATAGTTGAGTTCCAGGCCAGGGGAGTCCTCAGGCCCCAGTGGGCTCAGCACGCGGAGCCGCTGCAGGTCCCTCAGGGCGATGGAGTAGCACAGTTCCTGGGGCCGGGGAGGGGGGACAGGGGGAGAGATAGCGGAGCTTGGTCCCTCTGGGGGAGGGGTCGCTGTAGGTGGTGGGAGGCAAGTGGCCCAGGAGCCTGGCCCACCTGAGAGCTGGGGTCCACGAGGATGAGGTGCTGGCGGTTCAGCCCCAGCAGGCCAGGGCTGGGCAGGGCCGGCTTGCTTACTCTCGGCACCATGTAGACAGTGTGGCCAAAGAGGGGCAGCTCACTCGCGGCCTCTGCGGATGGAGGGGCAGAGCAGGAGCTCTGACCGCTGGGGCCCTGGGACCTGCCGGACTTTGCCCCCAGGACAGAGGAGAGGGCAGGGCAGGTGGAGAGCTTCCTCAGCCCCTCCACCCTCACCCCTTCCTTGCTGGGGCTCCCGCCTCTGCCCCAGCTGCCCCCTAGCCCCGGACCCACCTATGAAGCTGATCTGCGCTTCCTGAGAGCTGCATCCTCGCAACTGCCACAGCTCCTGGCCCATCAGCCTCTTCACAGCGGCCACGTTCATCTGACATTGCAGGTGCTTCGGCAAGTAAGCCAGTAGGTCTTGCCTAGGACACAGCCTGGTCAGTCAAAGCCGGGCATACAGCAGGTGCTAAGTAGATGAACCAGTGGCTACCGTGGGTGAGACCGGGGATCCAGACACATGAATGAGGCATGGGTTCTGCCTTTGAGGAGCGTGGAGGGGTGGGCAGGTGTACCCAGCCCCCCATTTGGTTAGGGCCACAAAGGGTACAAGTGGCCTTGACCTTGGAGGAGGGGGTAGGGGTGGTGGGGTGACAGGCGTGAGGGCTGTGTTCACACTCACTCTGAGGGGGGCTCCTCGTGGTTCCTGCTGAGGTGCTGCAAGGCAGCCAGCCTGGCAAGTCGGGCATCTTCCTGGGCGCTGACCAGCAGCTTCCCCTGCAGGTAGTCCCGCAGCACCTGAGGGGGGAGCAGTGAGGGGGCAGCTGTGCCCCAAAGCCCCACCTAGTGGGTGGCTCCTGGGCCTCAAGCCCTCCCCCCACCCAGGGAGGGACTCTCCCTCAAGCTGCAGCCTAGGTTCCAACCACCAGCGGCGCAGCAGCGCGGGGCCGAGTGGGGCTGACCTGGCCGTAGTGGGTGCTGACGTAGGTGGGATTATCGAAGTGCAGCGGGGTCTCCCAGCCGAGCCGCCGGCTGTGCAGGCTCACGTCCAGACCCACCACCTCGCTGTTGAGGTACTCCCGGGGCCACAGGGGCCGCACCAGCTGGCCTGCGCGGGGAGCCTGGGTCCACAGCCTGCCCTGCCGCCCGGGGCCAGCCCCGCCCACGACCCTGCCAGCCCCAGTGTGGGAGCTGCCTCCCCCGTGGCCAGAAGAGCGGACTTGGCAGGCAAGGCCACGTCCCTGAGTCCAGCCGGGCCACGCTTCCTCCCCAGGCCAGGTGGCCTACCTTCCCCTTTGATGAGGAAGAGGGCAAATTCCTGCACTTCATGGGGGTCCGTGATGCCCATCTGCCCACACATCTCCTCCAGCACTTCTGCTGCCACCTGGACATGCGGACAGGGCCGTGACGGGGGTGCTGGGGAGGGAAGGAGGCTGCAGCAGGGGAGGGATGTCCCCAGAACTGATGCCCACGGCTTCCCTGGGTCTCCCCAGCCCCTCCTCTGTGTCCCTGTGCTCACCGTGAAAGTGTGGGTGTTGGTCTTGTACTCCACACCCCCGGGCAGGTGAATTAGGAGCAGGTGGACTACTTGTCCTTTCTGCCAAAGCAGGTACGGGGTCAGCCCCCCAGTGGGCAGAGGCCCCGGCTCCCCCACCCAGAGGGAGTCCCAGAACACCCAGCCGCCTGCACCCCCTGTACCAGGAAAGCCTGCATTTCGCCTGGGGAGGGCAGCTGCCGGCGACCCCCGTACTTGACTGTGTGCTGGAGGTGCCCCTGGCAGCGCCGGGCCAGCTCTGCAGAGAGGAGCCAGGCTGGGGTCATGAGCATCCCCAAACCCCTCCCCAAGCAGCCGAGACCCCAGCCTGGAAGCCCCTCCCACTGGCACCTTGGCTCAGGGCCGAGTGCTGCAGAAACTTGGTCACGTAGGGCATCAGCAAGGTTGATGGGGGAAAGTAGCCTGTGAGGAGGCTGAGGAAAGTCCACCCTCGAGCGCAGAGTCTCCTGCAGGGCAGAGAGCCTGGGCTTTGGGCCGGCCGGGCAGCAGCACTTTGGGCCGCCCCCGAGAGGCCCACGACCGACCCCCGCCCGTCCCCCACTCTCACGGCCGGGGGTGTCCTGTGATCTGCTTCATGGCCTGGCAGTAAATCTCATCCCTGAGGTTCTCCTCCTGGCACAGCTGTGGGGAGAGGAAGGGCAGGGGGCAGCGGGTCGGGGGCAGAGCTGCAGTGCAGTGCAGTGCGGTGGAGTGAGGGATGGCGTGGGATCTGAAGTCGGAGAAGTCCTGCCAGTGGCCGTGGGCTGGGGGCCAAGTCAGGGTGACAGCCCACCGTCGTCTCTCGGTCTTGGTTTCACTCGGCTTAATAGCATCTGCACAGCTGGCCACTCAGTAAGTCGCCGTCTTTCCCCGCTTCCAGGCCGCGCTCGGCCCTGTCCTCTTTCTCTGGTCCCTCTGTCTTAGTCCTCTCTGCTGACCCCCCTCATCTCCCTGACTCCTAAGGGCTGCAGTGCCCTTGGGCCTTTGTCTGCTGATGACTCCCGGTGCCTGCCTCCAGCCCAGACTTCTCCCATGAAGCCCAGACCTTCCACTTGGCAGACTGGGACTTCAGACTTCACGCATCCCAAACAGATTCCTCCACCAGGCCGGCCCCATCCTCACTCAGGCTTCCTTGTGGTGACCAGCATTGCTCTGGCCTAGGCCCCCGTGTCCCCCTCGGCCCCTCGCTCTCACACCCACGTGCACTTCACAGCTAGCCCTGCTGCTTGGGGTCCTTCTTCTCCCCTCTGCTGCTGCCTCTGGGCCTGGGCCAGCCACGTCTCACCTGGGATCGTGGCAGGAACCCTCTCCTTGCCCTTAAACTCCCAGAATCGCAAATGACCGCCAGAGCGACCCCACGAAATGTAAGCCACGTCTCTCCTCAAAACCCTCCAGTGTTTTCCCAGATCTCGAAAAATCCAAGTCCTGACAGTGGACCACAAGGCCTCCCGTGACCCGGACCCTCTGTCCCTCCTGGTCCTCGCCTCCACTCTCCCCCTTGCTCACTGGGCTCCAGCCACACTGGCCCTGCTGGGGCTGAGGCTCACCCCCGCCTCTGCCTGCGTGCGTGCCCCCATGCCCTGCCCCCATGCATACGTGCCTCACTCCCTGGCCTTCTTCAGGTCTCTGCTCCAGGGTCACCTTGTCACCAAGCCTTCTGCACTGAAACAGCCCCTCCCCTGCTTTATCACTCCACAGCACTCTTTGCCCTGGACACGTTGCCTCAGGGTTTACCGAGTGTCTCCTCTAACCAGGCTGCAAGCTCTGCAGGGACTCGGCCTGCTTGGTTCACTGCCCTGCCGCCAGCACGTAGGTGCTCGATAACTAATTTTGGATGCGTTGAATGTATAGTGACCAGGGGACAGGGGGTCCCATGGAGGCCCAGGCAGGAGGACAGGAAGGGGCCCTCAGGGCTCACTGACTCCCCACAGCTTCCGGCTCACTTTCCTACCTTCAGCAGCCCGTAGAGGAGATCCAGGTCGTTCTTGCCCCGGGGCTTGGACTGGTCCCCCATAAACTGCATCAGAGCTGCGGGCAGGATGAAAAGCACGGTGAGCTGGGCTGGGGGCCTGGCACTGGCTCGTGCTGTCGCTGTGCAGGGCCATCTCATGCCTTGCTCTCAGAATGCGTGTGAGCCAGGCGGAGCAGCAGTCTCAGCTGTACCGATGAGGAGACAGGGTTCAGAGAGATCCTGTGGCCACCCAGGGCTACACCAAGCGCATAGCAAGCCAGACCCACCGCTGCCTTCCAGCCCAGACTCCACACAACCCACAGCCCCCTGGGCATGAGTAGAAGTGGGTGAGGGTCATGTGGTATAGGAGCCACCGGTGAGCTTCCCCGAGTCGGCGAACTCAAGGACAGAAGGCGACCAGGTGCCTGGGTCCCGGGCACTGCAGACATGGCGACCCAGGACACCGTGGCTACTTACCCTGGAAGCTTCCCACAGCCCGCCTGTTCACGTCCTCGTCACTGACACTGATGAGTGATGCCTGGATGGGAGCCTGCGGCCAAAGAGGCTGCCTGTGGGTCTGGGGCCATGGGGGCCAGGGGCCAGGTCTGCTGTCCCGGCTCCTCCCCACTGTCCCCCTTACCTTGCTGTACTGCACCAGGCTGGCCATGGCCTTCCTCTCGGCATCTTCACCTGTCTGGCCCAGCCTGAGGGGGCGGAGGGGAGGACAGCCCCGCTTGCTCAGCCCTCCCACCCCCATCCCAGGCTGGGTAGGGAGGGTGCTAAGAGCCCTGGCCCGGTGGCTCTGAGCAGGGAGTGTCCCACTTCAGGGACACTGAGGATGGGCGGGCATGGGGCGGGCCCAGGGCACTCACAGAGTCTGGGGCTTCCGGAAGTAGCACAGGGCAAATTCCTGCATGGTGTAGTCGGAGTCCGTGGGCAGGGTGACGCAGGCCACAGACGGGGACGGGCTGGTGGCCAAGTTGTCACTGTGTGCCTGGCTCCAGGGGTGGGTGGAGAACTTAGGAGCACAGGAGACCTAGCGCCACCTGAGTGTCACCTGGCCTGTCCAGCGGCCCTGCCCAAGCCCCCGCCCCAGCCCAGCCCAAGAGAAGCAGGCAGAGTAGCTGCAGTGAGCACACCACCAGAAGCCGGGACAGTCAAGAGCTGTTTATTGAGCACCTTCCAGGTGGCGCTGAGCTAGCTACCACGAGGGCCACACGAGAGGCAGACCGCCCAGCCCTGCTGGGGAGACAGGACAAGACATCGGGAGCCGGCAGAGAGGCGGCATCAGACCAAGCGCTGCCCACCAGGCTTGGGGTGGCCCTCCGCCGCTCTGGGGCAGTCGAGCCCTTTCTTTCCTCGACTCCTAGTTAGGCCTCGCCTCGGCGTCTCCCGTCTTCCTCACCTCCGACGCTTTATCCCACTCTCTGTGCTGCAGCTGACTCTTGTGCCGGCCATTCCTCTGCTCCATCGAGAAGGAAAAGTCCGGAGCAGCAGCCGGCTGCACTATGTCAGCAGGAAAGAGTCCGGATCGGCCCCCGGTGGAGCCAAACTGCCAGCCTGGGGGAAACATCCAAGGACGGTGCCTCACCCTCCTGGGCCCTCTGCCCGCCCACCGGGTGCCAGCCGCCCTGCTTGCCCCGGGGATACCTGGCTCCAGAGTGGCCACCGGCAACAGCTTGATGAGGTCCCCCCGTTGGAAGCTGAGGAGGCTGTGGTCGTCAGTGAGGTAGCTTCGCAGGGCAATGACGTAGCCGGAGTCCTGCAGGCGGGTGGGTGAGCGGCCAGCCTGCTTATGACTCCGTCCTGCCCGTCCCACCTGCTCCCCCGTTGGCGTCACTCTCCACCAAGCGCCCCCAAGTTCCAGCCCCACCCCAGGCAGCTTGAAGGAGCTTGGCTGACGGCCCCGAGTCCAGGCAAACCAGACGGGGTGCGACGCAGCGGTGTTGGAGGCCCCCCGCCCGGCGCCCTGCCGGCCCGCACTTGCCTTCCTGAGCTCGCTCAGGAGCAGCTCAACCATGGCCTTGACGGCTCCCGCCCGCACTGTGTGTAGCAGCAGCTGTTCCCTCTTCAGTGACAGCTCCAGGGCGGAGCCAGCCCGGCACTCCACACCCAGTACCTCAGCAAAGCTGTGCAGAGGGTGGGGCGTGAGCTGGGCGCCGTCTCGCCGGCCCACGCCACACCCCAGCCCAGGCTCACCTGTACGAGCGGAGAGTCTTCAGCTGGTCGGGGTGGAAGCTGGGGCCTTGGGTCACCTTGAGCAGTCTCAGCCCCCGGTGGGACACGGCCAGCAGCTGCACGTCGCTGCCACCCTCGCCCTGCCCGGAAGGTGGTTGGCTCACGGACAGGCTCCGGGCTCCCCGCGGCCGGCCAAGACACCCTGGGGCTGCTCAGGCCAGTGCTATTCTTCGTTGGTTCCACTGGGGCCCAGCCCACCCCCAGCTCTAATCCTGCTGCGGAAGGCCAAGGTGGCCTCCAGCCCTGGGCGCTGCCATCCCCAGCCTCACTGACCGAGACGGGGAAGATGCGGGAGAAGTAATTGGCCCAGTTGTCCCTGGCGGCCACCACGATGCGCTTCTTGACACTGTCCTCAGCTGTGTCCAGGGAGTCCAGGCCCACCTCCAGGTCTCCTGTTGGGCAGAAATGGCCCCAGGCCGTCCTCAGGCTCCCTCACAGCGGGGACCCCAGAGTCTACTCCCTCCCTCTGGGCAGGCCCAACCCCCAGCACTCCGGCTCCCTGACTCCAGGGTCCCTGCACCCTACGCAGCAGGTCTTTCATCCTGTGCCTCTCGTCCTGGGAGATCCGGATGCAGGACTCCGCAAAGGTGTCCCTCAGGATCTGGGGGCAAAGCCAGGCGGTCACCACCAGGTCCTGAGGCCACAGCCCACCCCAGAAGCAGCCACGCATGGAGGAAAAGCTGGAGAGCCCCATAGGCACGTGGGTGGAGCAGGGAGGGATGCCTGGCCTTCCAAGCCCAGGGCCACGTCCACCCGGAGCTCCCACCTGCCTCCCCCAAGCTGCTGCTCCTCTGTCAGCTGAGATAAGCTTCCCTGAAGGAACACGGGACTTGGGGGAGGGGGAGGGGGAGGGGGGGCAGCTACTGTAGAACCGGGGAGAACAGACACAAGCATTGGGAGCATCTAGAGGTGGCAAAGGGACAAGCACGAGCGAGCACCTGCTGTGTGCCAGGCCTGTGTTGGGTGCTGTATACGCTTTATTTTTAATCCTCGTCATAAGTCAAAAATGGCCCTTATTCTGAGGGATGTTGGGAGGATTAAATAAATGAAGGCAGGGCTTGAAACACACCAGCGTCCCGCAAGCGGGGCTGCTCTCCTGCCTGGGGTGCGGGCGGTCTGCCTGTACAGGTCCCAGGTGGGCTGGGCTCTCACCTGCTCACAGAGGAGCCTGAGGCAGTAGGGGTGGCTGAAGTTCTCCCGGGGGTAGAACACCTGGGCGAGGGCAGGGGCGTGTGAGAGTGCGCCCGGACAGTGCCCCCGCCAGCCCCCCTCCCGCCCCACCTCTGCCTCCCGGGCCGGAGGAGGTGGGGCTGGGGAAGCAGCCCCCAGTGTCTGTGTGTGGAGAGGAGATGCTGGGGCCCCAGGCTGGCGCCCCTACAGCCAGCGCCCCGTCCCCCACCCAGGGAGGCCAGGCTGCGGCCCGCCCTCGCGCCCACCTCCTTGCGCAGGAACAACCTCCAGGGGGCGCTGGCGTAGGAGAAGCACACGCTGCCCGAGGGCACGAGCAGCTGGGTGGAGATCCCCTGGTCCCCCATGGGCTCCACAAAGCCTGGCGGATAGAGGGGCCGAAGGACATCAGGCGAGGAGCTGCCCAAGCCGGAATGATGCAGGCACGGAGAGAGAAGACCCTCGGCCCACTAGGGCCCCACGTGGCCCAGCTCAGTCCACCTCCGCTGCCTCCCTCCCCCCGCTCCGTCCCATCGCCGGCCTCCATCTCCAGCTTCCCACGTTCCCCACTGTCCCTGACGTGCGTGGGCCCCCCCGACTACGTCAGCGGGGTCACTAAACTCCTGACGAGGCCCACGCCCCGTGACGGTCCCTCCGTGCCAGACAGGCCCCAGGGGTGCCCGCGCCCCCCCCCCCCCCCCGCAGGAACGCGGAAGCTGGGGCTCCTCACCCACGGCTCCAAAGTCCGGAAGTGCGAGCAGCTGACCTCGACCGTGAGCGCTGAGAGGCCCTTGGGAATCCTGCCCCCGCCCCCCACAAAGCCCACCGCCCGGGGATATGGGGTTTCTCACTGTGCGGCTCAGCTGGAGGGGTCGCTGGGTCCAAGGGTGGAGGCAGTGGAGGTGCTGGCGGAGGGGGGGGTCTCTGGGCAGTGGGTGGGTTCTGGCCAAACAGCTCTTGAAGGGGCCCCTGCTTCTCCTTGATGGAGTTGGAGGGCACACGCCGTGGCTGGCCCTCGGGTCGAGGGGCCACAGCTGGTGGGGGGCCCTTCCCTGGGCTGGGGGACAGCGTCTGCGTCTGGGGAGGCACAGAGAATACACCCAGGCTGTGACTAGCGGCCAGGTCTCCCCCGGGGAGCCTCAGGAGGGCTCTGGCGCGGAGCAGCGCGCTCTGGTCAGGACGGGGCCTCACCGAGGGCAGCGAGGAGGCACCACTGATCCCCAGCTTAGCCAGAGCCTCATCCTTAGGGTTGTTTTTCTTCAGGAAGATCTGGGGGGGCTTCCTGAGAGAAGGAAGAGACCAGGAGTCCACACGGTGACGCTGGGCAGCGGGCAGTCCCGGCCGTGCTCCCCCTCCCCACCACCGGGGCGCACCTGGGCGGCTGCGCGGGCACGGGCACGGGGCCTGGGCGGCTCTGGCATATGCGGATGATGTCGCGGATCTCCCTGCTGGGCTCCGCCTGCCGGGGCTCAGCGTCCGAGCTACGCACCACGGCTCTGCCCTCTGCCGGCCGGCGACCACCGCCAGGCCCTGCCTCTGTGGCTGGCTCAGCCTCAGCCTCCTGTGCAGCTTTGGCCCCATCTCGTGTCAGTGGCTTTTTCACTACTGGGGGAGGAGGAGGTGACGGCACTGACCAGAAGGAGAGGAAAGATGTGAGACCCTGTGCAGAACCACAAAGCCTGCCCCCCCACCCCGCTCCCCACCACCTGCTCTCGGTTCCTCTTCTTCCGGCTCCTCCTCCTGCTCCTCCCCCTGGGGGATCTTCACCTTGGCCGGAGGCCTCATCGTCTCCACCTTGATCTGCTGCTGCCCTGTAAATGCCCCAGATGGCCCTCGCTATTACTCTCCACCTGGCCCGCCCGTCTGGGCTCCTGGACAGGCCACACTGACCTAGAGGAACAGAGTACACCCCGCCGTCCCCTGGCCAGGATGGGGCGGTGGCTGAGTTTTTGTGTGGGATTGCCACCCCAAGGGCCCTCACCCAACTTCTGGAAATAGTCCCGTTTCTGCTGGAAGCTCGTGGGCCGCCGGGGCCTGTCTTCAGCCTTCTGTGAGGTCTCCTGTGGCAGGAGGGGAAAGAGAAGGAGCTGCCCTGCCAGACAAGTTGCCACTCACAGAGCAAACCCACTCGGATCCGTGGGGCTGGAGCCTGGCAGCATCTTTTCTGCATCTTCCCGCACCCCCCATGCCATGTCTCCCACTTCTGTGGCCTTGGAGCCTGCTGCCCCACCCCAGCCCTGCCACCTGCCTGGCCTCGGCTCTTCACCCTCAGGCAGGCACCTACCAGTTCCAGGTCACGCTCTGGCTCCTTCTGGGGGGTGGGTGTCTTCTTGGGCTTGGGGGTGATGGCTGGGGGTGGAGTCAGGGAGGCAGCTCCAGGGGCCTGGGCCTGGGCATGATGCTCCAGGGGCTGGCTCTGGCGCTGCTTTGCCTGCTGCTCAAGGGACAAGGTCATGGCCTGGGTGGTCATCTGCTGGGCCTGACGGAGGAAGGGTGGTGTGCCAGGTAAGAGCTGGCCTAGCCTCGCCCCACAGGTCTGTACCCACTAGGCAATCCATGGGCCCTGCCCATCCTCACCAGGATCAGCGCCTGCTGGTTGATGAAGTTCTGCTGCTGGACTGCCAGCTGCCTCGCGTCCACGCTGGGAAGCAGGGGCTGTGGCTGTGGCTGCGGCTGTGGTGGCACCACAACGGCTGCGAGTATGGCAGGCAGTCAGGGTGGACGAGCGCCATGGCTGAGCTCCCAGCCCTCTGCCCACTGTGCCCTCTAGGCCCCAGGCAACACCCTCCCTCCTCCAGTCCCTACCTGAGAAGGGACACAGTGGCTATAGTCCAGCCTTACCTGGCATGGCGGGGACCGCCCCCATTGCTGGCATCATGGGCACGGGTGCAGGCATCATGGCTGGCTGGTATCCGGGCATCTGCATCATCCCTGAGTACACTGAGGGAACAGGGCCCCACGCCAGGTCGGTCCCTACTTGGGCCCACAGACAGCCTCCCTTTAGCCCCAGGCAAAGAGAAGAGTACGGGCCACCAGGGTGCTGGCCAGAGCTCTGATTGCAGCTGCGTGGGGATCCCAGGCCGTGCTTGCCTGTGTTGCTGGGCAGGGAGGCCCTGGATGGGTGCTCAGCCCCACACTCACCCACGGGATAGCTGCCTTGCTGCATGGGCCCCATGGCGCCCCCTCCCTTCATGCGGCCACTCAGAGCCCTGCCTTGCTCCAGATCCTGAAGGGACAAAAGTCACAGGTCCCAAGGTCAGAGCTAGAGCCCTAGGAGGGATGGGAGGGGCAGCAGAGGCCCCAGGGGCGTAGGGGCAGCAGTGGGGTGGGGTCTGCGTGCAGGACACTCACGCTGAGGCACGGGGACAAGAGGTGGTCCAGGAAGCCATCCAGACTCCCTGAGGTCCGGGAGTCACCTGTGGAGGGTTACTGTCACCTGCCTGGGGCGTGGGGCTTCTGGCACCCCCATTCCCAGCGCTCTGCCAACCTCAGTGTGCCCACTCCCAGCCTTACCTGTGCGACCCCTGCTGGGCAGAGTTGGGGCTGGGCCTGGAGGGGGACCTGGGGGCAGTGAGGGGGCCTGGATGCCAGGGGCCGGGGGGATGTCCTCGGCTCTGCAGGAGATAGTGGGCCCAGCTGAGGAGGTGGCCTGGCCGGGGGGGTTCCCAGGTTGAGGCAAGGTGTAGAAGCTGCTGTAGGGGTCATCCCCCTGCGGTGGGCGGAGGCTTGGGGGCGGGCGGGCTGGGCCTGTGGCAGCACCTGTGAACCTCCGCGGATGACAGGGTGGCTGAGGGGGTCACCTACGACAGGATAGGGACAGGAGCAGGCCAGGGGTGCTGTGGGTGGCACCTACAAGCCACGGGGGGCGATTGGGTAGCTGTGGGGACCGGCCGGGTCCCCCAGATCCTCGGTCCGGCCGATCAGGTCCAACACGAAGTCGCAGCCAGCCAAGTCCTGCCAGGAGTCCTTAGAGTGCAGTGACACAGACCAGCCACGCGGGGGCGGATCCAGGCCTCTGGGTGAGACAAGGGCATGGAGCAGAGGGTGGTCAGCCAGGCAGGCGGACGACCATCCGGAAGGGACAAGGACCTGAGGGTGGGCTGGGGGGAGGGGGTTGTGGAAGGGGACAGGAACCTGGCTGAGGACCCAATGCAACTCACAGCCCTCTACTTTATCTGCAACTCACAGCCCTCTACTTCTACAGTGGCTCTGATGCATTTGTTCATTCAATTTGATGAGAATCTGGACCAGATCCAGCAGGTATACTCTCTACTTGCTCTCCGTCTTGAATCTACTGTCTGGACCCTGCCCACCTACCCCGACCCCTCGCCCCCATCCCGCCCCCCGGGGAGCAGGTTTTGGCCTTGGAGCAGCCGCAGGAGGTGCTTGGCGGGAGGGCGGGCTGGGAGCATGAGGAAAACCAGGAGGTGGACAGGACAATGGCCAGTGTGGGCTGCGCTCGCCCATCCCAGGCCCCGCACACCTGCTCTGCAGAATCCACCCGGCGAGTTGCTCCCCTGTGGTCCAGGACTCCACCTCGGCCGAGAAGCACTCCTCTGCAGGGACGAGGGGTAGGGGCAAGAGTGAGGGACAGCAGGGTCCACCCGGACGGGAAGGGAATACTGTCCCGTGGCGGTTCCGAAAGCAGGAGAGCAGGGAGGTCAGGGTCACATGGGGAGGGCTGAGGAGGGAAGGGGGTCGAGGGAGGGCGAGAGTGCCGGGCAGGCTGCAGCGTGGGCCTGGGGAGGCCCGAGAGGAGGCAGGCGTCACCGGTGAAGGTGAAGACATCCAGCGCCATGCGGCCCTGCCTCCATCCGGCCGTCCACTCGAGCTGGGTGGGCGGGTGGGCCCGCTCGGACCCAGGGGCCCGCTGCGTCTGCTGCAGGGCTCCCAGCAGCCTGTGCTGGCACAGTGCTGCCATGCCCCCGGGGGCCTGGTCGGACACGAATCTGCGGGCACAGCACAGGGCTGCCGTGGGTATGGGGTGGCCCGCTGAGCACACCCACGGGGCCCCCGCCTGCCGGGGCCCTTACTTGAGCAGCGGCTTCTGCAGGGTGGACACCGGGGGGAAGGCACCGAGCAGAACAGCCAGGAGGGCCCAGCCGCGCTGCCTCTGCTGCTCGTCCGGCTGGTGCCAGAGCTGGGCTGCGAGCTGACTGAAGAGCTCGTTGCGCAGCCCTGGCCGGCGCTGCCCCTGCCGCACCAGGTACTGGCCCATGGTCCGCTCCTGCCAGGGCTCCAGGGACGCGTCCCCCAGGAACCGCAGCATCTACAAGCACAGAGCGAGGGGAGGCAGGGCGTGGGGGCTCCCGGTGCCCGGCCAGCACCCCTTGCACGGGCCCACCCTGCCCCTCCCCAGTGTGTCACTCACCACCTTGTTGATATCCAGGGCATGCTGAGGGTTCTCACTGTCCAGCCGGGTCAGGGGTTTGGTCAGCAGCTGCCCAGGTCTGGGCAGGGATGGCTCCTGCAGGGAAGGAGGGCGACACAGTGCCTGAGCAGGGGCTGTTGTGTGCTGACCTGCCAGACACAGCCGCGGGGGAGCCCCAAGGGAGCACGCGCCCTGCGAGAGGAAGAGGGGCCGGTGAGGAAAACCATCTTAAAAATACATCTCGGGGGGCTTCCCTGGTGGCGCAGCGGTTAAGAACTCGCCTGCCAGTGTAGGAGGCACGGGTTCGAGCCGTGGTCAGGGAAGATCCCACATGCCGCGGAGCAGCTAAGTCTGTGCACCACAACTGCTGAGCCTGCGCTCTCTAGAGCCCGCGAGCCACAACTACTGAAGCCCGCGTGCCTAGAGCCCGTGCTCCGCAACAAGAGAAGCCACCGCAATGAGAAGCCCGCACACTGCAACGAAGAGTAGCCCCCGCTCACCGCAAATAGAGAAAGCTGCGTGCAGCAACAAAGACCCAATGCAGCCAAAAATAAATAAATAAATAAATTTATTAAAAGAAAAATACATCTTGGGACTTCCCTGGTGGTCCAGCGGTTAAAAGTCCCACGCTCCCAATGCAGGGGGCTGGGGTTTGATCCCTGGTCAGGGAACTAGATCCTGCATGCCACAACTAAAAAGGGTCCCGCATGCTGCAACTAAAGATCCTGCACAGGCAACGAAGATCCCGTGTGCCGCAGCTAAGACCTGGCGCAGCCAAATAAATAAATAAATATTAAGAAAAAAAAACCTCTCAATCACTCCTTCTGATTAGAAAACTAAAGCTCGTGCATGCGGAAAACTCAGAAAACACGGAAAAGGGTGAAGAATAAAAACCACCATTAACATTCCACTGCCAGATAAAACCACAGTTAACATTTTCGCCTCTTTGTTTCTAATCTTACTTTCTACGTGTAGGTACACACGTCATCTCCCCACCCTCCCTGTTTACAAAATTGGGATCGTACTCTACGTGCAGTTTTGAATCCCGCTTTTGCTGCCAACACTGTAGCCTGGACACTTTGCCTTGTCATTCAACATGCTTTAACGACATGGCTTCAATGGCAGGGCAGTGCCACAGGTGTAACAAAGGTGTGGCACTGCAGATAAGTAACCAGCAACACGTTTAGGTTCAACGGTTTCCGAGCAACGCAGTTGCATCCACAGCCCCGCGACAGGAGAGGGAGGAGGGGACTGGAGACAGAAGGACAGACACAGCTTCTGCCTGATGGGGGCTAACGTCTGGGCAGACGTGGGCATCAGCTGTGTAGAGCTAAGGCCTGGGGGCCCACCTGAAAGCCGATGGAGATGAAGCTGGAGAAGGGGAATTGGTCGATGTCGGGTGGGAGGGTCAGGCTGGGCCGTGCGGGAACTTCCGGGGGCATGGCCTCGGTGATGTTCTCGGCCAGGGTGTGCTGACAGCCTGGGATGACGTAGGCGGCAGCCCAGAAACGCCCAGGTAAGGCGCCTGGCTCTGGCGCCGCCTCCACCTCTCAGCATCAGCCCCCAGCTCCAGTGCAGAGGGAGCCGGGCAGTGAGCTGGGGGGACCCAGAGCATCAGAGGGAGGGACCACAGGGACAGAGCCTCCGCCCAGGAGGGGGTCATGGCAAGAGCGACGCCCATCAGGACTCACCTTCCGCTGTCTTCAGCATGACAGCCAGCTCAGCCGGGATCTCCAAGTGCCCCAGCTCCTAGCAGGGAGGAGCAATTGACCAGGAACTAAGGGAAGGGGCATAGGAACCCAGGGGCCCTCCTCACCCCCAGGGCTGTAAGCTTCCCCTCCAAAGACCAAGGATTCTAGTCCTGGACACTCAAACAAATAAAGCCCCCAGAGGGAAACCAAGAGCACCCCAGGCCTCTTCTTGGGGGACAATGGATGGGCCTGAGGGACAGGACCCATCTCGGCACCCCTGGAACCCCACGCTCCCCCTCAAGCCAGGCCAGGTTCAGCAGGCTCACAACCCGGCAGACACCCTCCAGCTTCCAGGCCACCTACCATGCTTGGCCCCTTCTTGGAGGCCCCGACGCTGTGCCAGCTGCACCGATGCCCAAGCTGTTGGGGGAGATGCAGGAGGAGACGATGCCCCCGTGAGGTGCCACCAGGAGCTCCCTAGAGGCCCCTCCCCCGCTCAGCAGTGCAGCTGCCCCCTCCTCCTCCCAGGAGGACCCCACACCAGTGGAGGAAGGGGTGCAGACCCAGGGGGCCAGCTGTCTGCCCCCAGCCCTCCAGAGCCCTCACTAGCCTTAGCGCTGTGGCTGTCTCTGCCCGTCTGCCAGGGCACCGGGAAGAGGAGGGAAGAAGGGAAGGAATGGTCCCAAGGGACAAAGTCCAGCCAGGAAGGGGCCAGAGAGTGGGGCAGTACGTGGGCATTGACCTTTGAGCTGTTTTATGGCCCTCAGATTGGAGTCACAGGGCAAGAGGGGAACAGTCCAAGGGAGGCCTGGAGGGGATGGGAGGCACCCCCAGCCAGCAGGGGAGAGTCAGGCCCTGGCAGTGGGCAGGGATGAAGGAAGGCGACAGCCTCCTGGAGGCCCCAGGCTACCCTGGCCAGGCAGAGGGGGATGGAAGGAGCTCCACCAGCAATGGTCTCCGAGGCCTCGGTCCTCGTGCGGCTACACTTGGAGGGTGGACACTGTCGGGATTTGGCCAACGTGGCCGGCAAGGCTGCCTGGCTTGTCCCCTGAGCTGCCCTGGGCAGGACCCATCCATGTGCTTCACCTGCCCTCTCCGCTGTCTCCAGAGCAGGCGCCGGCCCGCCAGCAGGATGGTGTTCAGCTGCCCCAGAGCTGCCCGCCGCTGGAGGTACCACTTCCTGGAGGCCGGGAAGGGGGTTGGTGAGGAGTCCAAACTCACAGCCGATACCTGAATCCTCCAAGCCAAGACATGAATGTAAAATCGGACCCCAGTGAAGCCCCCGGCTGCCGAAGGGAAGCAACAGGGAAAGGACGCGACACTTCGAAAGACCAGCAGGTAAACTGAGATGCTGCTGTGTCCGAGGATCAAGATCTGGGACTCTGGCGCCGACCACCCAGGCTCGTTCCCCTACCGTTTAGTCACTGCGGTCTTGGATAAGTTACTTTACCTCTCTGGGGTTTATCTGCTTTTGTTTTTTGGCCACGCCGCATGGCATGTGGAATCTGAGTTCCCCGACCAGGGATCAAACCCGGCCCTGGCAGTGAAAGCGCTGAGTCGTGGACTTCCCTAGTGGCGCAGTGGTCAAGAATCCGCCTGCCAATGCGGGGGACACAGGTTCGAGCCCTAGTCCGGGATGACCCCATATGCCGCGGAGCAACTAAGCCCGTGCGCCACAACTACTGAACCTGCGCTCTAGAGCCCACAAGCCACAACTACTGAAGCCCGTGCGCCTAGAGCCCGTGCTCCGTGACAAGAGAAGCCACCGTAATGAGAAGCCTGCACACCACAAGGAAGAGTAGCCCCCGCTCGCCGCAGCTAGAGAAAGCCCGCACGCAGCAAGGAAGACCCAACACAGCCAAAAATAAATAAATAAATAAATTTATTAAAAAAAAAAAAAAAGAAAGAAAGAAAGAAAGCGCGCACTGAGTCCTAACCACTGGACCGCCAGGGAATTCCCTACTTTACCTCTGTGTTTTATTTTCATCATCTCTAAATTGAGAAGTATTGTAATGCCTGCCCCACAATAAGATGAAATGAATAGAGTCTGGCATATTATTATTTAAGAAGCAGAACTTCTAAAAAATGAAAAAATAACATTCACTGGAAGTCTAACAGGAGATCCTGGAAGAGACAATATCTTTGAGAATTTTCCAGATATAAGAAAGACCAGACTCCTCAATGAAGGAGCCCTGAGCATGATAAATATTTAAAAATAAATCTATATATACTACTAGACATAACATAGATAAACAACAAGGATCTACTGTATAGCACAGGGAACTATATTTAATATCTTGTAATTACCTATAATGGAAAAAAATCTGAAAATGCGTATATATATGTATTATGTATGTATGTATATATTTG
The DNA here is from genome assembly GCF_005190385.1 of Monodon monoceros. Taxonomy (NCBI): domain Eukaryota; kingdom Metazoa; phylum Chordata; class Mammalia; order Artiodactyla; family Monodontidae; genus Monodon; species Monodon monoceros. The sequence goes on from NW_021703786.1 coordinate 30,233,917, forward strand.
TAACTGAATCATTTTGCTGTACACCTGAAACATCGTAAATCACTATACTTCAATAAAAACATAAATAAATCTATAGCTTTTGTACATAAAAGGACACTTTCAAGAGAATGAAAAGAGGGCTTCCCTGGTGACGCAGTGGTTGGGAATCCACCTGCCAATACAAGGGACATGGGTTCGAGCCCTGGTCCGGGAAGATCCCACATGCTGTGGAGCAGCTAAGCCTGTGCACCACAATTACTGGGCCTATGCTCTAGAGCCCGTGAGCCGAAACTACTCAGCCCACATGCCACAATCACTGAAGCCCGCGTGCCTAGAGCCCATGCTCCACAACACGACAAGCCACCGCAATGAGAAGCCAGCACACCACAACAAAGAGTAGCCCTCGCTTGCCGCAACTAGAGAAAGCCCATGTGCAGCAACGAAGACCCAATGCAGCCAAAAATGAATAATAAATTAAATAAATTTTAAAATTTTAATTTAAAAAAGAGAATGAAAAGACAACCCACGTAATGGGAGACTACTTGCAAATCACACATTTGATAAAGGTTTAATATCCAGAACATATAAAGAACTCCTACAACTCAATGAAAAAAAAAAACAACCCAATTAAAAAGCAGGCAGAGGGGGACTTCCCTGGTGGCATAGTGGTTAAGAAATCGCCTGCCAACGCAGGGGACAAGGGTTCGAGCCCTGGTCCGGGAAGATCCCACATGCTGCGGAGCAACTAAGCCTGTGCACCACAACTACTGAGCCTGCGCTCTAGAGCCCACAAGCCACAACTACTGAGACCGCAAGCCACAACTACTGAGCCCGTGTGCCACAACTACTGAAGCCCACGCACCTAGAGCCCGTGCTCCGCAACAAGAGAAGCCACCACAATGAGAAGCCCGCGCACCGCAACGAAGAGCAGCCCCTGCTCACCGCAACTAGAGAAAGCCCACGCACAGCAACGAAGACTCGACACAGCCAAAAATAAATAAATAAATAAATTCCCATAGAAAAAAAAAAGCAGGCAGAGGACTTGAATAGATATTTCTCCAAAGAGATACACAAATGGCCAAGAAGTACATGAAAAGATGCTCAACATCATTAGTCATTAAAGAAATGCAAATCAAAACCACAATGAGATACCACCTCACACCCACTAGGATGGCTATCATTTAAAAAGCAGAAAATAACAAGTATTGGCAAAGATGCAGAGAAACTGGGACCTTCACACATTGCTGGTAGGAATATAAAATGGTTCAGCCGCTGTGGAAAACAGTTTGGCAATTCCTCAAAAAGGTAAAGACAGAGTTACCATATAACTCAGGATTTCCACTCCCAGATAGAGACCCAAAAGAACCAAAAGCAGAAACTTGAACAGTTACTTGTACACTTGTGTTGATAGCAGCCTTATTCACAATAAGCCAAAAGGTAGAAACAACCCACTGACAGATAAGTGGATAAACAAAATGCGGTCCATCCACACAATGGAACAATTTTCAGCCATAAAAAAGACATGAAGTTCTGACACATGTTACGACAGGGACGAACCCTGAAAACGCTATGCTTAGTGCAGTAATGTAAAAGGAATTTCTATGGGTCAACTTAGACGGCATATCTAGAATAGGCAAATTCAAAGCAATGGAAAGCATACTGGAGGTTACCGGGGGCGGGAGGGAAGGGAGAGGGAGGCATCATTGCTGAATGGGTATAGAGTTCCCGCTGGTGATGAAAACGTTTTGGAAACATATAGTGGTGACGGGTGCCCCCTTCTCCAAGGCTTCCCTGGTGTCCATGGTACTGCCTTCATTTTGTTCTCAGTCCTTAAACAATCCCCTTTGGGGCGACTGGAAGCTGGTTTACTGTCTGCATCTGACTCCCCAGCTAGCTTGGAAGGCACCATCTCTGTGCCTGTGTGAAGATGCTGGCACCTTCCTCCCTGTGTTGCCAGCACCTGGCCCAGGGTAGATGGAGAAGATGGTCAACCAACAGCTGTTGGATGGATGAGTGAAGACGGGCAGTGAAGGGTGAGTGGGGATGGAGCTAATGAGGCGAGAAGGGTGAGGGGAGCATCATAGGACCACGAAGCCCAAAGAGCCTGGAGTGTAAAAGTCCGGCCTACATCGAGGCTGGAGAAGTAGGCAGGGCCTCACACAACCTGATTCACGCTTTTAAAAGAGTATTCTTGCTGCAGAGTGGAGAACAGATTAGAAAAAAGAACAGTCAAGGAGTCAAGACCGCAGGTTTGACTGGCCTAGCAGGTAATGAGCTTCTCGTGGCTGGGGGTATTCAAGCAGAGACGGCATGGTGGGGATGCCAGCAAGGAGAGTCCGGTGCTGATGGGAAGCAGGAAGACTAGCCTTGAGGCCCTACGCCCCCCCGACCCTGCCCCACCACCGTGAGGAGGCCTACAGTCTCGCCCCACTCTGCACACCTGGCCTGGAGCCCACGCACGCGAATCCGTGGTAGGAGGCGAAGGCGTTGACAGGAGAGGCTGGTGCAGAGGCCTCGGTGCAGGGTGAGCAGGGCCTGGGCGCGCTGCTGGGCCCGGTGCCGCTCCAGCTGCTGCCAGCCCAGCTCCCGCAGTAGCACCTGGGGGCAGAGGTTTGGGCTGGGGGCAGGCCAGGTGGCTGGAGACCACCCTGCCCTTCTCCCGAGGCCTCAGCCTCCTCCTTTCTGCCAAACTATTGATTCTACTGGGGTGCCCGGGACACCCGGCCCACTCCATCTCCCCACCACCCAGAAGGACCACCAAATCATGAGTTGGTCCCAAAATGTTCCTCCCACTTTCCAGCCATACCTGCTGCTTCCCTGCTCATACACACCACCCACCTGGGTGGCTCCCAGGTGACAGAGGGGCGACTCAGCCCCAAACACCTGGTTCAGGATGGCGCCACATCTTTCCCGGTCAGAGAGCTCTTCCTGTCCCTCTGTCCCCAGGGCCCGGAACCTGCCCCAAGGACGGAGAACCTTGCGGAGGTCGGAACAAGCACAGCAGGGACCTCCCTCCACGCTCATTTGACCCCTGAATCCCTCGGGGTCTATTCAGTCTATAAGTAATTCAACAATGATTTGGAAAGCACCTACTATGTGCCAGGCACTAAGGAGAGTTTTGCTGAGAGGACAAGGGGCAGGTGAATGCACAGAGCCGTGGAGAGGTGTGCGGGTGACGAACAGTGAAAGGAGACGCAGATGGAGGAAGAGAAGGAGAGACAGAGAGAAAGGAAGGAGGGCGGGTTGGACGTCAGGCCCAGGGTCCCTGGGAAAGTGTGTCCATCCCCCGCTCCCCAAAAAGCCCCAGGTCCGCCAGCCACTCCAGGGGGCCTTCCTAGTGAGCCCTGGCCCTGAGGTGCCTGCGCCCCGGGGCTGCCCGCATCCTGGGCCCCTACCTGGCCAGGAAGGCCTGGAAAGGCACGCGAACGGGGAAGTTGGCGCTGCGGGTACACACGGCCTCCAGGATGCCCGCCTGGCGCAGTTGCTCTGCCACGTGACCCACATCAAAGAGGCCCGGAAGCTGTGGCCACGGGGCAGAGCCAAGGAGAGCTGAATTGAGGGGCTCAGAGCTGTGGGGAAGGTGGGGCAGGGCCGAGGAGGGCTGAGGGGGGCGGGCAGGGGTGGGAGGGCTCTGGCGCCAGGTGCTGGGAGAGCTCACCTTTCCCGGGTTGGGGTTGAGGCACTGGATGAAATAGACATGGCTCCTGGTGGGTGGAAGGGGCGGTCACTTGAGCACAGACTGGCCCCTCCATTCAAACTCCCTGGGGTTGAGTGTGGGGGGCCCTATTCTCACCTGCCCAGCCGGGCTAGGAGGTCCCCCAGGGAATGCTGGAAGCGAGAGGTCAGCGTGGGTTTGCCTGGTCCGTCCCCAGACTCGGGCTCTGCTTCCTGGAACAGGCTACCCACCAGCTGTGGGGTGAGAGGGGGCCAAGCCAGCTCACCTGGGCCTGTCCAGCCTGCCCCTCACCCCAACCCCCGGGGAGCCAGGGTGGGCCGGCCAAAGGTTCAGGTTGCCAGGGGCTTGAAGACCAGCTCCTTGGGCAAGGCTGTCAGGGTGGAGAGGGCAGAATGGGGGGACAGGGCGGCTGGCAGGGGCACCTGGAGCTGGCTCTGGGCAAGCATTTCCACCACAGCAGGGTCAAGATGATCCTGGTTTCTGTTTAAAAACTTGTGAACCTGCAAGAGATAATGTGGGGGTGGGGGGAGGGGAAGCCAAGGAGAGAAGGCTGGGTGTGGAAGCCAGTCCCTTTGCAAAATAATCCAGCCTCTCCCCTCTGAGTTATAAGGCCACCTTTGACACAACACTGTAAATCAACTATACTTCATTAAAAAAAAATGTTTTACAAAGGCCCCCTTTGAAGTTGGACTCATCTCACACCACGTACCAAAATTAACTCAAAATGAATGGATCAAAGACCCAGATGTAAGGCCTGAAACTATAAAACTCTTAGAAGAAAACAAAGGGAGAAAGCTTCATGACATTGGACTTGGCAATGATTTCCTGAATATGACACTAAAAGCACAGGCAACAAAGGAAAAATAGATAAACTGGATTTCATTAAAATGAAAAACTTTTGTGTATCAAAATACAGTACTAAGAGGGTGAAAAGACAGCCTACAAAATGGGAGAAAATATCACATAAAGTGGGTTAATATGCAGATTATGTAAAGAACTCCTACAACTTAACAACAACAAAAAAATAAAACAACTCAATTCAGGACTTCCCTGGTGGCACAGTGGTTAAGGATCCGCCTGCCAATGCGGGGGGCACTGGTTCGATCCCTGGTCCAGGAAGACCCCACATGCCGCATAGCAACTAAGCCCATGCACCACAACTACTGAGCCCACATGCCACAACTACTGAAGCCCACACACCTAGAGCCCGTGCTCCGCAACAAGAGAAGCCACCACAATGAGAAGGCCGTGCACCGCAATGAAGAGTAGCCCCCTGCTCGCTGCAACTAGAGAAAGCCTGCGTGTGGCAACGAAGACCCAAGGCAGCCAAAAATAAATAAATAAACCCCAAACCAACTCAATTCAAAAATGGGCAAAGGACTTGAATAGATATTTCTCCAAAGATACACAAATGGCCAAGAAGCACATGAAAAGATGCTTGACATCGTTAGTCATTAGAGAAATGCAAATCAAAACCACAATGAAAAAAAAACAAACAAAAAAACCCAATGAGATACCTCTTCACACCCACTAGGATGACTATAATTTTCAAAAATGGAAAATAACAAGTATTTGCAAGGATGTAGAAAAACTGGAACCCCCAATACATTGCTGGTGGGACTATAAAATGGTGCAATCACTGAGGAATAGTTTGGTGGCTCCTCAAAAAGGTAAACATAGCATTACCATATGACCCAGCAAACCTACTCTTAGGCAGATACCTAAAAGAATTGAAAGCAGCGACTCAAACAGTTACTTGTACACCCATGTTCACAGCAGCGTTATTCACAATAGCCAAAAAGGTGGAAACAATTCATGTCCATCAGCAGATGAATGGATAAACAAAATGTGGTCTATACATACAACGGAATATTATTCAGCCATAAAAAGGAAGGAAATTCTGACACATGCTACAACATGGATGAACCTTGGAAGCATTATGCTTAATGCAATGAGTCAGACACATAAGGAGTTTGTGTGTGTGTGTGTTATGATTCCACTTACATAAGAATAGGCAAATTTATAGATACAGAAAGTAGATTAGATATTGCCAGAGTCTGAGGAAGGGGGAATTGCAGCTTAATGTTTAATGGGTAAGTTGTTTCTGTTTGGGATAATGAAAAAGTACTGGAAATGGATAGCAGTGATGGTTACACAACATTGTGAATGTAAAGACACTGAAATGTACGCTTAAAAATGGTTAGAATGGGAAATTTTATGTTGTGTATACTTTACCACATTTTTTTAAAGGCCGTCTTTGTCACATACCCAGTTCTTTGTTACACTTTTGGGTCTGTTTATTGGGTTTTCACTTCTGTCTCATTGATGGGTCTGCTCCTTATCAATACCATACTCTTTTAATTGCTAGAGCTTTAAAATATGTTTTAATATCTGATAGAGCAAATTCCTCCATAATCATTTGCTTTTTATATCTTATTAGCTATTCTTATGCATTTATTTTCCATATAATACTTCAGAATAATTTTGTTAAAATCCACCTCTCCTTCTCTCATAAAAGCCCCATTGGAGTATTGTCTGGAATTACATGACTTTTCTAGATTAACTGGGAAAGAGTGAACATTATAGGGCTCCCCAACAGGAATGTGGCTTTTCCCTCCATTTTTAAGTCTTCTTTTGTGACCTTCAATACAATTTTATAGTTTTCTTTAGTCAATCTCCTTCTGTTTCTTCCTTTTTTCTTTTAGATGTGATTTTTTTTTGAGGTATAATTGACATATACTCCTTGTGTTTCACGTGTGGATAACTCCTGTGTAGTTTGTATGTTTTCTTCTACAACCAGAGCATGTCACCTCCTCCAGGAAGCCTTACCTGACTTGCCCCACCTCAAACCAGTCACCTGGTCCTAGCCTTTAAACCAGGCCCCCTCCCTTCAGCAGCTCTCCTCCTGGGTAGGTGTGCAGTAGTCATGAAACTCATAAAGGGGAGAGGAGAATCCCTTCAGTGAGCACCTAGTATCTGCCAGGCACCTGACCCGCCATTTCCATGTAATTGCATTAATCCTCAGGACAATGCTAGAGGCTGGACTCCCATTCCCCTTTTACAGATGAGGAAATGGAGGCTCAGAAGGAGAAGTAGACTGCCTGAGGTTATCAGAGCCAGGTCCCATGCATACACTCTGCCCCTCTTGGACTGGAGGGTCCCAAGGCCTTGACCCTCCCCACCCCATAATGCCCACCCAGAACTCAGTAAGTCATGCACTAGGTGAGGCCAAGGGGCCAGGTGGGGACAGATGGCCAAGCCTTGGAAGGGGCCTCCCCACACGTACCCCTCTCACCCGTCAGGTGACTCCCCAGGGTCACATTGCCCTCACTGATTCACCCTGATACCTGGTAGGTGACGGTCCCAGCATAATGCCGTACGGTGAAGATGGGAAGGGGCAGCTGGGGCTTGGTGTAATGCGGGTGGTCGCCGTGGTGGTAGTGGCACTTCTGCAGGAAGGTGTGGTCCGTGGCCTGAGAAGAGGAAGAGCTTCTCAGGCCTTTGCAGGTGCCATTCCCCTGCTGGGACTGTGCTTCCCTCCCCTGCCCCCCAAAACCACATGCACTGAACAGAAGGTGAGCTTTGGTTTTTGGTCCCCAAACTTCTTTTTCAGGAAGAGTCACTCCACATCTGAGTACTTATAAAGGGCACAGCTTCTATCCCAGGGACTATTTTGAAAAATTGGTTCCCATTTGAGAAAAAACACAGTAGCCTTGTATACCTCAGTCAATAAGATTTGGTGGCTTAGAGGACCCTTGATGAAATCATTTAAAAGAAATGGGGCTAGGGGAACTTTAAGGCAGATTTAGCAATCGTTCCTGGGAGTCTGGTCTCACAGTTACATGTGTTTCTGAACAAGTCTTTCAAAGATACTTTTAAAAAGCCATCCGGTAAGAGATTATTTTATAGTGCTAAGGAACTTATAACAACAAATACTTGGGGAAACCCTCACAAGCCCCTCATGGGGCCTGCACAGTCCCCACCACCCTGCCCCTCAGGCACAATTTTCCCCCTTCTGCAGGAGGACTCTTGGAGAAGTCGGGAATCTCACTCAGGATCACCCAGAGACAGGATTTGAAGCCAGTTTGGCCACTGCTTTCCCAAGCTGCGCTGAGGGCCTGTGGGCAGGGTCCCAGGACCTCAGCACTTTATTGCTACCCTGGGAGTTCCTGCTGGCTCTGGCCTGGCCACCAGGGCCCCCACTCCTTGTCCCCGACACTGAGGGCTCACCTGGGACAGCCATGTCTGGGCATCCAGGATATTCAGGAGGCTGTGGGGCTGGTCTACCAGGAGATCCAAGCAGGACTCCTGTGGAGGCTGGGTGATGGGCACCCAGGGCAACAACTCCCTCCGACACTCCTCCTGGGAACAGCCAGCATTTAGTTTACAGAGACCATCCATGTTCATGGGGGGACCTCATCTGAGCCAGAGCAAGGATGGCCCTCCCACTTTACAGATGAGTAAACTGAGCCTCAGAAGGACTGAGACGGCCCATAGCAAGGGGGCTTTGGGGCAGAGCTCTCGGTGTAGTACCTTCTCTTTACCAGGGATGGCCTCTGTTCTGGGAAACAGCTGGGTGTCCCCCTGCCACCTCCATGCCCAGCTCCCCATACCTCCTCCTGGGCCAGAAGCATCTGGCTAGAGAAGAGCTGCAGGCGCTCGCTGGCGAGATTGTTGCACAGCTGCTCCAGGCCGTTGACCCGCAGTGCCTGGGAGGGGCGCGTGGGCAGTGAGGTGGGCACCCACACGAGGTGGGGGCACAGGGCAGCTGGTCGGGGGTCTAGCACACAGGCCTGGTTCCCTTCATCCCCCTCCCACAGCTGCCCCCATTCTCCCCAGCACTAGGCGGGAGTGGTGCCCTAGGGCTGATGCTTCCTCCTCCAGGGACAAGACCAAAGATCCTGACACAGCATGCAGGCCACCTCAGCCCAGTCCCAGCCTCGATCATGCTTCCTCCCTCCAACAACCCACACCCCTGCCTTCTGTCTTAGCACCACTGTGAGCCTTCGGGCCTCTGATCATAGCCATCCTGTGGTCTAGAAGACACCTCTTGCTACAGCCTAACTCGCTGGCTATCAGAATGCCACATCCTCGTAAGCAGAGCTCCAGGCTGCCGCCTCCAAGAAGCCTTCCAGCATCCTTCCTGTTGGAATTACAGGCTCCTTCCTCTGTGCCCCTCAGCACTTTCCTAGTAAGCCCAGCAGAGCCCCCGCTTCGTGTAGCTTTGCACAGTTTTGACATGTTCTAAAATACACACAAGAGCACGCATGTGCGTACATGCGCACGCACACACACACACACGGGCAACGGTCATCCCCTCCTCAGAGAGCGGATAGTCACCAAGGACACACTGGAGAGGAGGAGAGAGCAGGGGACTGGGCACAGTGCCCATCCAAGGACTGAGGTGGGGGCCACCTCCTCTTGCTCTCGCCCCTCCTCCCTGCCTTGAGGAAACAGGATGTTCTGGAAAGGGGTGAAGAGCTTATGAAAAACTCAGTGTGATTTGGGGGATTCCCTCTCTTCCCTCTCCTCTGGGTACACAGCAGGCGAGGCTGACCCATCCGAGGGTCTTTCATTGTCTTAAGGGCTCCTGTGAGACTCTGCAAGGCCAAGCAGGCAGAACTCTCCAGAGCCGACGTCAGGGCTGGACAGGGCAGATGGCTGTACCTATGGAGCACGCAGCTGTCTCGTGGACCATCTTATGGTCAGAAAGGCAAGCAGCGCACTAGCGCCCCCACAAAGGGAAGCTGCTGGGGTCCCCAGAAATAACCAGGATGAGGTGGGCACCCCGTCCTGGGCCCCGCCCCCAGGGGTGACCTCAAAGCCGTAGACATCGACGACAGTGACAGTGACCACGCTGCCTCCCTCCCCGGGGGGTGCCAGCTGCACATTGGTTCTCCTCAGAAGCCAGGTGAAGAGCCGCGAGTACAGGGCCTTGGCCAGGGCGTCCCTGTGGGCATGGGGAGTGAGCCTCGTGCAGCAGGGGCCAGGCCTGCTCACAGCTCTCTCCTGTCCCCAGGGCCACCTGGCATTGATGGCACTTTCCACGGGCAGGGATCTCGAGACCCGGCCATAGGGCGTCTCCTGAGGGCAGAGGATGTGCATGTGGTACGTCAGGCCCAAGGCCCATACTAGTGCTCCCCAAGCCTTCGGGTGGACTGGTCAGGCCCCCGCCTCCCCAGGACCCCCGAGCTCACCATGACCCTCCTGGTGACAGCCCCCTCCAGGCGCTCGGGCGGCACCCGCAGCAACCGGGCTGCTGTGTGGATCTCAGCCCAGCTGGACACGGCAGCCACCTCCTGTGACTCCCTCTGGACAGGCGGGAGGGGGCAGGGAGAGCTCTGCTTGTGGACTGGCTGTTTCCCATGGGGCAGGGGCAGGGCCTTGCTTTGCCTGGCAAGGTGCCCTGTTACCCAAAGGTAGATCTGGGCAGGTAGGAGCTGGCTCCGGAGTCTGAGGGCCTGAGTGTGAATCCTGACTTTACCTCTCCACTAACTGGCGGCCCTGACAAGTCTCTTTCCTTCTCCGAGTCTCCACCGTCTTATTGTTAAAGGCGAAACAACAATTTTTATGTTATGGTGTTCTCAGGAGCAATGAATTAGAAAATATGTGCAGGGAATTCCTCAGCGGTCCAGTGGTTATAGGACTCGGCACATTCACTGCCGGGGGCCCGGGTTCAATCCCTGGTCAGGGAACTAAGATCCCGCAAGCTGCGTGGTGTGGCCAAAAGAAAAAAAAAAAAAAAGAAAATATATGTAGAGTGATCTACACAGTGCCAGGTACATAATAGCTGCTCAATTAATGCCAAGCATCCTCCTTAGGGTGGCAGTTTAGTGGGACAGGATCGGTATAGATGCAGAAGACCCTGGTTTCAGTTTTCTCATCTGTACGATGGGAGTTCATCTGCCTTCTGGGGCAGTGGTGAGGCCCTGATGGTGGCCCGGGGCCTTACTGTCTCCTAGACACAAGTGTTTGGCATTGTTATTTCTGCCCTCGTGATGATGCAAACAAGCCACCACCAATCCAGTGTCTCAGAGGGAGCTCACCTCTGAAGAGGAGAGGCAGATGTTGCCCAGCTGCAGGACAGAGGCCAGCACAGCCCAGACGGCAGTCAACTCCTCGGTGCACAAGCCCAGCACCTGCAGGGCCTTCACCAGTCCTGTGAAGTCCTGGGCATCCTCCTTGCCCCGGAGCCTGCAGGCCCGGCCCTGCAGAGCACAGCAGGGGTGAGGGGTGAGGAGTCTGGCCACCCGCAGCTTCCCTCTCCTCAGACCCTCCCCTGGGCAGGCCCCGTTGTCCAGCACCGAGGGGGCCTTCCCCCACCTGGTTGAGGTAGTAGTAGGTCTCCGGCCCCTGTAGGGAGAGCCGTTCCCGTTCCATGGGGTCCAGCCCCGCCAGCAGCTCATAAAAAACATGGAAGCTCCGCTCAGCCTGGGCCTCAGGGGAGAAGGACTGGCTTAGGGAGAGCAACGGCCTGGTCCTGTGCCCCAGGGGAGCAAGGACAAGTCCTGGGGAAGGCAGGCTTGGGGGCTGAGGGACCACAGCCGCTCACAGCGGCCCCTCCCTCTTTCCCGCTCTGGGAGCAGCGGGCCAGGTCATACCTGAAACACCACCCTCGAGGTCTCAAGCAGATAATGTGACACAGAGGCTCCCAGGATGACCCCTCTGTGGACACAGGACACTCAGTGAGGGACCCACCGTGGGCTGGGCCCAAGGGCAGCAGTCTCAGCTTCCCAGTAAGGGAAACTGATCATGGGTGACCCTGCCCACCTGGACCCCCGTCACTCACTGCTTCAGGCAGAGGCCTAAGACCTGGCCAAAGCGGCTGGCGTTGGCGTTGAGGACTGTCTTGGCGTGGCCAAAGCTGCTGAGCATGGGCAGCACGTCGTCCAGCTGGATGGGGGAGGGGCATTCAAGTACCCCTGGGAGCAGCAGTGGTGCCCACCGATCAGGCATCCCGGCCGAGGAAACTATGTCCCTGGCAGCTCTGTTGGCCCACGGAGGGGTCAGTCACCCCAGCCCTCCCTGCCCCCGCAGTAGGCAATGCCTGGGGATGCCCCCGAGGGGAAGCCAGAGGCCTGAAGACCACCCTTCTGGCCCAAAGGAGTAGCATGGTCCCTCTTGGATCCCTGGGAAATGGCGAGCTGCCCATCACCTGACATCCTCTGTCCCTTGTCTGCCCCTGCTCCAGGCTGCTTAGGAACTGCACAATCTTTCTGGAAGCTTCTGTCTTCCCAGAGCCGCTGTGCCCACTGCAGGAGGCAGAGGCTGGCAGGGTCTCCAGGAAGGGGCACATAGGACAATCCCATTGAGCCCGAAAGTGGGGATATGCCCACCTGGAAGTGATACCTGCCCTAAAGGAGACTCCCAGAAATGCAGAAACATAGACCTGGGGCGTAGAGACCAAACAGAAAAAAGTCCCCAAGATGCCTCGTTCAAGGGGCACAGTCTTAGGAAGTCCAGAGCTGTTGCCCAGCAGTGGACCAGACAGGCAGTTTCAAATGCAGACCTCACATCCCCTTCCTCCTGGCCTTCAGTGTGGCCTGAAAGTTCAGCCAAGCAGGGCAGCCAGCACTCACCCCAGGAGGATGCAGGTGCCCTGCCCAGTGCTCTGAGACAGGCTATAGGCTGCTGCCACGATGGCAAAGATGTGTCTGGGGGAGGAGGGTGGAAGCAGATGAGAAGGTTACCAGAGATGGGCATCTGGGGCCTCCTGGGCGTAGGCAGGTCGTGCCTGCCATGCCCTGGACCTCAGTCAATGGGACATGCTGGGGGTGAGCAGAGGGCTGGTGGGGCAAATTCACGTACGGGGTGGTGTTAGGGGTCTTCCTAGGGTGGTAGCTGGCCAGGACCTCAGGTGAGAAGAGAGGCAGGGGCCGGCGGGGGTTCAGAGCGAGCAGGAGGGGCCCCCCAAAGGTCTGGGAGGAAAGTGGAAGCTCTCATCAGAACATGGAGGGAGCAGGTGATGCAAATAGAGTGGAGCTCTGATGCCCCCGGCCCCTCCCCGCTCTGCAGGACCCCAGAGAGGGTTCAGCACCCAGCCCAGGGAGGAGAAAGATGGAGGGGAAAGCTCTCCAGGGGTGCCCGGAGGGCCCTCTGATCCCTGAGGAAAGGGAATCCCAGCCCACCATCCCCTCTTGGGTCTCCCGTACATAGATTCGGCCCAGGTAAAACCTCTTCTTGAGGCACAGCAGCACGGAGCTGTCGCACACCGGCCTGTAGGGAAGCAGGGTGGAGAAGCAGGGAGTTGGGGGCAGAAGATCCTGGGTTAGCGCTGCTACTGGCTTCAGAGACACTTCCACCAAGTCATGCACCCTCTCCGAGCTGGTCCATAATACAGGGGTCCGGCTGCTAAGCAAATTACCAGCGCCGTGGGCGCTACAAGCAGGACCAGGCTGCTGACCCAGAGGGAAGCTTTGTGCCAATTAGAGAAGGAAGGAGCACCTGATTCTCACCCCTCACCTGCCCCTTCCAACCAGACGACCTTGTGTGGCAAAATCCCATGTAAGGATACAATTCATAAAAGAACGGGGGTAGGATGGGATACGAGTAAGTGTGACCCAGGCATGGCAGGTTTGGGACCGCGCCCGCTCACCGCAGCCGGGCCAGGTCCTCGGTGTCTTCCAGGCCTTCCCCCAGGCTCCTGTCCTCGGCGCTGGGAAAGGGCGGCGCCTCCAGGCCCGGCCCGAGGCTCAGCTCCAGGTCCTTCTCCAGCGCCTCCTCGGTCTCATCCTCCGGCTCCCATCGATCCCTCAGGAACCTGCAGGGGCTCGGGCTCCTCTCCCGCCGCAGGCGGGTCTCCAAGATGAGTCGGGGCAGCAGTGCTTCGGTGCCAAACCCAGGGTCCTCCCGGGGGTCCTCGCCCTGTGCCCAGTGCACCGGAGCCTCGGCTCCCAAGGTCTCCGGCTCCGCTTCGCTGCTGGAGCCTCTCTCGAGTGGGGGCTCGTCGGAGGGAGTCGGGCCGAGAGAGCCGTGGCAGCGCCCGGCCACCCCTTCTCCACTCGCCCTGCGCCCCTCACTGTCCCCTGAAGCCCCCGCACAAGACGAAAAGTGCCCCTCCCCAGCGGGGGCGTCCGCGGACGCTTCCTCTGAGCTCTGGCTGCTCGAGGTCCTCCCTGCCCTGTGGATCCTGGGGAACATGACCGCAAACTTGGGATCTGGAGTCGGGTCCGCGTCCTCAGAAGGGTCGTCGGGGGCTGGCCTTTCCGCAACCTGCGGGGAACTCGAGCCGCCACCAGGGGGAGCCCTCGGTCGCCCGCCCAGCCCAGCTACGCCCGCCAGGCTCAGCTCTAGACCGCGGCTCAGCCCCGGCCCGCGGCCCCGCCCCTCGCCCGCCCGCGGCCGGAGCTGCAGCCACCGCAGGAGGCCCAGGCCCCGTGCCACCCGCAGGAGCCGGTCCTTGAGGCCCGAGCGGCAGGGACCCGCGGCCTGGGGAGCGGGCCCTGGCGGGGGCCTCGCGCGAAGCCTGCCGGGCGCCACCAGGGCGACCAGCGGCGCTGGGTCCCTGGACCCTTCTCCTCCAGCCCCCGCTTCGCTCACGCCCTCCTCCTCTCGCACCTTCCCCACCCCCTCTCCGACCTGGGTACGCTGACCCCGGGCGGTCGAGGCCTCGGCTCTAACGGCCTCGGGGCCCCTCGGCTCAGCCTCGGGCTGCACCCCACTGTTTCTCGCGTCCCGGGCCCGCCTGGGATCTCGAGAAGCCCGCGAGCTCCGGGGAACGCACGCGCGGCTGCCCTCGAGGGGACTGGAGGCCGCGGCTTTACTGGCCGGTTCAGCCTCTTCGGCCTCAGTGGACCCGCTTGTCGTTCCTGGGGCTGCCCGTACGCTCCGTCCAGGCCCGGCTCCCTCCAGACTCAAGTCTGTGTCAGTCTCGGAATCCTCGGTTTCTCCCTGGGGCCTCGCCCCCGACGATTTTTCCGGGCTCCGGGGCCCGGCGGGGGGCTTGTCACCGCCTCTGCCGTCGCTGCCCAGGCCGTCGCTGCTCGGGCGTTCTCTCGGCGCCTCCAGCGCTGACTCCGGACCGGTTTGGGTGCTTCCCGAGCCCATGTCCGTTTGCTCCGAGTTGGGCCGCTGCTCTGGGGCCCCACCGCTCTGGCTGCCGCTCTCCAGGGCCTCGCGGGCTTCGCTGTCCGGGCAGGAGCTGGCCCCGTCTCCATCAGACGTGTCCCCATTGAGGCTGCGGGTCTCTTGGTGGCCCCGCTGAACCGAGCGTCCCCGCCCTTTTCCTCCTCTCCTGCGGCGGTCGCGCCCGCGTGTCCTTCCTCCTCCGAGGAGACCCTTCTCCTCCAGGCGCCCCCCACGGCCGTCCCCAGGCTTGTGGTTCTCCTTAGGCCCGCATCCCCGACGCCAAGCGCTGCCTCGTCTCCCCGCAGCCTCCGGTGGCGGCCCAGCCTCTGGCCGTCTGCAGTCGCCGTTCTCCTCTACGGTGGGCTTCCTGCGGCCACCGGGGGTCTCCTGGCCCCCCGCGGTGCAGGGATCCAAGAGTGGTCTTGCCCCGTGGGCTTTACCGCGGCCCTGTCGGCGCTCCCGGCTGGGAGCGCTGTCCGCGCTGGCCGACCCGGATTCCTGCTCCCCGGAGGTCGGCCTCCCGGGTCCCTCCGGCCGCTGGGGCGTTTTGCCCTTGCTCCTGACCATGGTTTGTTTCCCGGCGTCTCCTTCCTGTCCTCTTCCCTAGGAGCTGGCTGCCCGCAGGTGCCCTCGGCAGCACATCACAGGTTGCGGCTACAGGCTCAATCTACCCGCCCCCGCATCTCCCGCTTTATGCGTGAGCATCAATAATGCAGGTGGCTGCGGGTCCTGACCTCCTCGGCCAACAATAGAGTGGAGGCCACCCAGGAAAGAGGAGCTGCAACTGCGGACAAAGGCCGTGGACAGGGCAACCGTGCCGCCTGGAGTTGCTGCCGGCCAGGTCAGCCTGGCACCACGCCAAATCGAGGGGGCCCATGCTCTGCTCCCGCCTCACTGCTTCTTCAGCAGGGCGTGAAGGGGTGCCAAAAGAACCGTCCTCCTCGTCCTGGGGTCTCTAGGGGAATCCGTCCTCCTCCCTGCATTGGCAGGCGGATTCTTAACCACTGCGCCACCAGGGAAGTCCAGGTTACCCATTTCTTGTATTGCCTTCAAGAGCTATCCACGCACAGAAAAGCAAGTATTCTTTTTCCCTTTGAGCACAGGTGGAATCTTTTCTAGCTCATGGCTCTCCACTCTGCTTTTTCCAATCTAACAGATTAACTTGGAGATTTCATAATAGTGCATAATGATCTTCTTTTCTTTTTACCACTGCATAATAATCCAGCAAATGAACGTGCCATAGTTTAACCAATTCTTTATTGATAGTGTGAAAATTAATCAAGGGAAACCTTACTAAAATGGAGTCCAGAGGCCAGAAGGGGGAGCTCTTACACGCTTACCCCTCCACCTCAATGCAGATCCCAAGGGAAAGAAATGTACTTTGTACTACAGCCAGCTGGAGGAAAAAAGATTTTCTCCTTGCCTGGCACAGCTCAGCCAATGAGAAACTGTCAAACTAAGACAATGAAAAGCCACTGTGCTTCAAATTCCCAATTTCCTCCAATGGTCTTTTTGTTTATAACAGCCTTTCCCAACTTCCCCTTCTCCTCTATAAAAAAGTTTCCTCTCCTTTGCTTTAGCAGGGTTGCGTGTTGCTGGCCATAGTTGCTATCCTGTGTTGTAATTCTTTGCTGCTCTTGAATAAACCTGTTTTCCTGGTAAAATAACTGACTTTTTAAAATTGCTTTAGGCTAACAGACTTTTATGTCTGAAACGGAGGATGCCTTCATCTCAGCTTTTGCTTCAGTTACAAACAACATTGACTCCACCTGTGTCCAAGCAGAATCAATTCCTAGAAGTAGAATTGCTGGGCCATAGGGTATGTGTATTTGTAATTTGGAGTGCTCCAAAATTTCCTCCATGGAGGCTGTATCAATTTACACTCCCACAAACAAGATAGGAGGCCACCCATTTTAACATGGCACTGAGGCATGGTGTTACCTAACATTTTTGCCACTCTGAAACGTGACAAATCTCAGTGTCTTTTAAATTCATTTCTCTGTGAAAATAAGCAGCTTTCCTCCATCTTACAGCCTTTTTTTTTTTTTTCCTGAGACCTGTCTTTTCTCATTCTTTACCCATCTTTGTATTGATGCGGATCTGTTTCTTGATGGTTATACTGTAGTTAAACCCAGGCAGGATTCATGAGCCCTTTTTGGATGGCCCCAGGGCTCCGGGGCACCCAAGATGGAGTCAGATGAGATCTCCAGCCAGGGCCTGTGACCTGCCCCGCAGGGCTCCGTGCCCCTGCTGACCACTCACTCTGGCCTCTCCTCACCAGCAGCCCCGCCCAGAATCAGAGTGGGGGAGGTAACATTCCAGATTGTGGCCCTTTCCTTGGTATGCTCTCCAGTTGGCTTGTACCTGCCTTGTACCCACCTCTCTGCACATCTCCTGGAGCCAGCCTCAGACCTGGGTGGAGCGGCTGCAAGCACTCACGTTACCCAGGAGGGCCACTCACAGCCCAGAGGCCTGGTTTGAGCAAGGAGTTGAAAGTGACTTGGCCTTTGCCAAGGAAGCAGCCTTCTAGTGAAGGAAGCAGCTGTCCCAAAGGAACACAAGCTCATGGGTAACATCAGTTACCATGTAGCTCATAAAACTGGTGTCTTTGTGAAAGTCTGTAAGCTGTGCTTCCCCACCACCAATACTGACCAAGGCAAAGGGCGATGAGACTCATAGGGCTCGTTTCACCTGCAGAAAGCAGGAAGTGGGGTGATGTGCTCACACCATGGGTGATTACACAGCACTGTCAGCAACACACACGGGTTATTTCACAAACGCAATGGTGAGTGAAGAAGCCAGAAAGAGCTATAGAGTCACTGTATGACTCTATTTACATAAAGTACGAAAAGAGCAAACTGAGCTAGTTATAGAGTGGTGCCTGGGGTGGGGGCTGGGAGGTTGGTAGTGACTAGAAGGGTCACAAGGGAGCCTCCATGGGTGATACTGTTTGTTCAGTTGGTGGAGGTTTATCGGGTTGTACTCCTATGACTTGTGCTATTCTGTATGCGTTTTATAATTTAAAAGGTAACACAGAGAAAGAGCTCACTGGTTTGCCCTGGACTAATAATAATGATGATGTGCTAGGTACTGTTCTAAGTACTACACTTAATTTTTTTTTTTTCTTTTGGCCACGCCCTGCGGCCTGTGGGATCTTAGTTCCCCAGCCAGGGATTGAACCCAGGCCCTCAGCAGTGAAAGCACGGAGTCCTAACCACTGGACCGCCAGGGAATTCCCTGAATTCACTTAATTCTTGAAAGCACTCTAAGAGGTTGGTGCTATAAGGATTCCCATTTTATGGATGATAAGACTGAGGCACACAGCTGAGTGTCAGAACTGGAATGCCAGGAATTCCCTGGCAGGCCAGTGGTTAGGACTCTCTGCTTTCACTGCTGAGGGCCTGGGTTCAATCCCTGGTTGGGGAACTAAGATCCCACAAGCTGCACAGCGCGGCCAAAAATAAATATATTATTATATATATAAAAAAAAGAAGTGGGATGCCCACTCAGGCAGTCTGGCTCCCAAGACCTGGCAAAAGAACATGTGTGAGGAGCTACCATCAGCTACACACAGAACTTCCATTTGTCCAGCCCATTACAATGTGTCCTGTGAGCTCTGGGGGCAGAGGGAGAGCTCCACACCTGTCTCTAATCTCCTACCTTCTCCCCTGCCCTCCTCTCCCTCTGGTTGATCCAGGACAGAGCTCGGATCTCACTCAGCTCCGTGGGCGTGGCCACTTCTGATCCTCTGAGTCTCAGTTAGTTCTCTTCCCAAGCTTCATTTCATTCAAACCCCCCAAAACCCTAGGAAGGAGATATGGTCTCATTTCACAGATGGGGAAACGGCACTGAGAGGGTAAGTGGCTTAAAGACACACAGCCAGTAAGTGAGAAATTGGGGACCCAATTCAAGGGTCCCGCTATTCTTTTTCTTTAATTAATTAATTTATTGGCTACATTGGGTCTTCGTTGCTGCACGCGGGCTTTCTCCAGTGGCTAGCAGGGGCTACTTTCCGTTGCGGTGCGCGGGCTTCTCATTGTCGTGGCTTCTCTTGGTGCAGAGCATGGGCTATAGGCACGCAGGCTTCAGTAGTTGTGGCATGTGGGCTCACTAGTTGTGGCTTGCGGGCTCTAGAGCACAGGCTCACTAGTTGTGGTGCACGGGCTCAGTTGCTCCACGGCATGTGGGATCTTCCCGAACCAGGGCTCAAACCCATATCTCCTGCATTGGCAGGTGGATTCTTAACCACTGCGCCACCAGGGAAGCCCGGGTCCCGCTATTCTGCTCCATGACACTTCTGCTGAGAATTGGCTTCAGAACCAGACAGGCTTGGTCCCTCCCCTGTCCCACTTCCTGGCTGTGTGATTTCCAACAATCTCCGGGGAACTCCCCTGGACAAACCTGATAGCAGGGCAGAGGGGCCCCAGCCCCAAGCCCAGTTCTCCCCTTTGCCTCCTCCTTCCCACTCATTCCTTCATCTGCTTTGCTCATGAGGACTGTGAGCTCCTCCTCCGGTCTGTGCAAGCCCTCTTCTGACTCCACTCCACACTCCTTCCCTCCCTCCTGATCCATTTCCTCCTCTCCTGGCCTCACCCACCTCACAGTAACTTTCACCTCCTTTGGTTGGGTGTTTACTGGGAGCCAGCTGCTGTGGGATGTTACAGATTCTCATTTAATCCTTTCAGTCCTCTGAGGTCGGCCCTATTATCACAGCCCATTTTGGAGATAAGTAAACAAAGGCGCAGGAGTGAGGTCATCTATCCAAGGTCACACAGCCGGTCACAGGCAAAGCCAGTGATGGAGGGTTGGATCCGCCCGACTTTCAGATGTAGGTGAACACTGTCTTCCACCGCTGGATGCCGAAGGCCCTCAGATCTAAGTCTCCAGACTGGCTGCCTGTGGTACGTCTCCAGGGACTTTGGTTTTTTTTTTTTTTGCGGTACGCGGGCCTCTCACTGTTCTGGCCTCTCCCGTTGCGGAGCACAGGCTCCGGACGCGCAGGCTCGGCGGCCATGGCGCACGGGCCCAGCCGCTCCGTGGCACGTGGGATCTTCCCAGACCGGGGCACGAACCCGTGTCCCCTGCATCGGCAGGCTGACTCTCAACCACTGCGCCACCAGGGAAGCCCCCTCCAGGGCCTTTGGAATTGGCAGTGACTCCTCCCACTCACTCACCGGTCTATCTGGCAGCCATCCTGGTCAACTCAACCTCTCAATACCTCCGTTTCACCACTCCCATCACCTCTCCCTGGACACCCCACTTCTCCCTTGGGGCCAGCCCAGCTCCCGTCAATCCCCTTTCTAGAGCACGCCTATCCATAAAAATGGTTGGTCTCACACTCCTAATATGAGAACTTTTCTTCTGAAATATTTGAACCACCAACGTAAGCTAACGCTTCAAAGCATAGTGTACGCAAGGCAAATCTCGTCCTTAATGCGTGCGGGGTAAATCCATTTTCAAAGAGCCCTCCTGGATTTTCAGGTGCGTGTGTGCTTGTTGACTTCTTGTTCGAGCTGATTAGCTGGATCATTGCGGCAGTCACGAAGCCATGGAGGTGTCGGCTCTGCCATTTTCTTCTCATTTGTTGGCGTTTGCATTGTTACTGTGATCTTCAAGTCTTGGTTTCTTGGCAGGAAACTTCGTGTCGCTTGTCCATTAGTGTGAGGTAATTTAGGCCAATTGAATAAAAGACATGGAAGCCCCCCTAAACTGGCAGTCACAAAACCATACCTGTCTCCCTAGGTGGGGAGCCCAGCTCTCTGGGTGTGATGTTCCCACTCCTTCCTTGGCACCCACTTTTGGCGCAGGATCCTCTGACCCACAGACTGAGGACCCCAGTGCCAACCCAAGTTAGAGAAGACATCCTATGCATCAAACTCTAAGATGTTCTCCCTGACCCTGACAGAGGGCCTCCCCCATCATTAGCCCATTGACCTCGAGGTCTCATAGGAACCTGGCAACAGACCACGAGGGAATACCGTTATCCCATTTCCCAGGAGAAACTGCTGCAGAGCAGGTAAGTAATTTGCCTGAGTGGAACTTGGTTGCTGTAGCTGCGGCTGAAGCTACAGTAGTCTTTAGAAGAATAAATCTCCTCATGGAACTTCCCTGCTTAAAGCCCTCCAGAAGGGACTTCCCTGGCGGTCCAGCACCTCCATTGCAGGGGGCGTGGGTTCGATCCCTGGTCTGGGAACTAAGATCCCACGTGCCACGCAGCGCGGCAGAAAAAAAACGTCCTTCAAAGGCTTCCGCTGTCTCAGGATGGAGTCCAGACTGTCTTGCAGAGGGAGCAGTTCTCCCCACCTCCCCCACGCCCGTGGCTTTGCCTTTATCTGCCCAGCATCCTTTCTCCACTTCTTCCCAGGACAGCATTTTCTTCCTTTGGGGAGCTGTCCCTCCCACTCCTCGCGGCTCTTGGGGCTCCATCTCAGTAAGCCCCCACTATTCCTCTAAGGAGAAACAAGGGATGCTTGAGTGGTCCAAGTTCCAAAATGCAGCGACTCTTGAGCTGGACGTGCTGGGCCGGAGGGTGGGTGCAGAGGATGCTCCCACGGTGTGTCCGTCCTGGGACCTGGGCCTCAGCTCCTCCTCTGCTCCCTGAGTAATCCGTGTCCTTCCAACAGGCCCTTTCCGCACTCAGGCCAGGGTGGGTTCCTGCGGCCCGTGGCAGTGCCCTCACCCTCACGAGGCTCCTGGACTGGCCCTGGCATTTTCAGCTCATTTCCTGCTAGCCACCCTCAGCTCTTCACTCGTTCTACGGCGAGCAGAACACTCCCTCTCGTGCTGCTGTACCTCCCCGCCCCCAGTCCTCTGCACCGAACAGTCTGCCCAGCCAGCTCCCGGTCACCTCTCCCGTCACACTTAACGTCACCTCCCCAGGCACATTTCTCACAAGCCCCCAGATCTCCCTCGTCTTAACACTTCCTGCACTCGTAAGGACCCCACGAGGGCAGGGATCACATTGTCTTGGCCACCTCTGAACCCCAAGCACCTGGCGTATAGCTGGTGCTCAGTGAAGACAGGTGAATAAAGATGTAGCCCAAGTAGAATCAAACCCCGGGCTTATAAAGACCTTAACTGCCCCCCATGCCTCAGCAGCACCCCATAGTCCTTCCCTGAAGTCCGGAAGAAGCCATCGGGCCTGAGATACTGTGTGCATCTTCCCCTCCGAACAGCAAGGGAAGGCCAGCCAGGGGCAGCTAGGGGCCTCCCATTGCCCCCCACCCAGGGATGCAGTCAGACTCAGTTCAGTTAACTTTTACCATTTATTCCCAAAGAGAGAAGGCATATAGCGTTCGGACACAACCAGATACAGTTTGATCTGATTCAAAGAGCTTAAAAAACAGATTCTCCTGAGCACCAGCCTGGTCCAGGGGACGGACCCAAGGGGCAAAGGCAAGGAACCAGCTAACGATCATTTCTATTTACGTGGAAAATCTCTGCACAATTAAAAAAGTAAAGTCGTTGGGCCAGTCCAGTGAAGAGGTAATAAGGTGTTTATTAAAAACTTTTTCACCCGGAGGCAGTTAACATTTATAATTTAAAACCCAGCCCACTACAAAAAGCGGGGAGACGGGGATAAAAACTGTGCAACATTGACAAAAGGACCGAGAGGGTCAAGGACCGAGGAGGGAGAGCCCCAGGGGCCTGGGGTCCCTCCTCTCCCAAGGCCAGAAGCAGCAGCAGGGTGGGCACTGGGGGTGCCCCCAGCCCCTGCACGGCCCAGTGTACGGGCCTCTCCAGGTGGGGCAGTGCCCCCAGGAAGAGCCGTCAGTAGTGTGTGTTCGTCGTGCAGAAGGAGATAGAGCCACAGCAACTCAGGAGCATCCTGGGTGGGACGGGGGCCTCAGTCACCCGCCTGAGCCCAGACACGGAGGTTTTCGGGCAAGTGGGGGTGTGTGTCAGGGCTGGGATAGGCCTAAGGGCCTTGGGGAGCGGGGACAGGGGCTCCTGTCCCTCCTATCCCTCCCTAGGAGCGTGCCCCACCCCACCGTGCAGCAGCACCCAGAGCCCCTACCTCCCCCATTGCTGAGGCCGTACCCCACGGCCACTCGTTGAGAACGCCAATCACCACAGCTCCTGCGTGGGCAAAGACAGGGCCGTCACCGTCCACGGGGGCTGCAGACAAGGACCCTCATTCCCAGAGCTCCCCTGGAACGTCTCCCGGCACCAGGGGCCCAGCCCTGCAAGCCTGAGAGTCACTCACCCTCGGTCTCCCTCCAGCGTGCTCTGGATCTCCTTCAGGACTCCTGCGGGGCAGGGGGGCAGGGGTGGGGAGCAGAGGCGTGGTGAGGCAAGCTGGGGCTGGGCCAGACACCCCCCTTTCTGCCCCTTCTACTGATGGGGTGAACGGGCCTGCCCTCCTTCAGGAAAACGGCCCTCGTTCCCACCCTGGCCTTCCAAGCACGCTCCCACCCCCCGCCCCGCACATCCCCCCTGCCAGCCAGCCCACCAGCACCTGCCCTGACTCACTCTCGTCATTGAGCAGAGCGTGCTCCATCACAGGGCCCGACCTCCTCTCTGGAAGGCAGAGGCCAGGCCAGGTGAGCCTTGGGCCCTCCTCTGCCCCAGCTCCCTGCTTCTGGGGGTGGGGTTGCTGAAGCCTGAACCCAGGACTGGAAGGGAAGCTGTTTCGACTCCCAGCCCGAACACCGCCTGCTCACCTGGGATCCCCTTCCCTCCCCAGGTGTGCTCACAACGCCTCGGCCCCCACACGCCCCTGGCCCCCAAGAGGCCTGTCTTACCCTCTCCATCACTCTGGCTCCCTGAGTTCCTGTGGAGAAGAGACAGTAAGGATGGGGGGCCACTAGGCTCCCCGTTCTGGAAAGCCCTGGTCCCGTGAAGAATGAGGTCGACTGACGAACTTGCGTGGGAGGGTGGGGCATACAAAGCGGGGCAAGGAGGCAGAGCTGGGAGGGTGGGCTGAGTTCACGGGGGAAGGGGACTCTGACCAGCCCCCAGGGGGCACCCCAGGGAGGGTGGGGTGAGGAGGGGCTGGAGCAAAGGCCACCTGGCCTCTTACCCACCTGGCTTTGCCCGAGGCCTTTTCAGGGCCCGACCCGTCGCGGGGGCGGCTGTGGTTCTTCGTTTCTGCTGAATCCACCAGGCACCGGGGCTCAACCAGCCACTTGGTGGAGAGAGAGAAGCGCTCAAACTCGGAGGGTGAGATCAGGTAGAAACCTGGTGGATGGAGAAGCCTGGCAGGTGAGGCCAGCCTGAGTCTCCCAGACCTTGTGGCTGCCAACAGAGCTGCCCCCCCAGGGGGGATTAGGGGCCAGAGGCTCCCGAAGTTCTCTGCCTGAGGAGCCTGGCCTTGACCGGAATACCCCCGACTGCCCTTCCCAGCAGCCCTCGCAGCAGAGCAGGAGCCCCAAACGCAGCCCTGCGGGCAGAGGTCCCAACGTGCCCACCGCCTGCACACCTTGGCCATATTTGGTGAAGACGCAGGAGGCGATGCCGCTGACGTCCTCCCGGCGGATGCAGCTGTACCGCACCTGGGGCTTGAGCAGGGGCAGCGAGACCACCTGGATGTCGCCCAGGTTGGTGAGGACAGCCAGGTGATGTTCCCCGTAGTCCTCGGCTCGACAGCTGCCGAAGCGGGCCGCACTGACCCGCCGCACCCGCGAGCCCTCCAGGGCGGTCAGCTTCAGCTTCAGCCTGGCACTGACCTTGGGCAGCGCGAACACCTAGGGCACAGGGCAGCCAGTCACACCTGCAGCCAGACCAGTTTGCAGAGCTTCATCCAGTCAAACGAGGACTTCCCGCTTCCCTGCCCGATGCTGCCGCTGGGCCTGGCCCTCAGATGTGTGGTCGCTGCACTCAGACTGCGAGGACGCCAGTCCCTGTCTGTGTTTTCTGTCCCTTCCCCAGACACAGGTCCTGCTTCAGTGTCCCCACCACTGACCCTGGGGCCCGGGGGCTCCATCAAGACCCCGCTTCTTTCCTGTGCCTCTGCAGCCCTCACACAGCAACTACAAACACTACGTTAAGTGAGTCCCAGCCGTTGTCATTTGTGCTGGGGATTCCTGGGGGACCCCACCTCCTCCCATAAGGCACCTTGAACTGCTCCTCCGACACGACAAGCAGCTGGTGGCTTCCCTGCATGTCGGGGCTCTTTGACAGGTCGTGGGCCACTTCCAGGGGCTCGGGAAGGGGCACACTGTGTCCGTCCAGCACCAGGATCCCCACCACGGGCGCTCGGTGCATCAGCTGGATCTCCTTGGCTGCAGGGACGGAGGTAGGCGACGGGGCTGGTGGTTGGGCGGAGCACGAGGCTGGAGACATCATCCCGCTCCCAGCCGAGGCAGACAAGTGCTCTCCCCCCGGCCAGCACTCACCCTGCTCCGCCCGCACCGGCTCATCCATTCTCCGCTCAGCGGGGGGCACGCGCAGGGCAAAGGCGTAGACGGTACCTCCATTGGTGCCAGCCCACAGCGAGGGGCAGTGGCGGGAGCCTGCCAGGAGGCAAAGGTTTACATCTAACCCCTGGCTCTGGGTGTCAGGGGGAGCCAGGAGACCTGGCTCACTACCTGTGTGACTCCAAGGTCAAGTCAGCAAACTTTCATAAACCTCAATTTCTTCCTCTGTAAAATGGAGCTGCTGTGGGCCCTGCCTACCTCCTGGGTGTAGACGAAAAAGGCTGGG
This sequence comes from Monodon monoceros, assembly GCF_005190385.1. NCBI lineage: Eukaryota > Metazoa > Chordata > Mammalia > Artiodactyla > Monodontidae > Monodon > Monodon monoceros. The sequence goes on from NW_021703786.1 coordinate 30,259,283, forward strand.
AAGGCTCTCTGACAACCCAGAGCCCCATGCAGATAATCCCAAACCTGGGACAGCTCGGCCCTCGAGATACAGCAGCAGACAGCCCTCAGCCCACCCTTGCCCTGGCAGGAGAAGAGAAACAGCCAGAGAGCTTCTAGAGGGCCTACTGGGTACCAGCAGGCATGTGGCACGTCCCAACGCTCGCAGCCACTCTAGGAGGAAGCTATCCCTCCATTTTACAGGGGGAGAAGCGAGACCCAGAAAGGCTAAGTGACACGTCTAAGGTCACACTTCTAGAGAGTGGTGGAGCCTGGATACGAAGCCAGGGCGATCAGACTCGGAGACCCAGGCACGGGAGGGAAAGGGGCGGGTGAGGGCTCCAGTCTCCCCTTGCTCACAGGGGGAACCCCTCTTAGGGGTGCACCAGCCAGCAGCCTCTGACACGCCCTCACGCCAGAGGGCCCCCCACCTCAAGCTGGCCACTCACTGTCCCGCAGGTAGGTGTCAGCGAAGTAGAGGGTCCGGACAAAGCCCGTGAAGGAGTCCTCCGCCGAGCGGGCCTCGATCTTGCGCTGCACTGGCGCCAGCTCCATGTTCTGCAGGCCAGTCCTCTCTGCCCTGCTGCTCCCCTCCTGCACCTGCAGTCGAGTGGGCCAGGCCTGAGGGTGGGCTCTCGCCTTCCTTCCCGGGGGCATCAGATTGCTCAACAGCGAGCCTTCCGGGAAGACTGGCCACAGCCCCTGCCACCGCCTGCCTGGTAATACTGACTGAGGACGTGGCCCTGAGGCATTACACACTTTCACACTTAGGGAAGCCGAGGCACAGAGAAGCAGTGCGACGGATCCGAGGTCACAGGGTTGGTGGGGGTCGGGGGTGGCCCAGAGCCCGTGTCTGTGGCCAAAGCAGGCGGGGCAGGGAGGGGTGGTGGGGACCTGCCGCTGGCTGCTCCGGGCTCTGCCCGGGCTCGTGGCCGGCCCCGGCCTCACCTCTCCTGGAGGGCCAGCAGGCCGCCGCTTCCTGCTGGACACCCGGCTGCGACGTATCCGGCGGAAGGACTGGCGCAGGGACTTCTTTAGGGACTTCACACGGGACAGCGGGCCCTCCAAGGCTAGCTGGTCATTGGGGTGCAGCGTGCACCTGGGGGGACCATGGGCCATCAGCGTGGCCAGGGCCTAAGGGACCTTGCCAATCCAGGCACCAACCCCAGACCCGGCCACCCCGGGAGGTCTGCTCACTTGACAAAGACCTGCCGCCGCTGCTGGTGGTCAAAGAGGCCAAAGCCGTGGCTGGTGCCGAAGGCCACGAGCCGCCACTCGGAGTGCAGGGCCAAGGAGGTGACCACAGCCGGGGGCTGGCACTGCACCAACACAAAGGGCTGGAAGCCGGGCTCGAAGTGCACGGGCCCTGGGCGGGCACACAGGCGCTCGTGCCCCTTCCAGCGGTAGCCCTCCTGGTCCTGCAGCAAGTCGGCCTCCACCTGCTCCACTGCGTGCTCCGCCGCCTCGTCATTCAGCTCCAGCACCAGCACCTGGGCAGGGCGGCAGATGGGCTGAACCACCCCCCGGCACCAAGGGACGGACGGCAGGACCTCAGGGACCCTAACGGCAGGGGCGGCAAAGGACCCAAGATCCACGCCAAGGCCAAGGATCAGAAGTGCCCAACCTCTGGCTCTTAATCCTGATTTCTGGAGGAGAAAGGCCTCCCTCTAATGGGATCAGGGAACTTCTATTCACTGGGAGAAGTCAGAGCCACAGGGGCAGGTGATGCACCAGGGGGGCGCTCAGGAAGCTGGTTCCTGGCCCTGCTGCCCCCCAAGACTGAGAAGGAAGCTCGTGGGCCTGGACGCTGCCCAAAGTCACCTGATCAGCCCTCCCCACGGCTCCGCACGCCCAGCCCGGCCTGCTACCTGCCCTGCTGTGCCGGCCACAGCCAGGTAGCCACTGTATCTGCAGAGGAAAATCTTCTGGATGCCCAGCCGAGGATCGTCGCTGTAGGGGTCGAAAGAGCCCACCTGACAAGGGAGAAGAGCTCCGTGAGGGGCCATAAGCGCTGGACCTGGCCCATCCCCGCCCTCCCTGGTTCCCAGGCTCCGGGCCTCACCTTGCGGAGGGGGGGCCACTCATCCTCACCCTGGGCACTGAGGCTCTCGTTGGGGTCTGTGTCGGTGAGGAACACCCGTACTGTGCTGAGTTTGTAGAGCAGCCGCAAGCAGACGCCCGAGGCATCCCAGAACCGCACTGTGCCGTCCTCGTGCCTGTGGGCAGAGCCCGCCTGCCGCCCGTGAGAAGGATGCCGGGCCAGAGGTGCCCGGGACTGGCACGCACACCCCCCGAGCTCTGCTCCCACCCCACACATCCCACTAGGCAGGAGAGTACGATCAACGTCACCTACCCCGTGAGCAGCAGGTCCCTCTGGGGTGGGGCCGGGGCCAGGCTGGTGCCACCGTCAATGGGCCACTCCTGGAGGAGATGACGGAGAAGTTCATGGGCGAGCCTGGCTCTGGGCTGGGGCGGGGCTGGGGCCAGGGCCAGACCTACCATGGTGGAGAAGTGTGTGTTCTGTCGGCTGCCAGCAGCGATGATGCGCTCCCACAGCTTCAGGGGGATGTTGGAGACATGGTGGGAGCAGGTGATGGCGGAGCAGTGCAGGGAGGCCAGGTAGGGAGGCTGGACCGGCGGCCAACCAGCCGTCTGCAGGTCAATCACGACCAGCTCCTCCTCAGCCAGCACTACCAGGGCATAGGGGTCATCAAGGGCTGTGGGGACAGGCCAAGGGTCAGGGGCTGCAGGAGCCACTGGGAAGCAGTCTGTCCAGCCTGGCCCTGTAGAATCTGAGGCTCTAGGGTTGGAGCCAGGGCACCCACATTTTAAAAGCAAGCTCCAAATCCAACAATGCATAAAAAGAATTATATGCCATGACTAAGTGGGATTTATCCCAGGTATGCAAGGCTGCGTCAACTTTCGAAAAACAATTAATGAAACCCATTGCATCAAGAGGCTAAAAAAGAGAAATTGGGAACTCCCTGGCAGTCCAGTGATTAAGACCCTATGCTTTCACTGCCAAGGGTCTGGGTTCAATTCCTGGTCGGGGAACTAAGATCCCACAAGCCGTGTGGTGTGGCCAAAAAAAAATCACATGATCATAGCGATAGATGCAGAAAAACTATTTGACAAAACCCAACATCCATTTATGATTAAAAAAAAAAACTCTCAGTAAACTAGGAATAGAGGGGAACTGCCTCAACTTGATAAAGAATATCTACAAAAAACCTACGGCAGGCTTCCCTGGTGGCGCAGTGGTTGAGACTCTGCCTGCCGATGCAGGGGACGTGGGTTCGTGCCCCGGTCTGGGAAGATCCCACATGCCGCAGAGCGGCTGGGCCCGTAAGCCATGGCTGCTGAGCCTGTGCGTCCGGAGCCTGTGCTCCGCAACGGAAGAGGCCACAACAGTGAGAGGCCCGTGTACCGCTAAAAAAAAAAAACACAAAAAAACCCAAAACACCTATGGCTAATGTAATACTTAATGGTGAGAAACGTGAAGCTTTCCCACTGAGATCAGGAACAAGGCAAGGTTGCCTCCTCTCACCACTCATTTTCAAGTACTAGCTAATGCAATAAAACAAGAAAAGGAAATAGAAGGCATACAGATTGGGAAGAAAGAAGTAAAACCGTCTTTGTTCACAGATGACATGATCATCAATATAGAAAATCTAAAAGAATCGACCAAAAACTGGCCCTGGCTCCCACCATGCTGTCAGGTAGGAGGAGGGAAGAAGAGGCTGAGAAAGGAGGAAAAGCAGGTTCAGAGTCTCCCTCCAAAGGGCCACTGGTGAGGCTGGGAGAACACAGCTCAGGGTGTCCTGAGCAGGCCTGCCTCCCTCACCTGGAGGCCTCGGGCCTGTCAGGTCAGAGTCACCTAGGGAGGAGGCCTGCCCTCCTGGAGATCTCCCGCCAGGCCTCCTCTCTAGGTTTTGACACCAGCCCTTTCTGGTCTTGCCTGTCACCCAATTTAGAAAGCTGACTCAGGGCTTTCTTGGCCTGGGTGAGTTCCAGGAGACCAGCTCAGCTGGCCCACACTGCTACCTGCCCCACCCCACAAGGAGGGCTTCACCATGTCCAGGCCAGGAGCCCTTTGCCTCAGCCAGGTGGGTGTTAAGCCCAACAGTGCAGACCTGCCCACCTTTGGGCCAAGTCCCAGCTAAGCTGGGGAAGGGCAAAGAGAGCTTGGGGTGGATGGGAGGCATGGCCAGCAAGGACAAGCCACAGGCCAGCAGGGAAGGAGAGGGAGCAGCCTCGGGGACACAAAGAAGAGGTGCAGTGGGACTTAGGGACTCAGGGGTGGCAGCTTTGGGAATGCCTGCAGGCCCTTCCTCTTTGTTTATGGATGGGGGTGGGCCGGATCCCCACACCTCCTGGTGGCCTGCCCTTCACACTCACTCCCGCTCACCTACCAGCCTCAGGGTTCGCCTCAATGAGGACAGTGAAGTCGATGACGCGGGAGGTGAAGTCAAAGGCTGTCTGCTGGCCGTTGTGGATCACTGAGATGCAGTGGCGGTCCCCATAGCTGGCCCGTGGCATGCCGCCCTGGAAGATGGTGAAGGGCAACCTGGCAGGCACAGAAGAGCAGGGGGTGGGCTGCTGATGCCGCCCCAGAAGCCAAGGGCTGAGCCAGCCGTGGGGTGGCCCTGTGACTGGCCTCTGCAGCAGGGCCTGGCCTGAGGGCTGGCCTCAGTGTAAGTGCTCACTCAAGGTTCCCAGGAGGGGCTGGAGCGGACCCCCGTCTCTTCCCAACTCAACAGCCCTGGAGAACTTGGGGGCCAGCAGCGGAGCACGCAGGCTGCAGGCTTTGAGTCTCCGCCACCACTCCCGTTTCAACCAGAGTGCCCTCTGTCCCCCTTTTCTGCTTATACATCCGGTCTCCCTGTATGATTCTGTTTGAAGAAACAGGTCTGATCCTAAGACAGAGTTTGGAACCTGCTGATCTGAATCATCTCTCCAGGAGGGTGGAAGGGAAAGAATGGGAATGAGTTTTCAGGAATTAGTCGGAGAGAGGTATGAACAGCACCCCCCTCCCTTCCCTGGAGACCCGGATATGAGACCTAAAGGCAGTCACTAGGCACCATCTCCCCCAGGCAGAGGTTTGAGCAGCCTTTCCAGCTCCCCAGGAAAGCTCTAGAAAGGGAACAGGACAGAGCACTGATACCTACCCCTGCTTGGTGGTCAGCCAGAAGATTTTGGTAATAGCTTTGCAAGGAAAAGGGCCTAAAAGAAAAGGAAATACCTTGAACGGCCCTCCCGCTCTCAGAGGCCCGCGGGTCTGCAGCACAGATCCCGCAAACCTGCGGAGCAGATCTAGGCTCGGGAGTCTTGCTGTGAGCAGTTCCCAGAGAAAGTCACAGCGCGTGTCAGAAAACCCGCTGTGTGGCTTCGGACACAGCCTTCACCATCTCTGGGCCCCAGGTTTTGCTTCTATGAGTTGGACACCTACACCTGAAAGCAGGAGAGACCGACTGGGGCCAGAGAGGACAGCGCCTTGCTCACTGGAAGGCGGTCCCAGGTGGCGGGCAGAGCACTGACCGTAAGGCACACAGCTGTGCAGGGGCTCCGGTTGCAGGGTGTCACTGGACACGGGCCACTGGCAGTAGCTGCCGTCAGAATGGCAGCTGACAATCAGATGGCCGTCCCGCTGCCAGCAGACATTCTCCAGTTGCTTCACGGTGGGAAAGGAGAGAGAGTGCGCGAAGGCTGGGATCAGGGGTGCGGTTCCATCGCCTGCACCCCCATGCCTCAGACGGGGGCTGGATGTGTTATGTGGGGCCTGGGAGAACCATGTGGCACCCCTACCTGGCTGCTGAGGAAATGACAGAGCACACAGCTGCCCTGTAGGTCCCAGATGACGACAAGGCCCCGGCTGTAGCCAATGAGGATCTGCTTGGGGTCCCGAGGATGTTCCTGCAGAGCCTCCACCATCTCAAATGCCCGCCTGTGGCGGACCTCCTCTGGCAACCTGGGCGAGGGGAGCACCGTGAGCCCACGTCACCGTCCACCGATGGGGCATGGCTGAGAGCATGGCACAGCCATGCCCGGCATCCCCGAAGCAGCGGGCACGGAATGTGCCAGCATGGAAAGGCTGCCAGGATACATCATCAAGGGGAGAGAGAAGCAACGCATAGAACAGGGCAGCGATAGAGAAAACCCCGTAAGGATGCAAACGCAGGTGGCACAACTATAAGGAAAAGCAAGGAAGTGGTTTCCAGAAAAGTCGATGTGGTGGTTACCTCTGGGGGAGGGAGGGAGCTGTGACAGAGAAGGGCAGGTGGGGGACCCTGGGGGGGGCTGGCAAAATTTTGTGTTTGCCCAGAGTTGGCTGCAGAGACGCTCACTTAACAAGAATCCATTAAACTGTACATTCAACCCTAGTGCATTTCGGCAAGGTGTTGGTGTTTCATAAAAAAAAAAGAAAGTTTTTAAGACCTACAAAACAAAACTCTCTATATCAGTTGGCCTGGTCTTGAGCCTTGACCCCCTCCTCCTTTTCTGGGCCTGGAATGCTGATGTGAAGTTTGGAGGTGCTACACCAACAGAAGACCATGAGGTGGCAGGCACAGGACCAAACGCCAATACCGAGCAGGGCGAGTAGGAAATGGAAACAGCCTGGATCCCAAGGGCATTTCTACGCTCAAACCCAAACCAAACCCTCTACATTTAGAACAAGATTTAGACCAACAGGAGGGGTTCCCAGGGCACCCAGGCTGGGAAAGCCCAGCAGGGGCTCCTCCTCGACTAGACTCCCACCGGTGCGGGTACGGTGGGCACTGGTACCGCCACACACTGAGGAGCAGGTCCTTCTACCGTCCTGCCCACAGGCCAGGCGCCCCGGCTGAGCACCAGCTGGGCCTGCCACCCTGTAAACAGTCCTGCTCTGACCATGGTCACGCTGCCCTGACTCTACCATGCCCAGTGCTCAGAAGGACCCGGCCCCAAGCAGGAATCCTCCCAACCCAGCAATGCCCAGCCCTGCTTGACCATCACCCGGGGCCTGACGACTATGAGTGTTACAAGCCTGGTCCAGAGCCCTTAGGAAGGTCGGGCATGAAGCAGCTCCACAGCCCAGCACACTGGCCTCCTCCCTGCCCTTTTTTTTTTTTTTTGCGGTACGCGGGCCTCTCACTGTTGCAGCCTCTCCCGTTGCGGAGCACAGGCTCCGGACGTGCAGGCTCAGCGGCCATGGCTCACAGGCCCAGCCGCTCCACGGCATGTGGGATCTTCCCGGACCGGGGCACGAACCCGTGTCCCCCGCATCGGCAGGCGGACTCTCAACCATTGCGCCACCAGGGAAGCCCTCTCCCTGCCCTTCTTCACTGCAGAACACTCCACGGCCATCAACCTGGCTCCCGTGGGCTCCTGCTGGACTCCTCCATCCCCTCCACACCCAGACCTGATCTGACTCCCTCTCTCCCACGGACACCACCATTAACGAGCAAAGATTCTGAAACGGTCTCAAGAAACCTACAGGTTGTGGCCGCCGGGGATTCGGGGCCATGGAGCCTGCATGCAAACGAACGTGGGCAGAGACTCCAAAGCACAAGCACCAGCAGAAGCTGATGCAGACAGGCCTGGGCCCCGTCTGCCCCACTGTGGAGCCCCGGGGCTCTGAAAGAGGCGGTACCCGTGCCGAGGACACTGGACTGAGAGTTGCTATCATTGCACAGTCATTTTGAGCCTTGTTTTCCTTTTAAATGAGGCGACAAGTTACTCCCAAGACCCCTTTTAGTGCTGGGATGCTAACTCTTTTTTGGGGGTGAGATTCTCAATTGGGGGGACAGGTGGAGAGCTGAGAGTCTGTCCTCCCATCCCTACAGACCTCCCAGGAGAGAAATCATAAGCTCCTGAGGCATAACCGGGATGGAAAGGAGAAGGCCACTCGAGGGGACAGGTTCCTTAGGGCACGAGGGTCTCCGGGCCTGGGGCTCACCGCTGCAGCACAGCATCTGAGCTGATCGTCTGGTCCTCCAGCGCGCGGAAAGCCGGCAGCTGCACCACGAACACACTGCCGCTCTCGGTGCCCAGGTAGAGCAGCTGGCAGGAGGAATGCGGCAGGACCACGGTGATCTGCGTGGCACTGGGGGCGGCCCTGCAGAGGGAATGATGGCCCGTGAGCTGGCCCTGCCCAGGCAGGGGGGACCCACAGATAGGATCCCCCACTCCCTCAGCGGCCCCAGGGAAGGCCATGCCTGCGGTGGGGAAGCAGGCCGGTGAGGTCCTTTGATGGGGTCCAGCTACTCAGGCCCGGACAAACATGCTGTTTTTTTTTTCTGCCAAGACAGGAGACAGATGGCAGAGAGCTGAGGCTAAGAAGCAGAAAAAAATCCCTTGGCGCCTCCCACGTAGGGGATGGGGGGAGGCAGGCCACAGCCCTGCCAGCTCCTCCCAGGGCACCCTGGAGTTGGTGCACGGGTCAGGCTGGCTAGGAGAGCAAGAAGACTGAGTTCTTACCCTGGGGGGCCACGCAGCGTGAAACTCTCATCTTCCTGCAGCTCCGACACCCCGCCTTTGACCTTCAGGCTCCACAGGTGCAGGCTGTTGTCGTCCAGCAGGGTGACCAGCTGGCACTAGGCAGGAAACGGGGCAGAAGCGTGCTGTCTCGTTAACCAGGGAGGGACAGCATTCACCGTGACCTTTACACACTGGGGCGGCCCAGCCTGTGCGGGTCATTTCCAAGAGCCCCAGAACCAAGAGACCCCCGGCTCCTGTTAGGGTGGCCGTGAACCGCAGCTGGGGAAAGGCGGGTTTGTCCCGGGTCCTCCCATCAGCACCAAACCCAGGGCCACCAAACGACTGCCTTTCCATACGTCCTTTCTGGAAGATGGGAAAGTAAGAAGGGCACGGGGGCAGGGGGGCCTCACCTGGCCAGGCAGGAAGTGGATCTGCACTACCGCATTGTTCTCACGGTGCAACCCCATGAACTCCACCCCTGGGGCACCGTAGCTGGGAGTAGCAGGCTCAGGAAAAGCTCCACAAGGCAGGACCCCACCCCTCGGCCTGCCCGCTGGGCCCACGTGGCAAGAAGTGTAAATACCCAGCAGCAGAGAAGGGCTGCTGGGGGCGGGGGGGGGGGGGGGGGGGGGGGGGTGTTTGGGGGGGGGAGGGGACAGCAGGGGGCCTGCCCTGAAGGCACCGGGCCAGTAACCTGACCCCTGAGGGTAAAGTGAGCCAACCAGGGAGAGCTGTCGCAGCCAGGAGGGGTGAAGCATTATCCTGGCAACTCTTAGGCTGTTCACTGTCCCCCTGTCCCCCGCCCCACTGAAACCCATAACCTGAACTGCAACAGACTGTCAGCTACCACGTGGTGGCACCTGTGAGAAGACGCACAGGGCACCCGTGGGCCCACCTACGGCAGCCATGGCCGTGAGCCTTGGTGCTGAGAATCGTAACCAGGATATGGCCGTGGCCTGGCAATGATTAACCACCTAAGGGAGGGCTGAGTCGGTGGAAGCTGGGCCTCTGCCCTCCAGTGTACACACCCCCGGCAACCTCGTGCTGCTGACTTGCACCCCCAGGCTCCCTGCACCTGCCCTGCAGCAGTGGAGGGAGTTACAGCTTTACTGGAGGAGGTGGCAGCTGGGCTCTCCACGGGTGGTGCCCCACCTCCCAATTCCCCTAGGTCCCACCCTCGCTCACCCTGGGGGCTCAGGCCAGATTCAGGGGTGGGACTCCCAGACGCGTAGTGCAGCCTTAGGCCAGAGGACCCAAGCAGCGATTCCCCATCCTGGGACCTGTGGCCTTGCCTCTGAAATGGACCCACTGGACCACGTCCAGCCTCATGCCAGGGAAGGACTGTCCCCACCAACTAGGAGTCCACTCTCCTCTCCGGTGTGTGTGTGTGTACACGGGGTGTGTGCAGGGTCGGGGGTAGAATCTGGAAGAGCATCTGGCTTAGCACAGCTCCTCTAACCCAAGGCCACCCCGTCTCTGGTTTGGACTGAGCCCTGGGCCCAGTCTACTGATCCTTTGGGGGTGGGGCCCATCCCCGGCCTCCACTTACTGCATTCGGGGCTGACTCCTAAAAGGGTATTTGGAACGTCCCGGGAACAAGAGGGGTCATCTGCAACTTGCTTTTCTATGGAGAGTTGGGGGAGTCCTTCCTGAATCTCACCAATGCCAAGGCCCCTGGCCCTTCCAGGGCATCCCTGGGTGGGAGCTGGGAGAACGGAAAGGATACAGCTTGATGGCTCCGGAGCGGGTGCCAATGGCCAGGATGCGCAGAGAGGGGCTGTAGCCGAGGGCGCTGGGCTGGTGCGGGAAGCCATGCTCCACCGTCTGCAACGAGAACCAGGCAGGCATGGGCCTGTAGACACGTCCCCTCTGCCCCTCCATGGCCGGGGGCAGGGGGTCAGTGCCGGAGGGAGGAGCCGCAGCAGAGAGCCACCCCCAGCAGGAAGAAGGAATTCAGTCTCGTTCAGGTCCCCACCCGGACCCACCTGGGCCCCACCCTCAGTCCATTCCTGACCCGGTCCTTGGCCATGTGATGCTCCCTGGGAGCGCATTCTCCCGGGACACCGTGCTGGCCCCTTGCTCTCCAGGAACTCTGACCTGGTTCCTCCACCACCCGTACTGTGGGCCACCCACCCAGCCCTCCTGCAGGAGTGCGGGGGAAGCTCTGCGGGGCTGGCACAGGAGAGGCACCAGGTGGCTCAGGAAGCCCAGCTGCACTGCAGCTCCAGGCGGGCCCCTGGGGTCCGACGGAACCCACAGCTGCCCTTCCCGACTCTGGGCCACCCGAGGCTCCTCCAGCACTGAACATTTGCTCTGTCTCAAGTGCCTCGTTGCCACTATGAGTTCTCTTCCACCATCTTCCCAGGGAGGAAGCTTCTGGAGTGTTGTTGCAGACACATACCTTGGCTCAGTTCTTCTTATAGAAATAATACACATTGTAGAAAACTTGGAACATATAAAGGAGTTTGAAAAAGAAGACAAAATCACCCACACTCCCCAAACTGGAGTAACCCTTCCTAACAAGGGTGTGTATCCGACTGTAAGCGTGTATGGGCCTATACTTAAAAACAGACACCTCAGAGAAAGACAAACACTGCATGATATCACTTATATGTGGAATCTAAAAAATACAACAAACTAGTGAATATAACAAAAAAGAAGCAGACCCACAGATATAGCAAACAAACTAGTGATTACCAGGGGGAAGGGTATTAAAATTTTTTTTAGATTTTGGGACTTCCCTGGTGGTCCTAGTGGTTAAGACTTGGCGCTTCCACTGCAGGGGGTGAAGGTTCAATCCCTGAACTAAGATCCTGCATGTAGCGCGACAAGGCCAATATATATATATATATATATATATATATATATATATAATTTTTTAATGTTTTAAATAAAAAATATGAATAAAATAAAAACATATAGGAAAGGACAAAAAAAAAACCCCAGAGACCTTTCTGGGACCATGCCACATGAATATACATACAGACACATAGCTCTGTGGTCTGTCTTTCCACCTATAACCAGCCCAGGCTGTTAAAAGCAGTAAAACGACTTTTATTTTTCATTTTCGTCACACGGTATCGGTATGGCTTGCAGGATCTCAGTTCGCCAACCAGGGATTGAACCCGGGCCACGGGCAGTGCCGAGTCCTAACCACTAGACCACCAGGGAACTCCCTAAAACGACTTTTAAACGGCTGAAGAATATTCCTCAGGGGGAGGTGCCCTAACGCACCAGGCCTCTGTTATTGAACATTTACTTTGTTTTCAGAGGTTTTGTAATTGCCAGTTGCATCGATGACTATTCTTGGGCTCCAATCTCTGCCTGCAACTCAGTATTTCCTTAGGCAGGTGTCCCAGGGGTGGAATTACAGATTAAAGAGGTATGGATGTAAGCACTAGAGATTGAGATTGACAAACCATCTTCGGGAAGGTTTTCAGTTGTTTCTCAGTCAGCTAACCCCACTCTGCCCCACCCCATCCAACCCGCCAGGGGATAATGAACCTGTAGAGCTATAGATTCGAGCAGGACAGAGGATGCCAGCCAGCGATTTCAAAGTTTTGTGTTTTTTTTTTTAAACCATGGAGACTGCCCTGCAGAAAAAGGGTGTCCCAATGAGGCAGCTCTCCTTAGGCCCAAGGCTCTACTCTGGGCTTCACTTGGCCTCCAAGGAGCAGAAACAGATAAGTCCTGGTGACAGCTGGAGCGACAGCTTAGCAGACCCAACTGCTTTGCTGCCTGCCTGCCTGCCCACCCAGGCCAGTGGCTCGTGGAAGAGGGGCCCTGTGCTGGGGTTGGCCCAGGGATGAGAGCTCCAAAGAGTGCCTATTCTGGGGACACGTAGGTGTGAGGGCCCCACAGGCTTGGTTCTCTGCCAGGAACACAGTCTGCCCTGCAAATGGCTGTACCTGGAAGGGTCAGCTGGGAGGGCAGCAGCACACCAGCAGGAGCCCTCCCCACCCCCACCCCCCACCCCCGGACCCCCCAGGTTTCTGTTCAGCTATGTAAAAAATGCAGAGCCTGGAAAAGCCTTGGGGAGATAGCAGGGTATCTGGAATGTAAACATTTCCCAGGAAAAGGAGGGCAGGGCTCCTGACTCGGTGTGGGACGAGCTTCCCCAGGAGCCCCCACTAGGCCTTGGCTGGCCCCAGGCTGCTGGGGCCTCGGGAAGTCAGAGGCCCGAGCTCCAGAGAAGGTTCCTGGGATGACAGCATTCTCCCATCATCCCCAGCAGCCGCAGCTTAGGATCACAGTGTCTGGAATTTGGAGGACTCTGGGGGAAACACCCAGCAGGAGCCTGGTGGCCAGTATAACAGCCACAAGCCGTGTGTAGATCCTGAGCACTTGCAATGTGGCAAGTGCCACAAAGGAACTGAACTTTTAATTTTATTTAATTTCTATTAACTTAAATTCAAGGATGGATCCTTAACTCAGTAATTAGAAAACTTCCCAGGTATGTTCTTGGGTTCCAAAGGAACAGGGGCTGGAGTCAGGCAGACCAAAGCTTTGAATCTCCTCTTTCAACTGTAAATCTTCCAAACTCTAAACATAGATCACATATTCCTAAAGAAAATTTAATGGCCAAATTGAGATGTGCTGTAAGTAAAAAATGTACCTTTGTATTAACAACAACAAAAAAATACTAAGAAAAAAATCTAATATCTACTGACTACATGTTGAAACAATAATATTTTGGATATATTGGATTAAACAGAATATGTTATCAAAATAATGTTACTTGTTTAAAAAATTTTATAATGCGCTTCTACAACATTTTAAATTACATATGTCTCATATTATATTCCTATGGGACCGAGGTGCTACCCTAGACATTTTTACCTCGGGCATCAGCAGGAAAGTCAAGCCAAAGAGAAAACAGTCTGCAGCTTTTTGTCAGGTGCTCAGGCCACACGTTATCCTATCAACTCGCTGGCAGGAAGTTCTCCTAACATCTCCCCTGAGTCATACCTGCTGCGGATCAGCTCTTTTCCCTAACCCAGAGGGAGACAAAGGTCAGGCCCATCGTTCAGTCACTCATACTCATTCCTCATTTCTTCAGGGTCCTGAGGACACTGTGCCACCCCTCACTCCCGAACCACCTTCTTTTCCATAGGCTGGTTTAGAAAGAACAGGAACTGAGTCAGGCCCACGAAACTTAGAATCCCCAATACCACTTAAAAGGTGACAGGACGAGCTGCTTTGCCTCATTTCACGGTAAACGGGATGATGCGAATGACTGCGCTGAGCGGGGCTGTCCTTGGCTCCAACAAGACGAGCCTCAGGACAACCACCTGACCGCCGCTGGAGGGCTCAGCTGGCCTCAAGGCGCACACAAACCTTGCCTCCCTTCAAAGGTTCTCCCTCATGCCTCCCTTCAAAGGTTCTCCCTCATGCCTTCCTTCAAAGGTTCTCCCTCATTCCCTCATATCCCTCAGGGCATCTTCTCCAAGTTGACCAAGGCTCCCTCAAAAACAAAATAAGGGGAGGGAGCTTCATGGTGACCCTAACTGGCTGGGGCCAAGAGGGTGGATTCAAATGTAAATAGCGTGGTGACAGGGGATTCCCCAGGTCCTAGAGGGGAAGCTACCCGGCTTCAACATGCAAATAAGACCCACAATCCCTGAATGAGGCAACATGATATGACGTAAAGCGAGTCATGAGGTCAGGGAACTGGTCAAGAAAGGAGGTGCGGGGACCCCAGGCCAGTTACGAGAGGCCCAGGGGGTCTTGCTGGGAATGAGGAAGGGAGTGATTTGGATATGGGGAGAGAACAGAGGTCAGTTAATTGAGGGGAACGGGGAGGAGCTGGACGCCCAGGGCCCGAGAAGCCTGGGGAAGCAGGAAGTTTCCACGAGGCCCCTCTGCCTGCGCTCCGGCTGCCTCCCAAGGTGGGGTGCCCTTCCCATCCCCTGGTTCCCCCTCCCTCCGACTCCTAACAGCCTTTTAAGACGTGGTTCCCCCCACTGGAGCAGCAGGTCCACATGGACAGGGACCCCTCCAGGCTGGTTTAGGGTTTAGGCACAGTTCCAGGACCCCGGAGCATAGAAGGTATCTGACCTCCCTTAAAGAAAGCAGCCCCCGGGACACAGGAGGCGCTCAGCCCCAGGGGGGTCCTGCTGTGGACTTCCAAGGCACACAGCGACCCCGATCAGCCCTCCGCCCAGGACAGCGGGCCCGGGTTCCAGGGCCGGCCCTCCCAGCCAGAGACCCCAGCCGCCTCCAGCTCAGGTTCAAGCTAGGAGGCTGACCAAAGTGGGGTGTCCTCCCCTACCTCCTGAGCTCAGCATCCAGCCTACCTGGCACTGCCCCCACCCTGCTACCTGGCTCAGGTGACCTCTGCCAAGGGAAGAGAGAACAATGAACTCTTTTGACAGAGAGCTGGGAAAGGAGAGATTTCTGGGAGCCGTCCAACTGCAACATTAGCCCGGTGTGGGAGAGAGAGAAAGCCCGTCTGTCTCACACCGGCTCCGGGACCCCATTTCAGGTTCCCGGAAGGGAGACAGCAAAGGTGGTTTGTCTGAGAGCGAGGGGGCCCTTTGTCCTGCCCCCAGCAAGGGGGGACCCTGTCCAAGATGGAGGGCTGAGGAGTCCCTAGCACTTGCTGGGGGGGCAGGAAGGAAGGCTGCCCAGGGGCACGGGGTGGGAGGGTGTGCAGGGGGTGGGCTGGGGGACAGGGAGGCACTGCCCCGTACTGGGTGTGGTCAGCCCAGATTCCTGGCGGTGGCAGCAACCTGGCCCTCCCTGTGCGGCTGTCACCTGACACCAGGGGCCCAGCCATGCAAAAGCCAAGACCAAACCGCCTGGCCCTGGACGGGGCAGCTGGTCAGGAACACACTGTTTGTTCAGGGCCTGGGGTGGGGGAGGGTGGCCCAGGCAGGAAGGGCGGCCAGCGGGTTTCACCAGGGGAGGCAGGGCCTCGAGGGTATTTTCAAGGAAGGGGTTTTAATTTAACATGAGCTTACGTCCCCTTGTCTCCTCGGAGTCACTTCCTCCCTCCTGAGGCGCCCAGTGGGTCCCGCAGTCCCCTCATTTGGTCCTCAGTGGCCCTGCTGGCACTGCCAGCTGACCTCTGTCTTCCCAACAGGCCTGAGGACCCGGCATCCGGCACAGGTGAAGAGACGGAAGGCCGCACCCCGAGGCCACACGGCTGTGGGCAGACGGAACCGGCAGCCGCATCCCCAGCCGGTGCCCCCTCCAGGTTCTCAGGCTGTGCACGCCTGGAGGCCTCAGTTTCCTCACCTGCAGAGTGGGAACAGCGCCCACCTGTGAGTCGTCAGGAGGCTGAGGCGAAGGCGAGGCAGACCCTGTAGGGCATCAGCTGTGTGTGGGTGCCATTCAAAGCAATTTAACTCACTCAGCCCACCAGTCTGGGTGTAGGGGTGATTACAACGCCCACTTTACAGATGAGGAAACTGAGGAGCAGAGAGGTTAAGTAACGTTTCTGTAGTCACTCAGTGAGGAAGCAGCACAGCTGGCATCTAGACCCAGGCCGCCTGGCTCCAGGGTCCCCGCCCCAACCACTGCACCACCTGGCCCCTTTGCTGCTTGGCATGGAGCCCGTGGTGAACCAGAGCTGCCCCTCGGACAATCAGTCCCCAGCAGGGGGTTCAGAGCATCTGTCCACAGACACAGCTCCTTCCCAGGTACCAAAGCCGAAGAAACAGGACATGCTGCTCTCGGCCCGCCGGGGGCCATGTCCCTGCTCTCTCTGAGGCACCTTGCTTGGTGTGGGTATCAAGGAGTTGGGCCAGATGGTACTGGAGGGAGAGGCCCAGCTGGTGTCTGCAAGCCTCTTGGGCTGGCCTATGATGGTGCCACCGTCCCACCTCCCAGCTCACTGCCCTGCAGACCGGCACTTCCGGGATGGACACTGCCTGCTTCCCCAGACGTGAGGCTCTGAGCTCCAGCTCTGTGTATCCCACTGTCTGCTGGGACCTGCCCTCACCTGAGGGTGCCAAGATTCTCCAAACTGAGCCTCGAGCCAGATAACATTCACAGAGCTGTGCTAATACTGGAACCACTAGCCACTTAGGCCCTTCAACTCATACACTAACTCGTTTAATCCTCACACCAACACTGTGGGGTGGCTTCTGTTACCCTCTCCACTTAGAGATGAGTGACTTGTCCAAGGTCACCCAGCTGGTGAACCCAGGCAGTCAGGTGCCGAGGTTGGCGCCACTCACCCCTGGGCAAGACTGCCTCTCGATAAGTGGATGATCATAATTGTTGCTATTCTGTCGGAATCGAATGTATCACTTTCCTCAACCCTGCTCCTCGCCCCTCCTGGGCTCCCCAACCCAGGGGGTGGCACCACTGCCCAGCCAGGATGCAGGACAGCTGCCTCCCTTCCCTCCTACGCTCCGTCTATTACCAGGTCTCATCAACCTCTCGCCCTAAATAAGCTCTCAATCAGGGGCTATTTCACTGGCCAGGGGACACTGGGCAGTGTCTGGAACATTTCTGGTTGTCACGTCTTGGGGAGGCAGGGCCAGGGATGCTGCTAAACAGCCTCACAACTCAGTGGGCCCCAAAGGCCCCAAATGTCAATGGTCAACCCTGCGCCCCAACCCCACTGCTGGGCCCCAGTCAGTCAATGCAACGTCTCCTAAGTGCTCTGAGCTTACCTGCTCCTGACTGAAAGGTAGGGGAAAAAAAAAAAAGGTCCCAGAGTTACCTCCTCTAAGTCATAAATGAGATCGCTCACTCCCCTGCTCAAAACTCACCAGGCTCTGGCGTGTCAGACCCAGATTCCCAGGTTCCAGCCTCCCTTGATCCCACAGCTGAACTCACAGCCAGGGGGCCGGGGCAGGGCTGGCGTGGGTAGGGCCACCCAGGCTCCCAAACCTTCCAGGATCTGGACTCACCCTCCAAGCCCAACCCTTCGGGCTCCACCATTCACCCAGAACCTAGATGAGATGAGTCTAAGCCCCACCCCTCCCCAACAGCCCCCCCAAGACGTTCCCCTCCCAGGAAGTGGAATTTTAGACCATCAGCCCCCTTCCTTCCACCAGACTATAAATGTCCTGGAGGGCAAAGGTCTTGTCTGAGATTCCCAAAGCCCCAGCGCTGGGCTGTGTAGGTACTCAATGCATGTTTCTTGGAAGTGAATGGGAGGAAGAAGGAATTCCAGGAGCCTCCCCTCCCCCTCCCCAGCCAGGCCTGGGGGTGGGGCAGTCCAGTTTGGGGGCACGGGGTGGAGGGGGGGGGCATGATTCTTCTGCCCCAGCCCCACCCCAGCCCCACCCTGCTGCTGTACAGTTGGAACTTGGGGCGGGGGTTCACCCTCTGCACTGAGCCTGTCTATCCGGTTTCCACTGGAATTGGCCACCTTTTTGGGGTGTGAGATCCCAGCATCATCAAGGGCAATGGAAGGCGACAGGGGTCACCCAGGCGCCGAGGCGGATGCTGAGGTTCTGAGACCCACACCCAACACCCATGGGCTGCTCCCTCGTAAGTGAGAATGGCAGGCTGCTGGGGCCCAGAGATCCCCCATTCATAACATATGCACGCCCACATCCCAAGGCCCAAAAGCCGTGCCCACAGCTTCCTTCCCCCAGTGGGAGGAAGTGTTCATTTAGGGAAGCCCTGATCCCAGAGGCAGTAGCCTCACAGCCACAGGTCAAGAAAATCAGAGGAAACCTGCAGAGCAGGTTGGGACCCTGACTCGCCTCCAACAAGCCCCCGGGAGCTCTCTCTCCCTGGCAGGCAGGCAGCCCCTGAAAACAGCACCTGACACTCCTGGACCACTGTGCTTAGCACTTCAATGATCTAATTCCGTGTAATCCTCATAGCAAGCCTACGCAGTGGGTGACGGGCACAGGGTCATCCAGCTTCTAAGTGGCTAAGCTGGATTTGAAGCCCACCCGTCAGCATGTCCTGGAGGGGTCCTGGGACCCCTGAGGGGAAGAGCATCTTGCTGCTCCCCTTCCTGCAGTCCACCTTCCAGGGTGGAGGGAAGCTGAGGCACGGAGGCCAAGGGCCTAGATCAAAGCAGAGGTGAGAGGAGCGAATTACCCCGAACCGGCTGCGGATTGCTAGGTGGCCTCGGAGCTAATAAACCACCCTGTGTTCCTTCCCCTTTACAGGCCAGCCCCCAGGGAAGCCCCATGATCGTGGGTAAGAGGACACCCGCTTGGGGGGCCTTAGGAGCAGGTGTGGAGCTGGGGTGGTCAAATGCCAACCCCCACCCCCACCCCCCGCCGACACCTTCTCCCAGGTGCCTCTCCCCACTCACCCAGGCCTACAGCCGGCCAGAAGGAATTATGTGTTCTGCCTGCAGGGAAAGCTGTGTTTTCCTTTGAGGGTAATTTGAGGAGGGAGGGAACGGCCATGGCCTGTGGCCCCAGGGCTCCAAGGAAACTGGCATCACAGGAACATCCTTATACTTCGCAGGGTTCAACGCACTTTCACCTTTCCCGGCCCTAGGCCTGCTCCATAACCCCGTGAGGAGGGAGGCAGGACAGGTTGTTTTATCCCCATTTTACAGGTGGGGAAAACTAGGCTGGAAGAGGCGGGGTGACCTGCAGAGGTCACACAGCCAGCGAGAGACATGGGACAAGGAGAGCTGACTCCTGGGCGTCCTGTCACCCTTTCCCAGGAAAGCCTCTAACCAGACCCCATTTCCAAAATCCAATTCCCAGGAGGCATAGCAGGCAGTGCCAAGTAAGTACCTTAGTCCAGGTAAAAGCGACCCCAGCGCCAGCCCCAGCCTGTGGGGAGGGTGATACCTTTTGTTTGTTTGTTTGGTCACGCAGCGCAGCTTGCGGAATCTTAGTTCTCCAACCAGGGATCGAACCCGCGGCCTCAGCAGTGAGAGCGTGGCGTCCTAACCACCGGACCGTGAGGGAATTCCCTGGGCACGTGACACCTTCGTGCCTGCCATAAACGCCCAGCTGGCCCTCCACTCCCCTTACCTTGTTAAACTGGAAGAGGTCCCGCTTGAGCCTCTCCCTCGCAGGGTCATGTCCCGGCCTCAGGAACCTCCTCATCTTGCTGCGCGCAGCCCCCTAGGGAAAGGCAGGCAGCTGCTGAGCACCAGCCAAAGGAGGCCCGGCACCCCAGAGCCCGACCCGGCGCCCAGGCCCGCTCGCCCAGCTTAGGCAGCTTCTCCCCAAGCACAGCAGGCGGCCGCCCCCGGGGCCGGGCCAGCTTCACCCTCGGCTTCCCCACGCCTCACGCCCCATCCGTGGAGCGCGGTTCCCTGAGAGGAAACCGGAGGGAGCTCTGGACCTGGAGGCCGGAGCTGGTTAATGCTCTGACGCTTGCTCCCGGCCACCTGTGGCCTAATAAAGCCAACAGGAGAAGCCGGGGGAGGAAGCCATTTAGCCCGGCTTTATGGGAACAAGGAGGGCCAGAGGCCCTGAGGTTTTAAAGCTTAATTGTTAACCTGTTTTCTGAAAAACCATAAAACTCTGGCTAAACAGAAAGGGCAACTTCACAAGCCTCTGTCTCCAGAGCCGGCTGGAAGGTGGGAATGCAAAGGCTGTCCACCTGGGCTCCCAGATCAGAACCCCGATGGGGGAGGGGAAATGCGCTGACAACTCCAGGCCAGGGCCCAGCAGAGCTCCCTGCGGGGGGTATGGGGGGGGGGGGCTGCACACCTGGGCAGATTCTTCCTTCTAACTTCAGGGAAGGCTCTCCAGCGACTCTGGGCTTAGGCTGCTCCCACCCGCCACAGCCGTCTGGAACCTGAGTGAGTGAGGCGCAGAGCACACAGTCGGGGGGTTGCTGGCCCATCCCACCCCACAGCCGGGGCCCATGGTGGAGCTGGGTCCGACCGCACGGCTGCTGGGGGTCTGTCTCTGGAAGCCCAGGCTTCCAGGCTGCCCCACCTCCCACCCTCAGCTCTGGCTCTCCGGTTCCAGCTCCCCTGGGGCTCTGATGGGGTGTGCTCGGAAAGGCTCCCTTTCCCAGGGGCCCAATGGAGAGTAATCAGGAGAAGAAATCTGCTCCCAATAAAGAAACCAGCTCCAGGCCCCAAAACTGTCCTCCCACCGTAGAATGCATTCCCAATCCAAGGGGAACTATTTCTGGCTCATCCTTGGGGGAAGGGGGTGGGATCACATGTGCTCCAGCTTCCGGCTTCCAGGAGCACAACCTCCCACTGACCACAGGACACCAAGGCCCGTCCTTGGAAACACAGGGGCTCAGGCCCACCCTGGAAATGGTCCCATTCGCACCTGACACTATAAGGGAAGGAGGCAGAGCCAGTCCCTGCCCTGGAGGAGCTTACTCTGGGGTAGGGGCAGGTAAAGACAGGACAGTGCACAGTGCCAAGTGCCCTGATGGAGAGGCACAGGGGCACCCGGCCCAGACTGGGCAGCAGGGGAGTGTCCTACTGGAGAAGAAGGTAGTTAAGCTGAGACCCGAAGGATGCCCTGAAGTTTCTGGCTTCTTGAAAGGTGACAAAAATTAACCATCAGGCCAGGACTTTGCATATGAATGGACCCTGGCAGGCACGTGCGTGGCAGAGTTGGAGGGACTTTCTGGCAGAGAGGCATGTCCCAGGGCGATCCAAGCATCTCCAGCTGGGAACAGGCGGAGACCAGCCCTCTGCACGCCTCACCTTCTGGGGACCCCGAAAAGGCCGCCACTTGCGAGAGGGTTGGAGAGTAGAGGTCTGTGCCTTCACATTTTGGGGGAGCCAGAGCAGAATGGGGAGCCCCACTTCTCCAAGGAACAGCAGGTAGTCGGGAAACTCCCAGGTGCTCACTTGACCCGAGGCCCCGCAGTGGGTTCAGGGAACAAACACGGGAAAGTCCCGGAGGCTCCTGGGCCTGGGAGTGAAAACAGACTCGGGGCCTGCAGCGACCTCGGCCTCCTGGACAAACAGCTGGGCTGGTGGCCTCGCATTCCAGCCATGGGGGAGGGTAGCGCCAGCTCATCAATCTGCCACCCCAGGCTCCTGGCGATGCCCCGTCTCCCTCTCCCGGCCCAGGTCACCGGGTCAGAAGCCAGAGGAGGCTGGGAGGGACGCCCTGGAGGAGGAAACAGGCCTGCAGACTCCAGGGAGAGGCCACCTGGGCTCTGCCCCGGGGACCCTCTCAGGCTGCAGGGTGGGGACAAGCGGGCACAGGGCCATCTGTGCCAAGGACCCACACAGGCTCAAGGGTGACACCGCCCAGTCCCAGGGGCAGACGTGCAGGTAGGAGGGAGGGAGACAGGATGCGGAGCTGGGTGGGAGAAAGCCCCACTCGGGGAGGGAGGGCGGGCACTCCATCCACCCGGCTGCCCCTGGGAGCCCCTGCTGCCTACCAGGCACTGAACCAAACCTTTGTGCGTTAGAACAAGGTGCGCCTAAACCTCATCCTGGATGCTCGTTCTCCTTCCAGAAGCCTCCCTGGAAGGTGAGTGGAACATCCCCACGCGGCAGACATGGAAAGAAGACCACAGAGGCTGGGCAACTCATCCAATCACTAAGAAGGTACCAACAGAACTGAGATTTGCCCCCAGGTGTGGAGAACTCCTCAGTCTTAGGTCTCTGGGAGGTAGCAAAGGATGCAGACAGGACAGAGGATGCCTAGTCACAGCCGTGCAGTTCCAAGGCGCAGACACATGCAGACACACACACTCCCACATGCCTTCAGCTCAGAGCCCAGCAAGCAGTGTGGGTCCTGGCCTCTGGTGAGGTCTGGCTGGGCAGAGCCGGGGACCCTTGCCTGGACCTGCCACTCATTCCAGCCAGGGGCTGGAACACCACTGGCCTCGGGTGACGGAGCCAGGACCTTCAGCGTAGCTCCCAGTACAGAAAAACTGCCCATGTCAAGGCATAAAAAAGTGCCATTGCTTCTTGAAGGCGGACAGGTCTGGGACTGGCTGGACTTACCTCCAAGCAAACCCTCAGCTCCACTCACCCCAGGCAAGAGGTTCTCTGCGGAGAAGCTTCAGGAACCTGAGCCTGGAGCTTCCTGGTGTGGAACAGATCCTACCTACTCAACCCACTCCTGACGGGGGTGGGGAGACGTAAGGGAAAGAGCCCAGGGCTTGGGACCCACAGCCAGGGCTCAAGCACCACAGCTCAGCTCCTCCAAGCTGGGTGGCAGCTCCTCGAGGTCCGGAGAGCTTGTCTGCTGCAAGCAGTGGGAGCAACGGCAGAAGCCATTGCCTGGCGCGGAGCAAACACTGTCTGAGGACCGGGCATACGACCGTGACAGACAGACAAGATCCTCCAGTTCACCAAGCTTACATCCTGTCAGGGGAGCGCGATGACTAAGAGGTACACAAATCAGTCAGCGGGATGGTTTCAGAGAAAGCTCAGGGCCTACAAGAAAATAAGGGAAGATGCTCAGCTCGAGTGACCAGGGTTTGGTGGTCAGAAGGACTCAGCGAACCTTCCCGAGTCTGGGTCTGCGCATTTGCCGTTCCTTCTGCCTGGGGTTCTTTTCCTCCAAATACTCACGAGCCTCCCTCCCTCGCCTCCACTCCAACGTGCGCACGCTGAATGAACGAACAGAGGTGATAATACCTCCACCCAGTCCTGAATGGTAGGAAGTGGTCAGCCGCGGGAGGATTCGGGGCAGGGCGTGTCAGGCAGCAGGCTTCCGTGCCACGAGGGGCTGGGCGCAGGCAACAAGGAGGGATGACATGGGTCGGAAGGGGGGCCTGGTGGGCCACAACAAAGAGCTTCAGTTTGACTCTACTGGGAACCCCCTGACAGTCCTGGGCAGGGGCCTGATGTGGTCCGCCCTCCCCTCCCCCACCCCATGTCCCCTTCTGCTTGGCCCTGTGTCCATCTCCTCAGCCCCCGCACCAGCCCCATTCACTGTGGTCTCCGTGCTTTTGTCTCCACGTTTCTCTCTGATATAACCTTGCCCCTCAAGCAGCATACAAAAAATCACCTTCCCAAAATCATCTCCCCCTGACTCCATCCGGACCACGTTCACCATGCTCCCTCAGCGCTTGACTGTGCCTTATGCTAACATGATGCCTAAAACCACTGTGGACTCGGGCACTCGTCTAGCTCTGTGGACGGTCTCCCCCGCCTTGTCGTGCTTGTCATTAAGCTGCTAGGAAAAATCAGAAGCAACCTAAGCGGCCAACAACAGGGGGCAGGTGAAGGGTGCTCAGCCCGACGATGGAAAGGGTACAGTCATGAAAAGGGCAGGAGACGATGGCCATGGAAACATATGTCCTATGTATCCAAGAGTCAGGTAGAGTCTATTAAAAATATTTACATAAGTCGACAACACAGTGGAAGGGTTATGGGATTACTGGTGATGCTTTTTCTTCTTTCTGTTTATCTGCCTCCCAGGCAGGGGAAATAAGAGGATCACACGGGAGGGGCCCAGGTGCTGGTCAGGTGTGAGGGCGGCCCTGCGCTCACAGTTGGCACTCAGTCCTGCTGGGGGATCGCTCCTGCCCCGCCCACGGCTATGGACACCAAATGGGCACAGAGGCAGGGAGTAGACAGGTGGGTGGAACCAGCTGTGTGGCCTCATGTTTCAGGCGCCCCTGGTCCGGGGCGAAAGGATGTTACTACTTGGCAGGCTATGACCGGTGAGGCGGCTGTGAGCTTCAACAGGAAGGCCTGGGAGGAGCTGGCAAGCTCTCAGGTGCTGTGTGCTTCAATGACGCTTTTACCGTGAGGGGTGTGGGGTAAGAGAGTTCAGGGGCCCCCCAGGCTGAGAAGCCCCCCAAGCCTGACACCAAGAAGGGTCTGAGGCAAAGACTGGGGAAGGAAGGAGCTCCGAGGGTCCCGGCTTCCTGCGCTGGGGGTGCCACCTGGCTAGAGCACAACCCGTGCCGGGGGTGCTTCCTGAGAAGAAACACCTTCTCCATCCCCTGAACTTCCAAAGATTGCCCAACCTCGGCCTCCATTCCTGTCCACTGTGCCCTCCGTCCGTGTCCAGACCTACCTCTGAGCCGCCCTCCCTGCTCTGCCGGGCTCTCTGGTCCCTCGGTGGTGGGGGGGGGGGGGCGCGTAGGGTACAGGGCTGGCCGGGCCATGAGGCTTGCTGACCTGCGGCTGATTCGTACTCATTCTCCCCACAGGTCTGTGCCGTGTGCGTGGAGCTGGCCTGAAGAGTCCCCCGCGGACAGCTGACCTGGCGATTCCCTTCGCTCTCACTGCTCTTTCATTCAACACTGTTGCCCGCCAGCGAAACATACCAGGGCCTAGAATTGGTCTCCCCACACCCTGATGCCCACCCCGGAAAAAAACAGGAGAGCTGCGTACTTGGCGACAGGCTAGCAAATTCACACCCTGTCTTCCCTTCCCATCCTCTGCACATAGACCCTGCCCCCACCCCTGCATCTCAGGAGCTCAGGGCTCCTGAGTGGAGGCAGTGGAGGCAGAGAAGAAATAAGTGCAGGCGAGTGGGCTTGTCTTGGCTCCCCGCTCTAAGCAGCAGGTCTGATCGTGTCACAGGGAGGAAGACGGGGGTCCCCAGAGCAGACGGCTCATCCCACGCTGGCACTGTTTGGAGTGCCTGGGCTAATCTATCCCCAGGAGACCAAGGCTTGGCCAAGCTGCGTCAGCCTGTGCTGGAGGTGTGTGATGGGCCAGCCCCCTAGAAGGTCCCTCCACAGCCTGGGCACTTCCACTGAGCTGCTAAGAGAGGCTACATCCGGAAGCAGGACTCTGGACATCTCAGGCCCACGGGAGAGAAGGCTCTTGGAGTCACACTAGCACCTGCTCGTGTTCACGATCTCCGGGAGCACTCACGGCATGAGGTGCAGTCCCAGGCTCCCCTCTGCTCGTGCTTCCCACAGCCGGCTGCTGCTAAGCTGCCCTCCCTTCCTCGACATCCTGCGCGTAGCTTTGGCCTCCGTCCGCCGGGCGTGAGTTCGCCCCTGCACCTCCCACGGCGGGGAGTGGTAAGAGAGGGCTGTAAGCAGCTGGGGCAGCTGCTGACCCTTGGGCACCTGTCCGTCCCAACTCAGATGCCCACGGCTGCTTTGCCAGCGCCTGAGTTATCCTGGGAAACCCAATCTCCCAGAGGCACTGGGCAGCCCCTGGCCAGCAGCTTAGCAACCAAACCTTGGCAGAAAGGGCACCTCTGTGGAGGTGGGACTAGAACACCGAGAGCGAGGGGGTGGGAACCACAGAATTGTTGTCGCTGCTGTTAGGTAATGAAAGGGATTGAGAGGGACTGTGGCCAGATGCTACTTGAAGAACTTTACAAGCATCGTCTCCTGTAATTCTTACAATTACTTACGAAATAGCCAATTCTGAGAGCTATGGAGCCCAGGCAGTAAGAGTCCAAGTCCCAGTCTGAACGCCAACCAGGCTGCAGACCGTCTGCTCAGTTCAAGCCTCCCTCCCAGGACAAAGGGGCTCGCCGAGAGCAGGCTGGATGGGACCACCTGGGGTCAGCAACTAGAGCCTGACCTGGCCCTCCACCCCTCACTGTCCGTCCCACGGAGCCACAGGCCAGTCCCACAGCCCTGGGAGGGCCCTCCTGCCACCCCCAGGCTCTTCCTGCAGGGTGGAGTGGGAAGTCGTCCCCACATGCGTGCGTCCTCCCCACATCCCCATCCTGGGGGCCTCAGTCCCCTTCTGCAATCCAACACCAGACTCTCTCCAGGGAAGTGACAGACTGGATGTGGTCAAGCACAAGGAAAAGCAAAGCAGTTCTGGGGAGAACACTGACAACTTGCCCGGGCTGGGCGTGGGTGGGGGTGGGCAGGCTTGCCTGGCTCATCCCATCAAGCTCCATCCCACAGCCTCCGACTTGCCTCAAGACTTGAACGGCTGACCCAAGCAGCTTCCAGGCTATGTCATCTCCAGGGGGTTGGGACCGGACCCCGCCTGACCTGTCCATGGTTGTATCTCCTGTGCTGAAATGTGACCTTTTTGATGAGGCCCATCCTGACCACTGTTTAAAGTTGCAACCTGCCCCCCTCCCAAGGGGTCTTGATCCCCGGCTTTAGTTCTTACTCTATAGCTCGTATTGCCTTTTAACAGATTATTTACTACCTACACTCATTTCCGGTCACTCACACTTCCCATCCTTTAGAATTTGAGTCCTGTGACGGCAGAGACCTTTGCTTGGTGCAAGGATTATGCCTGGTGTCTATACCACACCGCACGAACAGAGGCACCAATAAATACTTGTTGAATAAATGAACAGCTGGGACTGAATGGGGATCAGGTAGGCAAAGGTGTTCTCCAGTCAGGAGCCACTGACCCTAAAGAGTACTGGGCTGGGGCCCCACGGGGTCCTCAGGGAACTTCCCCGTCCTGTTCTCAAGTCTCTGACCAAGGCCAGGGCCATGTGCCTATCATGCCTGACATCCTGCTTGGGGATACCCTTACAGGTCCTGCCTCAGCCCCAGGCTCCAGGACACCCAGCTCCTTGGCAAGTAGATCCAACAATAACATTATTTACTAGAATCAAACAGTCCTGTACCCAGTCCCTCTCATCAAACCCTGGGAACACCGAGTCAGGTGTCTCGAGAAAAGTCTCCTGTCTCTGCTGAATTCCTGAAGGGTACAGTCAGGTATCTAGCAGCTTCCCTGTCCCCACGCCCAGAGGAGCCTCTCCTAGCTCACAAGAATTCACTGTGGTCCCTGGGAAGGGGAAGGGGAAGGAGTGGGGTGACTCTTCAAAGGACCAGTTTCCTCTGAGAGGCAGGGCAGGGAGGGAAGGCCACCCCCAAGGGAGCTGGGCAAGCCCCATGCTGACAGGGCACAGGGAGAGGAGGCTTTCCCGGGGGATCCTAGGGAGCCAGGGCTGGAGAAGAGCGAACAGTACTGGTGGCCCTACTGGGGGACGCCCAACTTCCATCCCATACCCCACTTTCTCCCTGAAAACTACTCCTGGGCAGGGGAAAACAAAGTTGCCAAACAGACCTGGCATGCCTCAGGAGACCCAGGGGGAGCCCTGATGGTGATATCGCCTGATGAGATAAGAAGGTCTCTCCGAGCTGAGTACTCAGGATAAGTGAGTCCAGGCAGCCAGTGCTCTTCAGGGCAGCCAACCCAGGAGCAAGGGCCATTGGCTTCTCGGGCCTCCACCCTGGCCCTCGATCCAGGTGTCTCAAAAGCTGCCTCTGCCACGTCAGGAAGGACCCCCTTCAGGGAACACCACAAGGCCCCTGGAGGCTCTTGCCAGGGATGCTCAATGTCTCC
Organism: Monodon monoceros; assembly: GCF_005190385.1. NCBI lineage: Eukaryota > Metazoa > Chordata > Mammalia > Artiodactyla > Monodontidae > Monodon > Monodon monoceros. Next base: position 30,286,829 of record NW_021703786.1, read on the forward strand.
AATGCGGTAGATAGGGGGTCACAGACTGATGGCAGAGAAGCCAAACTTTCCAGCTCCGTGTACCGTTTTCTCTATGGGAGGGAGGGTCCTCGGGCCAGGAAGTCCTGGCAGGAGAGGATACCCCTTCCCTAAATGAGGTCGAAAGGAGGCACTATGGAGCTCACAGAAAATCTCCTTAATTACAACAGAGCAGTGCAGGAATGAGCTACCCCAACCTATCCGCCCACCAGGGTGCAGAATGTATACAGCCAAGCCTTCCCCTGAGCAGAAAGCAAAGCAGAGGAGATAGTACACACACGCTCCTCCCAGGAAAGGCCTGCCAGCGGGGGTCCGGCCGTTAGGCCTCACTCCTGGCTTTTCCAAGGAGCAGCAGAAGTCCCAAGGGCCCCTGGAACCCGAAGTGAGGTTAGGAGAGGCCACTGCCCTCTACCTCTGCTCTCCAAGGAGCAACATCCTCATTCTAAAAGTTCTGATCTCCAGAGGCTTTCAGAAATCAGGATTTCTGGACAGAGAAGCCAAATTCCCTCACAACCCGTCAGGCACATCCGAAAGGCCCAGGCATCTGCCCAAGTTCCCGCAAGTGACCATGCTCTGTATGCTTCGTGGGGACGCTAAGCAGCCCACCCTCACCTGGCGCCAGCTATGTGCCAGGCCACACGTGTTTATGACGTTTTTCATCCTCTCGTCAACAGCTGTAAAAATAAGGCTTGCTGAGTTCTGGTTAAGTGACAGAGCCAGGGTCCTCCAGCAAGAAACCGGCAAGGCACAATTCAAAACTACACCTGAGTCGAAAGACACTAAAAAACTTAATGAGCACTATATCTGAGGAAAGTCCGTGAGGCTCGAGGGAGAAGTTGTTTTCTGTCTTATTTTACACTTTCTAAAACACTTCATTTGCCCCAGTGGGCTCCTATTGCCATTTTTATTTTTTAAACCAATGGGGTCAGCTGGGATTAAGGGCCTTTTTCTTTCTTCTAATGCTACTGTGCATTAAAGCGCTACTAAGTACTAAGTCACTAAGTTACTAAAATTATATTAATCTGGAACTTCCCTGGTGGCGCAGTGGTTAAGAATCCACCTGCCAATGCAGGGGACACGGGTTCGATCCCTGGTCCGGGAAGATCCCACATGCCGCGGAGCAACTAAGCCCGTGCACCACAACTACTGAGCCCGCGTGCCTATAGCCTGAGCTCCGCAACAAGAGAAGCCACTGCAATGAGAAGCCCGCGCACCAACAAACAGTAGACCCCGCTCGCCGCAACTAGAGAAAGCCCACACACAGCAACAAAGACCCAGTGCAGCCAAAAATAAATAAATAAAAAAAATAAATTAAAAAAAATTATATTAATCCGCTGCTAAAGGGGATACTCCATTGCCTCAAGGAAAAGTAGGGCTGCAGGATGACCCCAGACTTTGGAAACACTGCCCAGTGGCTCCCACAGACAGTGGCCCAGTCTAACTTCAGAGAATAGGAGCAAGCACTGGTCAGAGCCCCCAGAGCTGGGTTTGAGCCCTCACTGACATAAGTGAGCACTGGGGGCAGATGGTTGAAGAAAACCAAATCTGAATCCCCTGTGCATAAAATAAAGAGGTTGGACCATTCCCATGCTTCAGCTCACAAAGACCCAGACTGTTCCTCAGAAGCCACTTCTGACTTTGGCTTCCCCTGGGCTGGGCTAGGGCTCTTCTGTTCCGCTGCTCTATTCCTCCCACCTGGGGTTTCCTGTCTCCCTGACACACTCCTCCCCTCCCTGCTCAGAATTCCCCTCTGCAGCCTGACAGGACCTTGAGTTGTAAACTCTGCAGAGGCTCCCTAGAGCCCTGGCACATGGATCCCCATGGGGACGGCGCCGAGTCTACGCCCCGCCCACCTCACCCAAAGCTCACCTGTCTCAGGTGAGAGCCTCAGGAGGCCACACCACGGCTCTCCTAGTTACAGTCGGTTCTCCCCACAGCCAAAGCTTGGTGTGTCTGTGAACCGTCCAGCCTGAGCAAACCAAGAGCAAACTTTGCACACTTTCTTTGGCAAGACGGTATTTTTCACTTCTTGCCAAGCCCCAGTGTCCCGCAGCGCAACCCAACCCCCGTGGTCTTGGAGAAGAGACTGGGTCTCCGTAACGTCCCCTAAAGGTATCCAAAGCCGCCTGAGGCGGAGAAAGGCCCCAAGACCCAAGTCCCTTCCGCGGGCTTCCTGTGTCCGGGGATTAGGAGGCACAAAGGGCCGGCAGGGAGAAGGCCCAGATGGCAGGAGCAGGGGCTAAGCCGCCAACGTAAAGCGCTCCGGCCCCCGCTCGCGGAGAGAGGGCCACTCTGGAGACGCGCGTCGCCTGCCTTTCCGGCCAGGCGCCTTACACGTGGGGCCCGAGACCCGGGGACTCCGTCTCCGCCCGCAGTGACCCTCGCGCCCAGCCGGGCCGAGCACCTGTTTCCCTGCTCTCCAAAGCCAACACTATTGTGCAAACCCGAAACCCAAATTCTGTAATCGCGGGCGGATCAGGCACAGAAAAGTTCCCAGCGGCACTTTCTACAGGTGTCTTTCTCCCAGACGAGCGGAGCGACGGGATCCGGAGCGAGGCGAGCGGATCCGCGCGCAGCCCTCCCCGCCCAGCCCGGAGAAGCCAGGGGTCCCGGCCCTCCCCTGCCTCCCCGCCCCGAGTGGCGGGCGCCCCAAGTGGCGGGCGCCCCGAGGGGGCGGGCTCAACTAGGTGGGTCCCGGCCCTCACCTCACCTGGAACTCCAGGCCAGCCCCCGTCCGAGGGCCTCCGCGTCCCTCGGCGCCGGCCACCGGCTCCGCTCGCTCCGCCGCGCGCCCACGGGCTGCTGGGCGGCAGTCTCCTTCCTGCTCACCTCCGGCGCGGCGAGCAGGGGGCGGAGCCGCCGCTATTTACATAAAGGGTGAGCCGGACGGGCCCGCGGAACCCGGAGCGCAGCGCCCCAGCGGCCCGCCCCCTGGGCCTGGCCCCACCCCCGGTAGCGCAAAGCCTTAGAGGCCGAGCGCAGCGCGGGCGCCCTCGGGGAGGGCGGGGGCCGTGCTCCGGCCAATCCGCGGCTCCGTGGGCCGCGGGGGCGGGGCCGAGGCCGGCGTGAATATGTACGAGGCACTGCCGGCCCGCCCTCGGCCTCACCTGGGCGCACCTGATCGCAGGACGCCACGCCGCGCCCAGTGTCCCGCCGCCTCCCGGAGGAGGAAATAGTTCCCGGAACGCGCGGCCGCCCCGGGCCACCTCCTAAACCAGGGGAACGGTCCCTCCCACAACCTGGCCCCGAGCTGCCCCGGAGGGAGGGGCATAGCCCGGCCGGCTCTTCCTGTCCGGGTCCCTCAGAGCAGACCCCAATCAGAGAGGGTGACCGGCGAACACGGGGCCAAGTTTCGGGACCCAAGAACTAGGTGGTTTGGGGACTGGGGTGTCGCCGAGGCGCCTCCTCTCTGGGCGGCCTCCAAGCCTGGACCTTCCTCCGAGTCACCGGCAGCAACAGCGACCGGAGTTTTCAGCACGACGAGGGAGGGGATTAGGAACGAGGAGAGACAGGAGCAGAAGGGGCGCGGAGGCCAGGCCCGAGGCCTAGGCGTGAACTGCACGCTCCACCGCACAGCTCAGAAAGACTAGGATTCAAGCCACACCGACAGGTCGCCTCTCGGCCGCCCCTCTACCCGGACCTGGCTGCGTTCAGGGAAGGAGCAGTGGAATGCCATCTTCCCTCTTCGGACCACCCTTCTGAAAGCCAAGCTAGCTAGAAGTCAGTGACTTCCCAGAGAAAGGGTCGGGTCGCATTCCTGCCCTCCCGAGGGCTGCTCTTAGCTCTAGCACCAGAGGACGAAGTACTCTCTGTGGGTGGATACAGCAGGGGTGAGTGCCTGGGAGCCAGTTCCACGGACAATGGGATGGTGGGTAGGGAGGACTCGTCCAGTATATCCAGCCACAGCAAAAAAGGGATCTATTTTTTAATGGCTTTGGCTTTATCGCAAGAAGCAGGCACCCTCTCATTTAAAGGCACAGAGTCCTCTCTTCTGCCCCGCCTCGCTGGTCTCTGAAATCTAGTCCTGAGTTCCAAGGGGATTTACTGCAAGACAGCAATCTCAGGCCTGGGGCATGGAAGTGCTGCAGCAGCCAGGTAGCGGGGGGCAAAGCTCCCCTCTCCTGCAAGCATCAGACACCCAGGGCCAAGGCCCAGACTAGCCTCTGAAGCTACAGGTCAGAGTCTGGGTGTAGGAGGCAACTGAGATGGTCCCTGAGAGCAGACAGTCCAGGTCCCTCAGAGCAGACCCCTGGCCCGGCCAGAGCTGCGTGGTCAGTGCTCCAGATCCCTGGGTAGCGTGAAGTCCCTGAAGCTGTAGAAGGAGATGTCTCCGTGATCCACCAGGGCAAAGATCAGAGGAACATCCCCGCTCTGGTAGGACAACCGCTTGAGGGTGCAGAGGTCTGGGACTGGCTCATCAAATCTGCGAGAATCAAGGTTAGACTGAGACCTGAACAGAGCCCACCCATAGGCTTTGAGAACCCAGCCCTCTGAGGCTCCCAGGGAAGGGCAATTGTAAGACAGGAGTTGGGGGTACAAGAAGTCTGGCCCCTGGGCTCTCCTGTCTGCAAACTGCACGGCTCTGATTAAGTTCTCCAAGTAACACCCAGAGCCCTGGTTGGGTAAGGGGACTAGGAAGAGTAAGAGTAAGTTCTCGCCACTCTTGGCCTGGAAATCCCTCTGATTCACATCCCTTCTGCTGGGTGAGCCTGGGACTAAAGTGGCACAGGAGAGAGACTACTCGAAAATGCCAGGCATGAGAGGTGAGGATTGGGAAGCCTGGGTTCCTGTAGCACTAACTGGCTATGGGGCCTCTCTCTGGACCGCTGGTTCTTCTCAGGGACTGACGAACTAGCCAGGGGCATGGAGAGGAGGTCCAGCTGGTTTACAAGAGAACTGGCAGCAGCCCGGGGGAAGTGCTCGCTGGTCCCGTACCCACTAATGCACATCCGGACATAGGGCTTGCCAGGGTTTTTCTTTCGGAAGGTGGCCACGGCATCGGCCTGGTAAACATCAAAGCTGATCTCCAAGCCCCCAGACTTCTCCACCAGCCTGAGGACAGAGTGAGAAACCTTAGGAAACGGGGGCTCTCCTCCCCCATCTTTTCTTTCCACACCACCCTTTCGCTCCCCCAGTTCGTCCAGGGGGACTAAGGAGGGACAGCTACCTTATCTGAGAACCTCGGGAAAAATCTACTCTTGTCTCTCACTCCTCCCTCTCCCCTAGATATACATGAATATTAGCCAGGGTAGGGGTCTCTAGAATGATTCCCCCAGCTCATGCCCAACTTCAGGAGTAAAATCCCAGCTACCAACTCCTGCCGGCACCCAAAGTACTGTGGAGACAGGCACTACCTGGAAACTCACCGCGCGCCTCCATCAGCAAGGTGTGTCGTCTGCAGCACAGAGATATGCTGAAGGACTGTGGCTACAAGGATGGTGAAAATAAGGCGTTGGTGAGGGGAGTCAACCCTCCAGACTCCCCCTGACATTTCTGAATCTGCCATCTAGTTTAGGGTTGCCAGATTTAGCAGATTTCTTTTTTTTAGTATAGGTATGCCCCATGCAACTTTTGGAATATACATATACTAAAAAAGTTAGTTGTTTATCTGAAATTCAAATTTAACTGCTCTGACAACACTACTCTAGTTACTTACAACTCACCATGTTCCCATTAAGGACGGTAGTTCTGAATTCATTAACACAATTCTTGCCTATTAGTTCTCTATTCTTAACATGCAGGGCATACAAGAAGCTTTCTATTTATTTGACCAATATATCACCCCCTTGTTCTCCTCTGACAGAGGTGGGAGAACAGGGAACCACAGCCAGTTGGTGGCAGAGCCACTCCACATGCATCTCGTTTATGATTTTAAGGATGTGGTTGTAGTTTTCATTCCTCCTCGCCTCTCCTTGGGCACTGACTTGCCATTTCTAAACCTTCCCAGCTGGGTCTCTTTGCTGCCTCCCAGAATGGACTATCCTTGTGGGTTCCACTCCACTGACAGCTCTCTCCTCCCCCACCTTCCTTAAGCCTCCATCAGTTGTGGTCAATCCATGCCCCCTTCAAAGTCTTGTGGCCTATGGCAGGATGAGGGGGTACCTGGGGAGTCTGCCTGACCGGGACTCAGCAAGGGTGAGACAGGCTGGTCCCACGGGTGTGGGGGGCGGCTCTGGGTCTTCTGCAGGTGCCGCCTCTCCAACAGCTGCTTGTACTCCTGCCAGCTGGAGCAGCGCTGCACCTCGGGATCCGAGTTTACATCCTCCCGGAAGTGCTGGGCCTCCTCTGCCTGTTGCTCCCGTTCCCGCCTGGAGAGCTTCTCCTTCCGCTGGTTTAGCTTCTGGCACCAGGACTCAGCGTCTGTCTCCCGCCCTGCCACGTTGGCCGGGAGCAGCTCTGGGGCGGGGGCAAGCAGGAGGGTATGGCGACTATCTGAAGCCATGTTGGGGAAGGAGATCTGCTCAAAGTTCCAGCGTGGCTTGCAAGCCCCCTTGACCCCGTTCTCCATTTTGCCAGTCTCCTGGCTGCACCGCACCCCCTCCCTGGCCAGCCCAGGGCAGGGCTCCAGGGACCCCAGAAGCTGAAAGGGGCCCATGGGGCCCTTTACGGGGCTTGACTCCTGGGATTTCTCCTCTGGGCATCGGCTGTTCTGGTTGCGGGGAGGTGGGCTAGAGGTCGCCAGGCTCTCGGGTGTCCTATCCACCCCCTGCAGGGGGTTCTCCAGGGCCTTGGGCTTCTTATTAATGGACCTGAGGGACGTGGGGAGGAAATGCAGCACATCTGCTCCTGACTGCTGAGGTGCACGCGACCCACACGTGCCCTACTGCCTCCCTGAGCCCAAGCCCAGCTCTTAAGCCCAGGCATTCTCCAAGGCCCAAACACCAGCACTCCCTCAAGGCTCTCCCTGGGGAGTGGCCATGTGGGGAGCATTACTGAGAGCTGGAGCTCCTCCTCTTCCTCTTGCCATTCCGATCCTCCAAGCGCTGGACACTGCCATCCAAGTTCAGCTGCCTCTCGTAAGGGGACAGGACAGAGCTGTGGGTGAGAATGGGGCAGGCAACAGATCCACCTCCTCAGTCTGGTGCTCCCCGCGGAATGTGTGAGGGACTGGCTCAGAGTAAGTCATGGGCCAGGGCTAGAGCCATAACCAAGGGCTAAGGCCCCAGACAGACCTGCACACGGGGTACGTGGGGGCAGACACAGGGGCCTGTCCATGCAACTTTGTCCAGGCCTCTGGGTCTCACCAATGGCACCTTTGAACAGAGGTTCCCTGAAACCAGGGCTCCTGAAGAGCCAGCAATAAATAATTAATCCCTAGTGAGAAAAATCAGGAGGACGAGAAAACTTGGAAAATCAAGAAAAATGAAAATAAAACCCATAGATACTACTGTAACGTTGTTTCTTACAAACACGCATACTGTCTTTCTCCGTGTTTCTCCCTCTCAAAAATGACATTGTACTAACATGCTACTGTGTAGTCTTTTTTTACACTCAACAGTATATTATGGACATTATTCATTCTTCCCTGCCATGAGTTTTTTATGTGAGGCTGTACTGTCCAATACGGTAGCCCTAGACAAAAGGGACTATTTAAGTTAAATTTAAATCTATTAAAATTAAACAAAATTAAAAATTCAGTCCCATGGTTACACAAGCCACGTATACTGGATAACACAGACACAGACCATTTTTGTCACTACAGAAAGTTCTATCAAATAGCGTTGCTCTAAGGGATAAACTTTAATCTGTACGACCATGCTTTCCCTGTTGGGCTTATAGTATGTTTCCAAAATCACTGATTTCGCAAAGTGATGGTGTTTCATGTAAGCTCCCCACTAAATACAAGTTCTGTGGGGGCAGTGATTTTGCTCTCTGCTATTCCTCGGCAACCAGCATAGGGCCTGGCACCCAGTAGATAGTCAATAAATATTGTTGAACAAATGACTGAATGAATAAACACGTTTCACAGGTGAACTTACACACACATCTGTGACTGTTTCCTTAAGATATGTTCCACTTTCAAGAATTAAAGGGTGTGCTTGTTCTACAGCATTTGTGACATACTGTGAACCTGCAAAGGCTGTACCAGTTTCTCCTCCTGAGTCTGAAAGTCTCTGTGGCTCTTAGCTGTGCTGGATTACTAAGGTGCTGATGCTCAGAAGACCCAGAAGAAAAGAACATTTAACCTAGCAAAAGGAATGTGAAACCCTACTCAGCTGTTAATTCCTCACTTGGTCCTTCATTCATATTTTCACTTAACAAATCTGCTTGCACACCTACTAAGTGCCAGGCACTGTTCCGGTACTGTATCTTCATTCTCACGCTGAGCTGTAGGTGCTCAGTTGTTATCTGTGGAGTGAACGGGCTGAAGATGGGGCTCAATCTGATAGCCCAGGATAAGGTGAAATGACCCAGATTTGTCCCAACATGCTTCTCAACAGAGCACCTCCAGCCTGTTCAGAAAGCTGCAGTTCCCCAAGGATTCCAGGTAAGGAGAGGCCACTTTCTACTCTGGGGCCAGTCAGCCAGGTTCCAGGACTAGAATAAATTCGAGGGAAATAAGATAGGGATTTACCTTGCTTGGAATCGTCGAAGCACATAGCCCAGTCTCTTCAGGTGACTGAAGACCTCAAAAGATAAAAAAGTAGAGGTCAGACGTCCACTTTTGAAAACAAGTAGTTTCCCCAGACAGAAGCCATTCACCACACCCCCAGATTCCAAACCTGGGACTGGTAGGACCATACTCCATTATAAACGCTTTCCCCAAACTAAGGTCTCAAGTCTCTGAATTCCTGTCTCTCACTTACTGTGGGCACAAACGACATTTAGCGGTTTCTTAATTTAAACGCAAATCCCAAAAAGCTGATAGTTGATGGACCAGGAAAAAAACTACACCCTAGAATATTCTGATACCAAAGCTGTCACCAGTGAAGCTCCTGACTACAATAAAGACAAGATAGCAGAAGGTGGTGGACACCTGGCCGCCCCGCAACACCTCCATAGATGGGTGGGATGGGGGGAATAGTCTTTGGATGAACCACATGTTCATCCTTGTGTCCCTGTATCCATATCTGAGAGATGTAGGCAGGAATGCCCCCAGCTTGCTTGATCTCTCAAGCCTTCAACATAGCCAAGCACTTCTTCCTGGAAAGACCTTCTCTTGGCGTCTGTGATGCCACCTCTCCTGTTTTTTCTCCTGCATTGCCAGACCCTCTTCAGTTCCCTTATCTTCCCCCTGACCTCCTCAGGTTAGAGTGCCCCAGGTCTCAGACACAGCCCTCTACTCTGGCCACACCTCCATACAGCCCAGTGGGGTTTGAAATACCATCCATGCCATCATGGTGTCCACATTTCTGTCTCTAGCCTGGTGCCCCTCCTCCTCTTTGTCTTTTTCCTGGCACTCAGCTGTGAAGTTAATCATCCATTTGCTTGCTTACTTATATTATTACCCAAGTGCCACCACTAGGATGTAAGCACCATGACAACAGAGCCCTTGCAGGTCTTGTAGCCTCAGCACATGGCTCTGTGCCTAGCACCTCGGAGGTACTTATAAATACTCATTAGTTCAGTGGATGGGTGGCTTCTCTCCCGCGAGAGGGTGGCAGATACCTGGTACTGCAGGAAAGTCACAGTGTCCTCAGTCAGCAGCAGCTGGTAGGCTTCTTGGATAGACAGTGGAAGGTCTTGGTGGAAGAGCTGGATAGAGCCCTGGAAGCGGGGCCAACAGCTCAGCTTGTGAACCGTCCCTGCAGTGGCACAGCCAATGAGGCAACTTCCCTGCTCCGATATCCGTGTGCTACGCCCCCCTCATCACAGCAAGAATAGGGCCAACCAGGAAGGGGAGGGGGGAGAGGGAGGCAGCATCAATAACTTCGACTGGAATGCCTGCTCCCTGGGTGGTATTCGTGTCTCCTGCTCTAGAAATCAGGTTACAAGCTCCCTGAATACTCAGTTGTATATACTTTTTCTCCAATAAAAACGTCCTTCCGGTTCCTTGGTCCCAACCCCTTCTCCACTCTCCCAGGGCCCCACTCACACACTCCAGCAGATACAAGGCCTCTTCCGGGTGAAGCCGCTGCCGGCCCTGCTCTGAGAAGCCCATAGTCTGCCAGAATTTACCCTGCGTGGGATCCAGACCAAATGTCACAAAGGAGCCAGGAGGGCAGAGAAGGCGGATCCCCTGTCTCTGAACCCCACCGCTCACCGCAGGAGACTTCAACTCCACGAAGCCTTCTTCCGGTTTCCACTCGGCGGCCACCAAACTGCCCCTGGCGAGGAGTAGGGAGGGGTCCGTCTCAGACTACCGGATTAGTCTACCGGGTCCGTCCGCCCCGGCTTTGCCCCCACCCCGGCCCGGCCCCCTCACAGACGCTCCACGCGCTCCTCCGCCAGCAGCTGCCAGAGCTCCTCGCGGCACACTCGCAGTCGCTCAGCCTGGGCCGCTGAGCCGTCGGGGAGGAAGTCCTTGGGGCCATGCGAGCGCTGGGGCAGCTTCTGGGACCTGGAACGGGCAGCGAAGAGCTCCGGGGCACTGGGGAAGGAAGGGACGCGGGGTTAGCGCCGCGCAGTCGGGGCCGCTCGGCCCAGGCCTGGATCCCCGTCCCAGGTGCCCGGGCCCTTCCCGGCGCCCACTCCGCTGTCCCGGCGCCTCCCCCGGGCCGGGCCGCGCCGCACCTGAGCACGCGCCCGGCAGGCACCTCCACCGAGGCTGACTCGGGTTCGGGCTCCATGGGGTTGCGGTCTGCCGCTGCGCGCGCGCGCGCGCGCCCCGCCCACGCCCCGCCCACCGCCGGAACTCCGCGCGGCCCTAGCGCCCGCGGATCCTACCTCTGCTCCTCGGGTCTCCGGATCAACCCACCTGCTTTCCACCTTCCTGGGTGTCCTGGGTCCTAGAGGCTGCCCACAAACATGTGCCTCGATTCCGGGGGCGGAGAGCTTGCAGGTTTCTGGATTGGGAGGCGCTCCCCTCTCCTATCCCCAGCCCGCCTCTGGGCTTCTCTCTAGTAAAACTTGAGGAGCCCGGCGTTAGAAAAGTGTAGTATGAAGAGTCAAAAGCGTGACCCTTCCCTCCGCAGCCCTGGGCTGCTTAGTCCCCACCACCCAAGCTGGACAGGGAGGTTAGAAGAGGGGGTTTAGAGAAGGGAGAGCTTTGGGTTCCTGAATTCCACCTTCACAAACTGAAGGTCACCGAGGGCTGTCAGGTGCAGTCTAGGGAGGTTCGGAGTTCCTTCAGGGTCTTCCGTTAGGTCCCTTCCTAGGGGGTCCGAAGCCGGGTTTCCAGGGCCGGGGCGGGTTGGGGGGAGGCGCTGTCCGACCCACGATGGTGCTGAAGCGCCACCCCAGCCCGTCATTAGCACCTCCTCAAGGCTGGGGTCCCCGCCGCCGCCACCGTGGGTCGTTCCGACACAGTCCGCTAGGTGGCACCATTGCTCCGACCAGTGGCTGTCGGTCGGCGACTCTGGCCGCGGGCGGAGGTCGCCGCGGGAGTCCCGGGAAGGGCGAGGGTCAAAGAGGAAGGGGGTCTTCCCAAGTGGGATTCCTGGGTCTCGGTTCCCAGATCCCTTCACATCACGTCTTCTGTCCCACCCAGTCACAAACAGGGTATCTCACCATTCGGTCTGAACTCTAGAGCCCCGGGTCGCCCGGGGCTCCGCAGCCAGGAGGCAGCTGCGCGCACTCTCTGCCCCACCCACGCCGCTTCACCTGGGCGCATGCGCTGACCCGGCCAGCGTCCTCGGTCCGGACCAGAGAGAGGGGGCGGGGCCTGACGCGGATCGGGGCGGGGCCGTAGGCACTGACTGACAGTCCGACTGCGCTGCCGGGACGGTCCCTCCGCTCCCGATCCGGCCGGAGGGAGGGGGGAGGGGCGGGATTTCCTGCGGGAGGCGCCAAGCCGGCCTTGGAAAAGGAGAAGGAGGAGAAAAAGGGTAAGGGGGGCAGTGGGAGCCGCCGTCCAGAGTGCCAGGGACCGAGCAGGACCTGCCGGACCCCCGGCGGGGAGGCTGGGAGAGGTGAGACTGCGGGGACTGATCTGGGGGTCAGCACGCTTGAGGGCGGGCACAAACTAACTTTTCTTGCGGGATCCGCGGGCGCCTTCATCTGTCGTGTCCTTCCGTCCTCCTCGCTCCCCTGTACCGTCTTCCCGCATCAATTCCTCCGGCGCTTGGCCCTCCCGGTCCCTCCCGCCGCTTTGTTCCCCGGTCCGCCTCGGCTGGGCTGGGTTGGGGGGTTGCGCGGCGCTGGACTGGCATTCCGGGGGGCGGGGGAGCCAGCCCGACCCCATGCACTGCCAGGGGAGCCCTCCCCCAATGTCGGCCGCGGGCCTTGAGCTGGAGTGCCATCTGGTTTGGGCTTGGGACTTTTGGGGAGTAAGAGGACCCCAGCTAGGGCCCCAGGCCTGCACAGGTCTCACGCCACAGGACTCGGGCAACAAATTCTCGGCCACCTAGGAACTGACGTAAGCTTTTCCAAAGTGAAGTCTGGGCTCTGGGCCTCAGATTCAGGCTTGGGAGGGCAGGCAGCCCCATTTACCAGCAGTGCCCCGGCTCTCACCTCTGTTCTCCGCCCAGCTGCTTCCCCATCCCACACAAGGGGTGAGGATGGGTCAACAACAGGTGCTGTAAAGCCTCCCTGTCCTGCAGGCAGACACCCCGCCAGAGATGGGGGGCCCTAACTCCCCAGTCCACCCTCTGAATTCATAAAGAGCCCTGGGGCTAGGGCATCTTGCTATTACAGCAAAGCTTGGATAGGGGAGGTTCTGGGGGCAGGCACCTTCCACAGGGAGTGACCCCTGCCCGTCTGCCTGTGCCTGACCCTCCCAGGCCCCACCTCCTGGCCCACCAGTTGTCTGTGGGTGTCAGAGCCTCAGGCTGTGGAGAACAGGCTGCTGGCCCGACCTGCCCCAGTGTCGTGCTGCCAGGGCCCCTCCTGCCCCAGGTTGAGGTGCTGCCAGGCCCTGGGGCCTCAGTGACTCAGCCTCCCCCTCCCAGAACACCACCTCCCCGCTTCCAAATACTCCTCTCATGCATGGCGGCTCCCTCCCCCTTTTGAGTGGCTCAGCCCCTCCCTTGATTCAGAAGGGCAGCCAGGGTGATTGGGGGACTCCCTGGAAGCCCTGTCTGTTCTTTCTCTGAGCCCTGCTTCTGGGACCCTTACAGACTCTGGCCCAGCCTTCAGCAGACCTTCAGCGGACCACACCTTCTGCAGACCCCTGAGACATGTCCACCGCTGCTGACTGAGGTGTGAGGGAATGCTGGCTGCTCTCTGGGTGGGCACTGGTGCTCCTGAGCCACGTTGGAAAGATTGGCGCCCCCAGTCCTGGCCCATCCCTGGGCTGTCGGAAGCTGCAAGCTGATATCCGTTCAGATTTCCACACAGCCTCTGCCCCCTCAGAGATCAGCTTTCCCGCTTGTGGTGGCAGCTCACGAAGCACCTTGAGGGGGTACCCGTCAGCGCCTAACAAGAAGCCCACTGCCTGGGACACCAGACACACTCCCCCTGGACGCCTGGCCCTCCAGAGGGCCAAGGGATGGCACCCTGACACCTCGGCTTAGACCCGTTTCCCTGCCTCTGCCCTGGACTCCTGAGCTCAGAACCCAGCCCAGGGACCAGGATGGGTCGAGAACAGGACCTGATCCTCGCTGTCAAGAATGGAGATGTGACTGGTGTGCAGAAACTGGTGGCTAAGGTCAAGGCCACAAAGACAAGTGAGTACTTGACGGGGTGACTATCCAGCTAAGACCCTCCCCGGAGAGCCAGGCTGTGGAGAGAGGCCTGGGCGGTCACTCCGACCTGGGGACTTGGGGTGGGAGTGCCTCTGTGTGGGAGAGCCAGTGAGGAAGTTGGGTCCCCCTTGCTGTGAACCCTTAGGCAAGTCACTTTACCTCTCTGGGCCTCAGTTTCCTCACCTGTAAAGTAAAAGGATTGAAGTACATTCATTCTAAGTTTTTTGAGTGCCTATTGTGTGCCAGGCTCTAAGCACTGAGCCGCAGCAGTGAACAAGACAAACGAAAAGTCCTGCCCTCATGGAGTTGCCTTTAGCAGGTGGTTTTTCCAGTGTGTTCTTTGGAGCCGTGGGGTTTCTGGCAGTGAGTTGGGGAAGACTGAATAGCTAGAGCTCAACCTCCACGCCCACCCCCCAGTTCAACCAGAGCATCTCTGTGTTTTTGTCAGCTTGATGGAGATATCTGTTAAGATAGCTTTTTAAAGGGAACTCTGCTTAAAACAAAGTTCAACATTATCTAACTGCTTACTAAAGCCCCCATCCCCCTGACTTATCTGCCTGTGTCCCCTGGGGGGGGTGTCCAAAGTTAATTTTCTGGAGGTCTCTCTGCAGCCTGGGGTCTCTAGTCGACAAGGTTGTGGGAGCTCTGTACACAGGTGGCCACACCTGACTTCCATCTCCTGAGTATCTCTGCAGTGAGACCCTGCAAGGAGAGTAGACCTCTGGGCTCCAGGGCAAGCTCTCTGGACTGTCCCAGGAGGACACTGGACTTGTCCCCTTGAGTTCCTGGACCAGCAGGGACAGGAGATGGCTCCTGCCACCAGATTTGGGCTGGGGGAGAGGGTCCTTCTGGAGTGCTGGGGCTCTAGCCCAAGACACAGCTTGGCCCTCTGCACAGGAAGGAGTCCCCCAGGCTACCTGAAGATGTCCAATTATCCCCACCCACACCTGGGAGTGTGGGGTGCCGGAAGGAAGGATTTTAAGGGCCTGGGAGTTGTGCACGTGTGTGAGTGTCCCCACTTACACGCCAGGGCAGGACACCCGGGGTGTAGGGAGATGGAATCGTGAGGGGTGCTCTCTGTGCCCTGGGGGAGTGGATGCAGGGTGAGCCCGATGGGGGAAGGTGCCAAGGAGGGTCCAGGGAGGGCCCTGGAGGCCCCAGGGTGGGAGCCACTGCCCCTCCTCCCCTCACCTCTGTGTTGCTTTTGGCAACCTGCCCAGTAGGGCCTTGGTTGAGCTGCTGCCGGCCTCACAGCCCTGGGGCCTCAGACCTCAAAGTGAGGCCCTCAGGAGGGCAAGTGGCTGGAGGCTGGTGGCAGAAACCTTGCAGCCAGGCTCCTAGGCTCCGGGAAGGTCCCCTGTGCCCAGAGGGGGGAAACATCTGTGGAGGAAGATGATCCTTCCCCCCACTCCCCAGGGGACTTGCACAGAGTGTAGGCACAGGCACAGAGCGATAGGGTCCTGGAACCACCTGTCCCCCCTCCCAGTCCTCTGAGAAGCTGGGAAAGCTGGTGACAAAAAGGAGATCACAAGGTGACCTTTGCAGACCCTACAGTTTATGAAATATTGTAATCCCCTCTATTCCCTGGGAGATGGGTACTTCTACATGCACTTTACAGATAAGGAAACTGACACTCAGAGAGGGTTAGTGATTTGCCCAAGGTCACACGGCCATTGTGTGGCAGATCAAAGACAAGCCTGAGCCCTCTGCCCTGTGCTGCCGCACTCGGCTGCCCATCAAAATTATCTAGGGATAGTTCTGCAAGTACAGACTCCCCGGTCTCTCCCAGAATTACAGAATCATCACAGAGAGCCTGGGACTCTGCAAATCCGAAAGTTCTTCATGTGATTTCTGAAGCAGTTCTGAGAAGGGAGGCTGGAAACCCCTGCTCCATACCCAGAAAGGCAAAGGAAACTGCTGGAAGGGAGGTGGCAGGGCTCCCTCTTTTCCCTCTGCCGGTGGCTAAAGCTTTCTGGCTGTCCGGAGAGAGGTGCTCCCTCAGCCTGCTGCATCTGATATCTGGTCACTGGGGGCCGGCTTTCCCTGCCTACCCAGGTCCTCTTCAGGGAGCAGGTGGCTGGGAGGAGAGGGCTACAGTTGCCCTGGTCTTGCCTCTGCCCTTCCTCCCACCCTCCCCTGCCCCCTTTTTTGAGCTGTCTCCTTCTCTGGCCAGAGGAAATGGAGTGGGCTGGGGGCGGCCTGCTGAGCTCACATCCTCTGCCCGAGCCTAAATCAGGAGGAGCGACCCTTCCACCCGCAGAGCCAGGCCTGGGAAGAAGGTTGTACTGCAGGGGAAGTGCCGGGAGCCACTGCCAAGAACCTAGGACCCTCCACCCTCCCACCAAGGTCCCCAGTTCAGTCACTCTGAGCCTCTCCCCACCGCCTTTCCGGCCATTGTTCTGGAAAGAACAGAGCCACCCAGCCTGGCCCTGCCCCTGTTCCTGTCCCTTCTGTCATGTTGTCCTGCCACTCCCCGGAGGGGCTGCCTCTCACCGCCGAGCTGCCCCAGCCCAGGCTGTCCAGGCTGGCAGTAGCTGGAGGGACTTTCTGTGCCTCTTCCCTGCTTGACCTCGTTGTCTTCACTGAGGCTCAGAGAGGTACCAGGGCTGGCCAAGGTCACACAGCCAGTAAGAGGGAGAAGAATTTGAATCACGCACTTCCTGCTTCTAGGGCCCCTGTTCTTTCCACTGCCCTGAATGGTTCTGTGTGACAAGGACTTTCCAAGGGGGCTACAGGAAGGCTGGGAGGCCTGGGTTTCTTTCCTGTGGCCCCCACCCCCTCACCTCTTCCATCACTCTTTGACTCCGTATTTACCTTTTCGCTGTAGCGCACTCGCCTCAGCCCTAAGTGTAGCTGTCTCCCCCTTCCCATCCTGTGCTCCTCACTGCAGGCTTGGTCCCTCCCTACTGGAATGAGGCCCTGTCTTGCTGGGGTATTCAGGGGCCCACCAGGGCCTGGGGGGCAGGCCTGGACCAGCATGCTTGGCGCCCTGCCCAGCCGGGTTGAGCCAGGCCTCCTCCTTCCCGGCAGGGGTGGGTTCCAGCAGGAGGCAGGGGCCCGCCTGTGACAGGCACTCTCCTTCCCCTCCGCAACACTCCTCGGGGCCCACCCCCTCCCACACCGTGGCTCACACGTGGAGCACACCTGTCTGAACCCCGTCCCTGTCACCGAGAGGGGGATGAACCAGCATCCTCCCCTTGCTCCCCGGGGCACAGAGCTCTCTGCTAGGAGCCTGTGGGTGCAGAGTCAGCAGTTACTCCCCTGACAGGGGCCCTGGGGGGACTGTACCAGCTTTCGCTGGAGGACAGCCTCTTGGTAATAATGGCTAACATGTAAGGAGTGCTGAATGGTGAGAGCTCCCGTCTTTCACAAGGGTCAGGCATTGTACTCGCAACCCCCGTGAGCAACTTGTGTGATCAGCCCATTTTACAGATGAGGACACAACCCGAGAGGTCAAGTGACTTGTCCAAGATCACACCGCTAGTATGTGGCAGAGCCAGGGCGTGGTGAGGTCTATGTGAGGCCACCTTCCCCACTATGCTCCGCTTAGGGATGACCCAGGGCCGGGCAGTGTGGCCTTTGAGTCCAGCCCTGGCATCCGCCCTCTACTCTCGAGCTTCTGGTACCCTCTCCTTTCTCTCCCAGCCCCCTCGGCCCGTGGGACAATGAGGCTCACTCCTTGGCCCATTCAGGCAGGAATGCCAACCATGCTTTCGTGGGACTGTCCTCTGAGGGCACAGCATGCCAGTCCCCCCCATCTCCGCCCCCTTTGACCCTATAAACAAGCGGGGCTGGGGGCCCAGGGAAGCCAGGCCACCGCTGCAGCGGCGCCCTCCAGCTGATGGGCCAGGGTGGGAAGCCATAGGGACTGACAGCTAAAGGGCCATGGGGCAGGTGCTTTCCTGCACTCCAAGAGGTCAGCTGGAGGCGGGAGGTGGGCAGGGAGGGGGCGCTGGGTCAGGTGTGGGCAAGGGCGGCTCATTCGAGGGTGCCCTGATGCCTCCCGCTCTGATCCCCAGAGCTCCTTGGCTCCACGAAGAGACTCAACGTCAACTACCAGGATGCTGATGGGTGAGCGGGAGCCCCCGTCCCTCTTGAAAACTGTGGGGGGGGGAGGGGGAGTGGAAAGACCTGGGGCCTAGAGTCCCTTCCCCTCTCAAACTTGGCCCTTGAAGCGTGTTTGCCGAGAGCTCGGGGCCCTGCCCGCGCGCCTGCCCGTGGAGCTATCCCTGAGGGAGGGGAGGGGGCCCTGGTGCCTCTCTGAGAGGCCTCCTTGGGTCAGATTCCTGCTGGGCCCCCCTTTCTCCCTGGAGGGTAGGAGCCCTCGGGCTCCTGCTCCCACGGCCCCCTCCCCTGGGCCGGCTGTGAGGGAGGCCAGACAAACAGGCCTCTCAGCGCAGACACTGAGCCCTTTCATGCTGCAGCCCGGCTGCTCTGTGCTCCCGTGGCAGGGCTGGCAGGGTGGGGGGCCGGGGGTGCAGTGGCAAATAACTCATCCCTGACAGCCCCGAGGATGGGTCTGCTGTGGAAGACCAGGATTTGGGGGCGGGGGGCCGCTCCCTGACACCCCCAACCTTGTGTCCCACCACACCAGGTTCTCGGCTCTCCACCACGCCGCCCTGGGGGGCAGCCTGGAGCTCATAGCCTTGCTGCTGGAGGCTCAGGCCACCGTTGACATCAAGGACAGCAATGGTGAGAGCCCAGTGTACCCGCACCCCAGACCCTGTGGTCAGAGTTTGCCCCTGCTACATCGTAGCCATGCTAATAGATGTTGGCATAGCTTCTCTGAACTTGCAAATCTTCAGTCTTCACAGCCTTCTGGGGTAGTGGGTGGTACTGACATCCCATTATCCAGGTAAGGAAGTTGAGGTTACATCACCGTTACAAGGTCACCAGATCATCCGTGGTGGACAAGGTGGGATTCTGGCTGCAGCCCCAGACAGCCGGACCTCTCCCTGACCAAACCCGGGTGAAGCCAGCTTCGCTCCTCCCCTCCAGCTGGGGTGGCTCCAGACTCTGCTCGGTTCCCTCCCCCGGCCCCACGCCACCCCTCGACCTCCTCTAGAAGCCCCTTCCCTCTGGCAGGCATGCGCCCGTTGCACTGTGCAGCCTGGCAGGGCCGGCTGGAGCCCGTGAGGCTGCTTCTGCGGGCCTCTGCGGCCGTGAACGCCGCCTCCCTGGATGGGCAGATCCCGCTGCACCTGGCTGCCCAGTATGGACACTATGAAGTGGTACGTGGCCCTGCCAGCCTACAGGGGCACGGGAACAGGGAGAGGGGGGCTGGCAGGGGGGGTGGCCAGGCCAGACCCCTCACTTGGCTCCCTCCACCCCAGTCAGAAATGCTCCTCCAGCATCAGTCCAACCCGTGCCTGGTCAACAAGGCCAAGAAGACGCCCTTGGACCTGGCCTGCGAATTTGGACGGCTCAAGGTAGGGCCTGCTGCCCTTGGGGTACTGGGTTCTGGGGGTCTCAGGAGGAGGCCCTACCTGAGTGCTGATTGCTGCAGGTGGCCCAGCTGTTACTGAACAGCCATTTATGTGTGGCACTGCTGGAGGGTGAGGCCAAGGACCCATGTGACCCCAACTATACCACACCCCTGCACTTGGCTGCCAAGAACGGCCACAGAGAGGTCATCAGGTACCCACCGAGGCCCCCCCAGCATCCTCATCCGCCGGGACTGGCGACGCCCCTCAGTGCCCCGCCCTGCTGCCCTCTTCACCCTCGCTCTGCCTCTCTCTCCCAGCCCCCAGCAATCGGCTTCCTCTCCTTCCCCACCCCCTGCCCTCTGCCCCAGTAACTCACCCTCCCCTCCACAGGCAGCTCCTGAGAGCTGGGATTGAGATCAACCGCCAGACCAAGACAGGCACGGCTCTCCACGAGGCCGCGCTGTATGGCAAGACCGAGGTGGTGCGGCTGCTCCTGGAGGTGCGTGTGGGCCCCTGGTCAGCCCGCGGGTGTGGACCCCTGGTCAGCCCGCGGGTGTGGATGGGTCCCCAGCGGGTGCCGGGTCCAAGACCGGCTGGGGAGGCAAGGGAGGGGGTCTCCACTGGCAACGTGGTGTTTTGCATATGGGTGGGGGCCGTGCAAAGTGGCTGGAGAGCAGATGGACCTGGTTCAAGCCCCGGTTCCGCCTTTTACTAGCTGAGTGACCTTGAGCTCATCCATGACCCTATCTCTGAGCTTCCACTTCCTCCTCTGTAAAATCTGAAAATAGTTAACTACCTGCTGGGTAGCTGTGAGAATTGGGAGACGCGACAAACCAGGCGCTCAGCACAGGCTTACCCCGCACTGTTGCACCCAGGGTGGGGTGGACGTGAACATCCGGAACACGTATAACCAGACGGCGCTGGACATCGTGAATCAGTTCACCACCTCCCAGGCCAGCCGTGAAATCAAGCAGCTACTGCGGGGTGAGCGTGCGGGGGAGAAGACCCAGCCCAGGGCATCCGGAGCCACTCCAGAGGGTCCCAGGAAGCGGAGCAGGAGAGGATGCCATGCTCCTGGGCCCCGGGCTGGTCTGGGGGGTCATGAACAGGGGACTGGAGGGGTGGGAAGATGCCCTAAGGACCCTCAGATGACACCTGTCCTCCTTCTTCTTCTAGAGGCCTCAGGGATCCTGAAGGTCCGAGCACTCAAGGATTTCTGGAACCTCCACGATCCCACTGCCCTCAATGTCCGGGCAGGGGACGTCATCACGGTGAGGACCCAATGCAGGCATTCCTTTGAGAACACAAATGATTGCTGTCACCTCCTTGGGCACCTACTGTGGATCAGGCTCTGTGTTAGGGTCTTTATATGCACGACCTCGTTGAGTTCTTCCCAATCCAGGTAAGGTAGGTGCTCTTACCATTTCCTTTTGGGAGCTGACAAAATTGAGGCTTAGAGAATGAAAGCAGTTTGTCCAAAGTCACAAGCTAGCAAGCAGTGGAGCTGGGATCTGAACCCAGGCTGACTCCAGCCTCTTGTTGGTATGCCCTGGAGGCACCCAGGGGATTGGGCTGGATGCTGGCGGCAGGGCCAGAGCTGTGGGCCAACTTGGGCACCAGAGGCCAGCTCCCCGGGGGGAGGGGAAGAGCTGGACCGCAGCTGCAGGGCTGGGCGCTTGGTGCAGCACGTGACCATGGCCTCGTCCGTCCCCCGGCCCAACTGCCACAGGTGCTTGAGCAGCATCCCGACGGCCGCTGGAAGGGCCACATCCACGAGAGCCAGAGGGGCACGGACCGTGTGGGCTACTTTCCCCCGGGCATCGTTGAAGTGGTCAGCAAGCGGGTGGGCGTCCTTGCACCCCGCCTCCCCTGTGCGTCCACCACCCTGCGCCCAGGCCTCTCCAGGACACCACAGCCCCCTGCTGATGACTCCCTGCACCCCCTTACCTATGGCCAGCTGCCTCGGGTGGGCCTCAGCCCAGACAGCCCAGGTACCTCCTCCTGGGGGGGGCAGTGCTGGGTACTGGGGTAGACATCTGGCTCTGGCAAGCTGCCAGTCAGCTGTTGGCAGGGCCAACTGGGGCTCTAACCCCTTGGCTTCTGCCCCCCACAGCAGGTGACAGGAACAGTGTGGGCAGCGAGGGCAGCGTGGGCAGCATCCGCAGTGCTGGCAGCGGACAGAGTTCCGAGGGCACCAACGGCCACAGCACCGGCCTCCTTATTGAGAATGCCCAGGTTTGGGGGCGGGGGGGGGGGCATTGGTTGGGACCAGGGCCGGGCCCCCCACACCCACTGCCAGTTCCCCAAGTGAGAGTCAGCTCCTTCCCTGTCTCCAGCCACTGCCCTCTGCTGGAGAGGACCAGGTGCTGCCAGGACTGCACCCCCCGTCCCTGGCAGGTAGGAAGGGAGACTGGGACCTGGGTGGGCTAGGAGCGGTGCACGTGGGGACGCTGAGGGCTTGGCACCCCTTCGTCCTGCCGCCCTGATTCCATTTCTCTCCCTCCTCGAAGACAACCCAAACCACCGCCCTCTAGCCAACTACCGCTCCGGGGAGCAGCTCTTCACCCAGGACGTGAGGCCGGAGCAGCTGCTGGAGGGGAAGGTGTGACCTGCACTGGGGAGTGGGCTGCGGGTAGGGGTTGGGATGGGCCTCAGTGTGGACTTAAGTCCCTTCTCAGACCAGGCCCCTGGGGAGGCTGGGGTCAGTGGCAGGTCTGTGGCCTTGGCACCCCGCCCCCGCCCCCGCCCCAGCAGACTCAGCTCCATTACCTTCACCCCTCCCCCACACCACAGGATGCTCAGGCCATTCATAACTGGCTCGGCGAGTTCCAGCTGGAGGGCTACACTGCCCACTTTCTGCAGGCTGGCTATGACGTGCCGACCATCAGCCGCATGACACCCGAGGTAGGTGCTGCAGCGGGAGGGCAGTGCAGGAACCAGCGGGCAGAGGAGGAGGCCTGGCAGCATGACTCTGTGTGGCAGGACCTGACGGCCATCGGGGTGACCAAGCCCGGGCACAGGAAGAAGATCGCCTCAGAGATCGCCCAGCTCAGCATTGCCGAGTGGTTACCCAACTACATCCCGGTGAGTGGGCGACGGGCACGGGCTCCCACCTTCCACTGCGGCTTTGCACCGCCTTCCTGGCTTGGGGGCCGACGGTGCTGCTTTTGCAGGCAGACCTGCTGGAGTGGCTGTGCGCGCTGGGGCTGCCGCAGTACCACAAGCAGCTGGCGAGCAGCGGCTACGATTCCATGGGGCTGGTGGCTGACCTCACTTGGGAGGAGCTGCAGGAGATCGGAGTCAACAAGCTCGGTGAGGACTGCCCTGGGCCTCTGGCTGGGCCCCCGCGTGCCCTGGAGGGTCTCCAGAATGTTTCGGGGGTCCAGGAGGGATGAGGGTGACCCTTCCCAGCCCCAGCTAACCCTTCCGCCTCTATCCACCCCTCTCAGGTCATCAGAAGAAGCTCATGCTGGGGGTGAAGCGGCTGGCTGAGCTTCGGCGGGGCCTACTGCAGGGGGAGGCCCCAGGTGACGGCGGCCGCCGGCTGGCCAGGGGCCCGGAGCTGATGGCCATCGAGGGGCTGGAGAATGGGGATGGTCCGGCTGTGGCTGGCCCGCGCCTCCTCACCTTCCAGGGCAGCGAGCTGAGCCCAGAGCTACAGGCGGCCATGGCAGGGGGTGGCCCCGAGCCGCTCCCCCTGCCCCCTGCCCGCTCCCCCAGCCAGGAGAGCATCGGGGCACGCTCACGGGGGTCTGGGCACTCGCAGGAACAGCCTGCCTCCCAGCCCGGTGCCGGAGACCCCAACACCCCACAGGAGAGGAACCTTCCAGAGGGCACAGAGCGGCCCCTTAAGCTTTGTTCCCCACTTCCTGGCCAAGGGGCCCCCCCTTATGTTTTTATGTACCCCCAGGGCTCACCCTCCAGCCCAGCCCCAGGGCCGCCTCCTGGCGCACCGCGGGCCTTCTCCTACTTGGCCGGGCCCCTGGCCACTCCTCCAGACCCGCCTCGGCCCAAGCGCCGGTCCCACAGCCTGAGCCGCCCCAGCCCGGCCGAGGGGGAAGCCGAGGGGGAGGCCGAAGGGCCAGTGGATAGTGCCTTGGGCAGTTACGCCACCCTCACTCGGCGACCAGGACGCAGCGCCCTCGCCCGGACCAGCCCCAGCCCGACCCCAACCCGAGGGGCGCCCCGCAGCCAGTCCTTCGCCCTGCGGGCCCGCCGCAAAGGCCCCCCGCCCCCGCCCCCCAAGCGCCTCAGCTCCGTCTCCGGCCCCACCCTGGAGCCGCCGCCGCCGCCAGATGGAAGCCCGGCGCCCAAGGAGGGGGCCCCGGGGCCCCGGAGGCGAACACTCAGTGAACCCACGGGCCCCTCGGAGCCCCCCGGCCTGCCCGCCCCGGCTGGTGCCTCATCGGACACGGAGGAGGAGGACCCAGGGCCCGAGGGGACACCCCCGTCTCGGGGCAGCTCAGGGGAGGGGCTCCCGTTCGCGGAGGAGGGGAACCTGACGATCAAACAGAGGCCCAAGCCGGCGGGCCCCCCACCCCGGGAGACGCCTGTGCCTGCTGGCCTCGACTTCAACCTCACAGAGTCAGACACTGTTAAGCGGAGGCCCAAATGCCGGGAGAGGGAGCCACTGCAGACGGCACTCCTGGCCTTCGGGGTGGCCAGCGCCACGCCCGGCCCCCCTGCCGCCCTGTCCCCGCAGACCCCCGGCGAGTCCCCCTCGGCCTCTGCCAGCCCTCCCCGGCCTGACCCTAGCAGCCTCCCAAACCCCGGAGCTCCAGCCCCTCTCTCTCCCAGCCCCCCCACGCAGCCCCCCGTGGCTCCCTGCCCGGGGCCGGCTCTGGAAAACAGTCGGCGGCCCGGGGAGATGGAGCCCCCGGCTCCCCCTGCTGCTCTCCTCAAGGTGCCCGGAGCAGGTATGAGGCGGGACCTGCGGGGAGAGGGTGGTGTTGGCAGGGCTCGTGCCCAGCCCAGCTGAGTCACGAGCCAACCTCTTTGTCTCTGCAGGAACAGCCCCCAAGCCTGTGTCTGTGGCCTGCACCCAGCTGGCATTTTCCGGCCCTAAGCTGGCTCCCCGGCTCGGACCCCGCCCTGTGCCCCCTCCAAGGCCAGAGAACACTGGGGCCACGGGCGCAGGCCGGGCCCAGCAGAGACTGGAGCAGACCAGCTCATCCCTGGCAGCTGCCTTGCGGGCTGCGGAGAAGAGCATTGGTGCTGAGGAGCGAGAGGGGTGAGGGGTGCTGGGTGCTTCGGAGGGGGAGAAGGCGGCCTAAGAGCAGCTCCACCCGAATCCTGAAGCCTTTTCCCAGGGTTCCGGGAATGATGGGAGGGGGATGTCACCGTCACGTTGGGCAGATCCTCAGGCTGGGGGGCCCCTATCGGGATGGGAGGAGCCTGGGCCTGGGGTCACCCGGATCTGACCTGCAGGGAATCCTGGTGGCCGCCACTTAGAGGCACATGAGCTTGGGCAAGTCACTTCTCCCTGTGAGCCCCAGCGTCTCTGTGCAAGGAAGGGAACGGTAACTCCTACTGCCTCGGGAAGTTGTGAGAATTAGGAGGAGACGCACACAAAGTGCGCGCACCAACCACGCTCTCAGTAGCAGCCCCCTTGCCCAGGGCCGGCAGGGTGCAGACCGCTGGCTGATCTGACCTGCTCCTTCCCCTGCTGCAGCCCCCCGGGCACCTCCACCAAGCACATTCTGGATGACATCAGCACCATGTTCGACGCCCTGGCTAACCAGCTGGATGCCATGCTGGACTGAGCCGGACCTGCTGGCAGCTCGCAGCAGTGCCCACCGTGACCTTCCTCAGCCACCGCCTTTCCCCCGGCACGGACGCCGCCCCTGCCTCCCTAGCGGGGTCCCTCCTGCTGCTCCAAGCCAACGGCTGTCGGCACTAGGGCTCTGGGAGGCAGCCCCCAGGGGAGCTGAGGGGACTCGTCAGAACCTGACACCTCAGCAGAGCCCCCTCCCAGTGTGTAACCTGACGGGACGGCCCTGCCTTTTGGACAGGGGCCCTGGTGAGAGCTTCCTCTCCAGGAAGAAAGAGGTGGTGGCCGGGCTTCTGGGGTACCTCCTCTTGTCCCCCCAGTGTCTCAAGCCCCTGTGCCAAGGCCCTCTGGCCACCCACTGTGCTGTCCTGGCGCCGAGAGGCTGGAGGAGGCGGTGTGTCTGCCCTGGTCCCCCGCAGGTGTTCACAGGACATGTAAACAAGCGGCCAGGCCAGCCTCCGCCGCCGCCCCTGCCTGCCCTCAGTGAGGCAAAGCTGGCGGGGGTGGGAACAGTGGGATTCACAGGTCCCCCGAAGTCCAGACTTTCCCAACTGTAAATGTTATTTTTTAAGCAGAGAGAAATGCATATATTTTAAATGGAATTTATTCTATCTATAACTGCCTGAGGGGACGCAGTGGGGGAGGGGCTTCGGACCACAGCAAGAGCACCCACTGCCCGCCTTGGGGCTGGAAGCCTGACCTGGTTGGCCCAGGCCCCGGCTCTGTAACCATTAACCTCTTCCCCCAACTAACACCAATGAAAGTGTCATTCCACGTGATCGGGCTGTGTGTTTGGATCTGCGCCACGGACCTCTGAGCCAGGGGTCGCGCCTGAGCCGGACCCGAGCGCTCCCACGGATGCGCAAGGAGGAAGGCTTGGGCCCTCCCCTCCTCACCTTTGCGGAGGGGCTCCGTCACTGGCCGAAGCCCTGGGTAGGTCCCTTAGGGGCTGCCTCATGGACCAGCCACAGGTTTTTCTTCAGGAATTTATCAGTTTTAATACAAACCAGTCTGTATTCATTCCTAAAAGGCTCATTTCCAGTAAAAAATAATACACCAGTGAAAACATTCTCACAGGATAACTAGGGCCGGGGCTGAAAGGAGCCCTGGGCTGTACCCCAGGACTGGCTTTCTCTGCCAGCTTGAGGGCAGGCACAGGAGAAGGTTCCAGGGCCAGGCGGGGGCTCTGCTGCACCTTCAGATCTGTGTGTGAGGCTCCCGCCCGCAACAGAGGAAGGGAGGGAAAGTACTCGGGGCCAAATCCAGGCCCCTGCCCCAGGAATACAGGATGAGAGGGGCACAGGGAGGATGAACCACCACCCCTGCCTTCAACAGTGGCCTAGAGAGCTGTTCGGACCTCCCACGGCTGCTCTCCCACAAAAGGTGGAAGCTCAGCCCCATGGCTCATAGCTCTGCCTGAAAACCCAAGAGCAGAGGGCGCTGCATTCGGTGACCCTGAAGGGGGGCGGCCCACAGGTGGAGGGGGCTGAGGGCCCCTCTTTTAAGCGCACGAGGTCATACATTCAAGAGTCCAGGGGTGCTCCCCCTGGTGAGGAAGAGCCAGACTGTCCTGACGCCAAGGCCACAGCTCAGCATCTCTTCAGTAATTCCCAGGGGGGCAGGACAACAGCTGGGTCTGACACCGGGAGTTGGGCCTCCAACGCCATAGGGCGCAAGAGCAAACCCTGAAACATTCATGATATCAACTCCCCAGACTCAGAAATGGGTCTGGCTTTAGCCCTAGGATCCAGGGCAACTATGACCACCACGGCCAGTGGCTCAGAAGGGAGAGTTCATGCCCAGCTTAGTTTCAAACTGCAGTTTCTGTCGCTTCTGGTAGCGGACCCGGACCCTGGTAGGGCGGGAGATTAAAGTCCAGGTTAGCGCAGACCTCCAGACCAGGGGACGGGCAGGACACCCGAGGAGGAGGGCGGGACGGCAGTGGGAAGGCAGGGGAACGGTGCCCCTGGAGGTGACGGGCTTAGGGAACACACCCAGGCCCAGAGGGGGCACTTAGCCGGTGGCTCACCGAATCTCGTGCAGCTTCACGATCTCGTTGGTGACCACCACGAGGACCAGGGAGAGGCAGCCCAGGAGCCACGTCAGCAGAGGCACGTCCTCCAGGCCAAAGTGGACGTGGCTGTCCCTGTGTGTCCACAGCTGCAGGTCCACTGCTGTCTGGACCACCTGCCCCAGCAACCTTCAGGAGGTGGCAGCCCTGCATCAGCGGGGTCTCTTGCTTCCTTCCCTGCTTTTCTCAGCAGGAACAGCTTAAGGAGGGCACCCTTCAACCCCTGGCCCAAAGCCCGCCCTCAAATCACAGCCCCGCTGCAGCCACTCCCCTGCTCCCACCCTCCATCCCAGAAAGACTCACACCACGGGCACGGTCACCGCCCACCAGAGGTTTGTCAAGGGGCTCTTTCTCCACAGGGGCTTGGTGCGATGCACGTGGGTGATGGAGATGAAGACTGGAGAAAATGGGGTCAGTGGTGGGTGTCAGACTTCTCACGGCCAGAGGCCTGGTCCCCAGGGTGCCTCACCAGCCCCGGGGAGCCCCTCACCAGTGTGCAGGACGGTCAGGGCGGCGGCGAGCTTCTGAGCCGGCAGCAGCCCGTTGGCGAAGTCGTCAAACCAGGCTGGAGCCATGTCGGCGTGGCTGCCAAAGCAAGGTGTGGGCTCAGCTTTTCCTCTGGGCCCCGGGGAGGGAAACCAGGGCGGGGGTGTCAGGATGGGACCCACCTGGGCAGCATGATGGAGGAGCAGTTGGTGAGGTTACGGACCCGGGAGCTGTCGCAGAAGCTCTGCAGTGTGAAGCCAAAGCAGATGAGGCACGAGCTGATGGTGAGGCTGAACTTGAGCAAGAAGCAGAGCAGGAAGTAGTGCTGGGTCTGCGGGAAGAGGAGGCCCGTCACTGCTGTGGCAGCCGCCCCTCTGGTGCACGGATTCAACGGGGTCCTCAGTCAGTGGGCGGGCCCGGGGGATAAGGAGCAAGGATCTTGCCCAGCTCTGTACCACCCCTCCCCCTTGGTCTGGGGAAGTTCGGATGGAATTCCTCGCCCCCCCCCCCGCCCCAACCCCACTTCCCTCCCCCAAGGCTCAGCCCCCTCCATACTGACATTCCTCAGGAAAAGCCCAGGCTCACAGGGCTCCACGTTGCTTACCTTCTTAGGAATGGACTGAAGGTTTTTCCCCGTTGCCATAGACATGATGGAGCTATGGGGGGGCTTCCCCAGCAAAGAGATGCTGAAAAGCAGGAACTTCAGTGAAGGGTGGTGACTGAGACCCTCTGTCCCCCAATTCTCATGTGGGAAGGACTTCGGGAGTCCTGAGAGTGAGGGCAAGTCTGCTGGGCAGATGGGATAAGACAAGGGAGACAGTGCCCCCGGGCCTCCTGTACCAGAAGTGAGCACTGAGCATGGCTTCCTGAACCTGGGCTCCTGGGGACACGCGGTGACATCCCAACCCTGCCTGCCTGGGCACGGAGGGGCGGCCAGGCCTCTCACCTGAGCAGAGGGTAGCAAAAGCAGGACAGCCACAGGATATCGGTGGTGCTCAGGATTGGCGGCAGCTGGACGAGGCAAGAGAGGAACTGGACCAGGAGAAGCCAGGAAGCACGATGAGATTCTGGCAAAGAGTAAGACACTGGGAGCCCCAGGGCTGACTCGCCCTGTGCCCAGACGGAGACTCACGTCCTGGCTGAGAGGAGACGGCGCTGGAGGGGTCACTATTCTGCCGGCGGGGTCATCTCCAAAAGCCCAGGGGGTTCACAGAGGCTGTGGGGGCCCCCCAGCTGTGCTGCATCCTCCCAGCCTCTCAACCGGCCCTTGAGTGAAGGAGTGAGCAGGGAGGGGCGATGCCCGTGCCGGCCCCACCTCACCTGGATGACCACGAGAGTCAGCTGGCACTGCAGCAGGAAGAGGAAGCACTTGCGAATGCCGTAGGTGGCGTGCCGAGCCTAGGGACCGGGAGGGGCAGGTTGTGGTCTCTCTCAGGCCCCACAGCTGATAAGCTTCAGCCAAGAGCCAGATGCCCCAAACGTTCCCGCTAGGGAGGGGCGGAGGCAAACTCAACCGCCTGGGAGAGCTTCGCCTGGAGGTGAACCACCCTTGGGAGCTCAGGCCGGTCCTGCGTCGCGACTGCCCGCCCCAAGCAGGACCTGCCCCCCTGCTCCCGAGCGCCCCCCACCCCGAGCCCCCACCTGCTCGATGAGCCGGATGACGCTGATGGTCTCCTCCTGGCGGAAGGTCAGGGAGCAGGGCAGGCTGTTGAGCTGCCCCGAGAGCTGCAGAGGAGAAAGGCCGTCCGAGGCCTGGGCCATGCTGGTGCTGGTGGCGTAGCCAAAGGTCTCCCAGGAGCAGCGGGACGGGTACAGGGGATCCAGGGCAATGCTGCTCAGCGTACGGGGGGAAGCATACCCATCAGCTGAAGCGTGCCAAGACCCCGTCTCCCACGGGACTCAGTAAGCACCCGCTCCCTCTTCTCCCCGCCAAGTCCAGGCTCCTTGGTCCCGACCAGGGCAAGATCCGTTGTGGGGTCTCCGGGAGGAAGAGGCTGGCCCCCGGCTCTGGGGTGTCACCCTGACCTGATATCGCTCTGGAGGAAGAGGCAGCTGTTCCGCAGGTTGGCAGAGCTGCCCAGGCAGCAGGTCACCTCCCCATATTCCTGCATGATCTTGATCATCTCACACATGGCTGAGGGGGCAGAGTCGGGGGGCACGAGAGTCAGGCAGGCGAGCCCCACGTGGGGTGCTGGGCAGAGACCCCCAGGACAAAGCAGGAGACAAGGGAAAACAGGCCCCTCTTTGGGACCAT
Organism: Monodon monoceros; assembly: GCF_005190385.1. NCBI lineage: Eukaryota > Metazoa > Chordata > Mammalia > Artiodactyla > Monodontidae > Monodon > Monodon monoceros. The sequence goes on from NW_021703786.1 coordinate 30,316,578, forward strand.
CCTGCCCCCAATTTCGTGAACATCGTATGAATGCTGTCACTTCTGACTCCCTAGAACGGGCCACCAAGGCTCCAGCCCGCAAGACCCCCAGCTCCTCCCAGCCCAGGTTCCTCCGCTCCCTGCGTGGGAAACAACATCGCTCCGGAGCCCGCGGGGTGCCCACGCACCGGCAGCGCTCCACACGAGGGCCGGGCTGGCCGAGTAGCCGCCACCATGGTACTCACTCTCGGGGGTGCAGTCGGTGAAGAGGGGCACGAGCAGGGGCACATTGTCGATGTTCTGCAGGTGGGGCCGCACCTGGTGGATGCCCCGGGGCAGCTTGGCCTGCAGAGAGCAGAGATGCCAGTTGCCTCAGGGTCCCTCCTCCCTCACTCCTCTGCCCTGGACAAGCCACGGGCCAACCCCAGGGCTCTGGGGACACAGACACCCCCCCACCACCACATCGTACCCGGTTGCAGTCCTCCAGGAAGCTGGGGAGGTCGCTGTCCGTGGGCTGGAAGCTAATGAGGTCCGAGTGACCCTCCTCCTCCATTAGGAGGAGCCCTTCCGCATCATCTCGGGACACTGTGGGGACAAGAGCCTGTCCCTCACCTTGGGGCCAGACTTCTGGGGGCCTTTCCTCGCCTTGCAGATGACGCAAAACTTCCTGTTTCGAGGTGTCCTCCCCCCCACCCCGTCGACTGCCGTTGCCGCAGGGAGATCAGAGCCATCTTTCAAGGGAGGGATCCATGGAGGCTCTTTCTAGTTGTAGCCCCAAGGAAGGGGAATGACCCACACCCACCTCGTGTCCACACCAAACCTTTGCCCTCACCCTGATTCAGGTCATCGTGCAGGGATCCAGTGTGGCTTGGACTGGAGGGGGGGATCTCAGAGCCGGGCATGTCACCATTGGGCGTGAGGGAGATGTGACAATTCCAGCCCGTCTCCAGGCCCATCTTTTCTGCAAACACCTGCACCGGGAAGATGGCAATGAACAGATGGGCCCAAAGGGTCGCGTGGGGAAAAGGGTCAGTGGGAGCAGTGGGGGGGGGCTCCCCCACCTTGCTTTTGAGCTCATCCTCCAAAGAGAAGTAGACGAAGCGGATGCAGGCGTTGACCAGCCCGTCGATGAGGCGCACGATGTCCAGCCGGGCCTGGTACTGGGAGGACACCATGCCCATGAAGATCTGCCCGCTCAGGGCCTGCATGCAGTCTTCCTTCTCCAGCACCTCCCCGATCCCTTCTTCAGGAGGCACAAGGCACAGAGCCCGGCCAGGACACGGCCCAGGCAGGACACCCAGGAACCGGCAGATCGCAGGAGGCAGCCCGGGGCCACGCATGCAGACGCCATGCCCAAATCAACAAGCGCGTGGGCCCCAGGGGACCACACACGCAGCCACACACATGCACAACCAAGACATCGAGAAGCCAACAGACACAGGGGAAAAGACAAGGAAAGGTGCTCATCAGTCAGGTGACAATCCCTGGTCCAGGGCTAGGGGGCGGGCCCCACCCTCAGCAATGGCTTCGGTTCATGGTCTCTGGGGTCATGAGACCCCAGAAGGCTGTGTGTTTGGCGGAGTGGGGAGGGGTGGGTGGAGCTCTGAGTCCCTCTGCTCCAGCAGGCTTTGTGACCCGGTCCTTTGTCTGACTCAAATAAGGCTAATGCTCTATACACGCTACTGCTTTATAACCTTCAAAGAAAGCACTTTGCTATCTGTCATCCCAGTGGAGCGGCACAATGAACCCGTGAGCAGGGCAGACAAAGCACCTGGTTATAGATGAGAATAAGGGACTCGCCCACGTCACCAGACAGTGAGAGCCACCGCGGTGTTCCAGGTCCTCTGCTACGGTCTGGTCCAGGCCGCTGGAAGCCCTCCCGGCCCCCGGCCCCCAGGCACAGGGCCCACAGTACCGTCTGAGCTCCAGCTGCCGCGGCGGGCACTCAGCTTGATGGGAACGGTGCTGGGCAGCTCGCACGTGGTGAAGATGCTGCTCCGGCCGGGCGCCTGCACCAGCTCGATGCACTTGCCGTTGAGCTGGGACGACAGGGCACAGCTCATGGGCTTGTAGGAGAAGGCAGAGCAGTAACCAGACAGGCAGGCTCGCTGGTAGAAATCCAGCACTTTCTTTCTGCCGGGGAACCGGGGTGGAAGTGAGGTGAGTGGTCCTGGGATGCCCCACCCCTGGGAGCCGGGCAGGCAGACCACCAGAGCTGACTGCTCCTGCCCCTGGCCTCTGCTTCCTTACCTACCTGTCGGAACCCGAAAGAGGGTAAATGTCGGCTCCATCCCAGAAGTCTGTGCAGGCCTCCAAGACCACGTCGGCCGTGCCGTGGGACAGCATCTGTTCTGTGCCTGAGGGCAGTGGCGGGGAGAGGAAGGCCAAGCCATGAATGCCCACACCACCTCACCTCCGGGGACATACTGCCACCCTTGAGAAGGGCACTAAAGGAGCCCCTGGGGGATGGGAACTCCCCAGGCCTCATGGCAGCAAACCTGTAGGCAAGGCCACTGGGTGCATAACGCAGGCTCTAAGCTGCCGGTCCTCCAGACAGTCCCATCATCTGTGGCCACCACCATCCCAGCCCCCGTCCCCGAAGCCAACCTCTGCCACGTTTGAGATCTCGGCAAGAATCTAATGCTCGTCGGCCCAGCGCTCCCTAAATAAGGACACCCTGAAAAGAGCCCCGCCCCACCCAGCTCCTGGGAGGTTTGGCCTGATGCAGGCGGAGCCGGGGAGGCTCACTGGTGGTGGCGTCCTTGGTGAAGAGGCTGATCATGTGGCTGAGCGGGGGCCGCCGCTTGGTGACACAGGAGAGCCTCCCCAGCGAGGTCTCCTTCATGGTCTCGGCACTGGGGAGGCGGTAGAGCGCAAGGTGGTTCCCCTGCTTGAAGAGCTCCTTGGCCCCGGGAGTGAAGCCTGCAGGAGGAGGGATGGCACGGGGCCTCTGGGAGGAAGCCCACCCCCACACACCACCCTCCCTGGCGGGGAGGGAACCCCAGTCAGGCTGGGCGGCTTCCCTCCACGCGTCCATCCCACAGGCAGTTATCTTCCCGGATGAGGAAGCGCCGTCAAGCGGCGGTGCCTGGTTAAAGGGGATGATCAGGGAATTCCCTGGCGGTCCAGTGGCTAGGACTCTGCGTTCTCATGGCTGAGGGCCCAGGTTCAATCCCTGGTCGGGGAACTAAAATCCCACAAGCCTCGTGGCACGGCCCAAAAAAAAAAAAGGGGGTCGATCAGAAGCCCAAAGGGTTGCTGGTGCTCTTGAGCAAGGCCACGCCCGGGCCTGGCATGTTTGGAGCCAGGGGCCCAGCCTCTTGGAAGAGGCCGGCAGCTAGCCCAGCCGCCACCCCTGCGGTGGCCACGTACCAATGAGGCGGGCGAGCTCGCAGAGGCCCCAGGGCACGTGCACGGGCAGCACGGTGCTGTGGCTCTCCTGCAGGGCGATGTTGCACAGGTGGTCTGAGAACCGGCACAGCCGCTCGGTGACGCTGGCGTTGCACAGGTTCAGCAGCACGTTGAGGCCCAGGGGCTTGAGGGAGGTGAGGTGGAGCTGCCAGTTGGAGTCATCGAACTGGATGCAGGAGGGATTCTGCTGGTCCTGGGACAGGCTCAGCATCTCCAGGTGGTAGTCACACACGAAGTCCTCGGCTTCATAGGGCTCGCCCTCCAGCCCGTGCTGGGTCTGGAGGAAACGTGGAGGGGAAGAGGGGCCTCAGGCTGGGAGGGATGCGGCGGGTGCCCCCGAGAGAAGGCACCGCCTCCCAGCAGGGCGTGCTCGTGCTCGCGCTCTCCCATCCCTCTCGAAACCCCTTCCCTGTCCTTCCCGGCTCCTGGCTGCTTCTAGGATCTGTGCCCAACAACACTGTCACCAGCTCAGAGGAGGTTGTCCAGACCAAGCAAGAAACAACGAAGCACCTTTCTCAGCCAGGGGAAACATTTTTAGAAGGAGCCACCGGCTTTCTGTCTTTTGTACTTTTTTTTTTGTTTTTGGCCGAGTGGCATGGAGGATCTTGGCTCGATGGAACCCGCGACTCCTGCAGTGGAAGTGCTGGCACCACTGGACCACCAGGGAAGTCCCGGCTCTCTGTCTCTTGAAGGTTGTGATTAGGAGGAAGGGCCTTGCCCCAACCAATTACCACCATCAGAGAAACATGGAAAATGGGGAAGGGCCTACTTCATGGAAAAGCCGTGGGCGAGGCCTCAGGAGGTCTGAGAACAGAGGCCAAGACGGCTGTGCTTCGGGCTCCATCCGTCCAGGCCGGGCTGCACCCCTGTGGCCCCTTCGGCAGGGGAGGCCAGGACGCCCTGCGGCTGACAAGCGGGCTGCTCTCCGCCCTCTCCCCTCACCTTGCCGGGGTCTTCTTCACCGCCTTCTATGTCCCTGCTGAAGCTCACGCTGGAGCCGGACAGGTGTTCGCTGCGGCCGTGAGCTCTGTGGTGAGAGGAGGGCTCGGGGGCCTTGGGGCCATCGCCTGGCCAGTTGCCGCGCTCCTGCTCATTGGAAAGGTGCAGGGTAGGGTTCAGGGAGCCGGCCAGGAGGGCGTCTCGTTCACGGGGCTGAGGAGAGCAAGGAACACAGGCCTCGGACCGGCGTCCCGACGGCTGCCACAGGCCAGTGAGGCAAGGCTGTTTCGTCCCCTCAGGGTGTCATCTCCGAAGCAGATCCTGAGGCCTGAGCCCTCCTCCCCGCTCCTCGCCTCGCCCTCCCTGAGGCTACCAGCCGGGCCCAGGCCATACCTCCTCCTCCACCTCGGGATGGCAAAAGGAGCGCGTGGACAGGTCATCCGTTAGGTCCTCGTGGCTGCTGTGTGGGGGCTCCACCTTTCCGCTGAAGAACAGCACGGTCTCCGGGCTGGGGTTGGGCCATGACAGGATCCCCTGTTTGTCCACACAGCACAGGACCTGCAGGGAGAGAAGAGGACCGGGAAGGGGCCTTGGAGGTCCCCAAGCCGCCAGGGGCCGCTTAAGTGACCAGACACGGCCAGAGAGCAGCCTGTCGAGGCCAGGTCCTCCCACGGGGCCCCCCTCACCGTGACGGAGCCCAGGCTGTGCAGCAGGCTGGAGCTGTGGCTCAGCGTAGGAGACGTCCCCTGGATCACCCGCAGGAAGTGGCCCCAAATGCAGCGCAGCATCTCCTGAGGGCAGAGACAAAGCCCGCGAGGCCGGCTGGGGCTTGGCCGTATTTCCCTGGAGATGGCCTCTGGGGCCGACAGAGGAAACGGTCCCGGGAGCACCAGGAAGTTGGGTGGAAAAGCCTGTGTCCAGCACGGCAGTGACACATTACCCATGTGGGACGGGTGGACTGAGGGGCTCCAGGAGCCCGTGGGAGGCTCAAAGGCCATAAAGTAGGGGAGTCCCAGGGTTCCAGCAGGGGCCCTAGGGAGCGCGGGCTGGGGGTACGGGGCCTGGAGCAGAATCCATCCTGGGTGAGTGTACCTGAGAGGAGACGGCTTCGGTATAGCTGCTCAGAGTGTCCTCCGAGAACTTGGCCAGCTGTGCGGAGAAGAGGGTGTGAGACTCGGGGAGGAATCTGCCGGCCTCTCACAGGCCTCCGAGCTGGCGGGTGGGGCCTCGTGCCAGCAAGGCTCCCGACGCCTTTGGTGAAGGACTCCCGGGCAGCCCTTGAATCCCCCATCTGCTGACAGCCCGGGTGGACACTCAGCCACCCCCGGGGCCTGGTCTGGAGACCCGTCTGGCTGGAGAGGGCAAAGCCCTTGGAGAGCTGCCCAGGCCCTGCCTGTCGCTGGGCCACGGGGTAGGGGTGGGGCTGGACTTCTGCCCTGTCTGCTGGGGCACAGCCGACTCTTTTCATTCCTGTCTTTGGTTCTTTTTGCACTGTCCCCCGACCCCCACCCGCCCCGATGCCTCGGAACAACCTACCAGGGAGCTGGGGGAAGCCTTGCTCATCTGGGCCAGGACACGGGCTTCTCCACAGGCAGTTGCCAGGACCCAGAGCACAGGGAAGAGCAAGGGGAGGATGGGCAGGACGCCATTCACCTGGGAAGGAGAGAGCCACACAGGCTCCCTGAGATGTGCTGGCGGCCGGACAGAGGGAAGGGCTTCCCCGGCCCTGGGGCCCTCCCCTGAGTAAAAAGGACAGCTAGGGGCAGGAAGGGAGGAAGGGAAGCAGGCGTTCTGAAGCTAAGCCTAAGAGACCCCTGGGCTGCAGAGAGGGAGGGGCAGTCAGGGCACCACGAGGGGACACAGTCTCAGGGGAAAGAGGAAAGCGCCACAGAGAGGAGAGGGCGGTCGTCACCTGCAGCTGGAGGAGGGTGTACTGCCAGGTCGTGACACCAGGGGCATTCAGCACAAAGCGCAGGGCGTTGGTGATGAGGAAGCCAGCCTGTCGGGAACAGGAGAGACGCTGCCTTATCCCCCACAGAGAGGGACCCAGGCTCTAAGGCTCCCCGTCTTCTGCCCACTCACAGCCCTGCCCCCGGCACTGGCCGGCTCACGCTGGGACCCTCTAGTCTTCACTCACACGCTCGCTCGTCCGAGTCTGGCCCCCAGGCTGCCCCACTTCCTGGCCCTCCCCCGCCCTGTGTGGCCCCACCTCGCGCACCAGGACCACGGGCACCGCGCAGTGCAGCATCACTGACTGCACCGTGAACCTCTCGTTGTCCAGAGCGGTGACTGGGCGGGACAGGGCCATGTCCAGGCACCACCTGCAGAAAGAGGGGATACTACACTCGGGCGAGCCCTGCTCGGGGAGAGGCCAGAAGCCCACCCCTTCACCTAGCATCACTGGGTCCTGCAATTCCCTCCTATCCCTTGGCCCCGGCCGAGTGGCCTCCTGGTCACTGTGGCCAGGGGCTCGTGGCAGCCTCTGAAGCTGCCCCCTCGGAGTTCAGACTGAGAGGGGGTCAATCACCCAGTCGAAGAATTCTCACAAGACACTAAAGAGAAGACCTTCCGGAGATGCCTGCGCTACGGGACCTCAGTATGGACAAGGCGCCTTCCTGTCACCGGCCCCACCACGCCCCCTGCTCACAGGAGGCACCGGGCTGAGAAGTCAGGGGACAGGAGGAAGGCAGGGCGGCGCCCTCACCTGATGTTGTCAATCACAGGGGTCTCGAGGACGCGGAAGAGCCGGTGCTGCTGGGGGTTCTGTGGCCCTTTCTTCACTTCTCCCCGGGGGGAGGGGGGCGGAGAGAAAGGTGGAAACAGGTCTCCCGGCTCCAAGACGATGTGCTCATCATCCTGCCAGCGACGAAGGGGAGGAGGTCGAGGGTAATTAATGGGTTCCATGGAAGCCGCTCTTCCTTGACCGTTCTAGCTAAGTGGAGACATCTCATTGGGTTAGGGACCATCAGTTAGCACGGAGTCAGTTAGGGTGGGGCCTGGGGGACTGGATTCCTAGCAGCTTGAGGATCAGACAGAAGAAAGAACAGGACAAGGAGAAAGATGTTCCAGCTTTTCTCCATTCTCCTGGAGCCCTTGCCAAGAAACCCAAGAGCTGGGCTGGAAGCATCAGGATTAAGCCCAGGGACCCTCCCACCATTGCCGGTGGACACTCCCACAGCATTTCCAGGGAAGGAGAAAAGCCTCCAGCTACCTTGATCCCCCTCAGAGAAGCAAACGATTCTTGGCCAGGCCTCAGAGCTATGATGTCTCCTTCTACCAACAGGCTAACTGGCAGGTTGACGAGATGTCCATCTCTGTAGGCCCAGTGTAGGGACCAGGATGGTGCAAAGGGCATGTGAAGGTCTGGGTACATGGCATCTAGCCACTTGATCTCCTTGCCATCCCTGAGGGCATCTGATGAGAATGGAAAGAGGGAAACAGCCTCACCCACCGGATCCACACACCAGCCAGATCCAGCACACAGCTATGAAGCTCTGTCTGCTCTTCTCCCTTCCCCAGACGGCCTGCGTCAACCCACGCCGCTCATTCCAACACTTCCCCTCTACGAGGTCACCTCCCCACCACCCCAGCGCGGGCACTTGCACCTCCTCTGAACACCTGAAGCTCTTATTCTTTGTACCCCGCTTCCATTCAAACACATTTTGCTAACTTTGCTAAGGGCTCTGAGGGGTGTGCTGAGCTTCATGAGGGGTACAAACGTCAAAGATTAAGCCGATTTGGTCCCTGGCTTTGAGGAGCCATTAGCCTTCCTGTCCGCCCCAGGCCACTGCCTGGGTACCCATAGCCGTCCCACGGCTCTCGCTGCACCACTGAGAAGAAAGCAGGGCATCCTTATCCCCTGAACGCTGACCGCAGGCAACGCCAGTGTGCTGGGGCTCCTGGCTGGGGCTCAGGACGGGAGCTCCAGGGCTCTGACACACCCCAGGGCACCTTTTCCCACCTGACTCGCCTGCCCCTTGGCCTCACCTTGGATTTGGTCAATGATCCCTCGGAGTCTCCGTTCTACCTCTCGGCGCTTCAGGCGATCTTGCCGCCCAATGAGGACGAGGTTGAGGAGCAGCAAGAGGAAGAGCGCAGAGGCGTTCACCAGCTCCACCCCGTGGCTGGCAGGGAGAAGAGGGGGCACTGGCGGGGCGCGGGCCCGGGGGTCTACAGCCCAGCCAACCCAGGGCCCCACACTCCCTCCCCAGTCCCTTCTGAAAAGAGGGTCTCCTTCTGGTTCTGACATCAGCCGGCCAAGGGACTGTGGATCCCTACGTGACCCAGGCGCTGACTCTGGGGGCATCTCCCCTCTCCCCGGGATGTCCCAGGTGGGTGTGGAGGCGGGAGGGGGACAAGCCCAGACCCTGCGCTGGGAGAGGTGCGAAGGAGCCCCTCCCAGGGCCTTGGGCCGCGTACCTGCCAGCCGGCTGGCCCCCGTAGCAGCCCAGCAGCAGCAGCACGGCCAGGAGCATGAGCGAGGCGCCGGGCCAGTGGAAACAGGAGCAGCGGTTACTGTGGTGCAGGAAGCTGCTTCTCCACAGCTCCTGAGGAGGGAGGGGCAGGAGGCCAGGGAGTGAGAGGCCCGGGGGCCAAGCGAGGAGGGAGGAGCCAAGATTCTCTGTCCCGCATCCTAGCTGCCTTCCTCCCTCACCCACCCGACTGGAGAGCCCAGGTGGCCACCTCTGTCTTCTCGCTTTGGTCTCGGCTGGGGTCAGGACATCACTCTGAAAGGAACCCCGGCCTCTTTCTGATTTTTAGTGATGCCTCAGTCGGGTCACACCGTCCAGGGTGACAGGGAGAGTCATGGCCCCGAGAATGTGCTTCCCAAGCTTTTCCACCGCCCCAACTAGGCTCTGGACTCCCCATGAGGATGTATCACCTTCCATGTGAGACATTTCTTCCGTTCTTTTAGGTGTCCGTCCAGCACCGCCTCCAGCTGCTCCTTCAGGATGCTGAGGGCCTTCTGGGTGGACAGGCCCAGGGCCAAGGGAGCCTCGCCCTGGAGGGAAGCAGGAGGCACTCAGCATCCCTCAGGAGGCCCTCCCCGCCCACCTCCCCAGAACCTTCCTCCCTTCTCCCAAATCCTCACCCTCCCTCCCTCCACTAGCCCTGACTCCTCAGGGCGTGAGCATGTTCAGATCTCCACCAAATTAAAAGACGTTCAAGTACACAGTGCCCTGCTCCTCAAAGCCAAGTTTAAAACAAAACCCGAGGGCTTCCCTGGTGGCGCAGTGGTTGGGAATCTGCCTGCCAATGCGGGGAGCACGGCTTCGGACCCTGGTCTGGGAGGATCCCACATGCCGCAGAGCAACTAAGCCCGTGCGCCACAACTACTGAGCCTGCGCTCTAGAGCCCGCGAGCCACAACTACTGAGCCCACGGGCCACAGCTACCGAAGCCCGTGTGCCACAACTACTGAAGCCCACGCACCTAGAGCCCGTGCTCTGCAACAAGAGAAGCCACCCAATGAGAAGCCCGTGCACCGCAATGAAGAGTAGCCCCTGCTCGCCGCAACTAGAGAAAAGCCCGCACGCAGCAACAAAGACCCAAGGCAGCCAAAAACAAAAATAAATTAATTAATTAAAAACAAAACAAGGGCTTCCCTGATGGCGCAGTGGTTGAGAATCTGCCTGCCAATGCAGGGGACACGGGTTCGAGCCCTGGTCTGGGAAGATCCCACGTGCCGTGGAGCAACTAGGCCCGAGAGCCACAACTACTGAGCCTGCACGTCTGGAGCTTGTGCTCCACAACAAGAGAGGCCGCGACAGTGAGAGGCCCATGCACCGCGATGAAGAGTGGATCCCGCTTGCTGCAACTAGAGAAAGCCCACACACAGAAACGAAGACCCGGGCTTCCCTGGTGGTGCAGCGGTTAGGAACTCGCCTGCCAATGCAGGGGACATGGATTCGAGCCCTGGTCCGGGAAGATCCCACATGCTGCGGAGCAACTAAGCCTGCAAGCCACAACTACTGAAGCCTGCACGCCTTAGAGCCCGTGCTCCACAACAGGAGAGGCCACCGCAATGAGAAGCCCGTGCACTGCAACAGAGACCCAATGCAGCCAAAAGTAAATAATTAATTAATTAATTAAAAAAAAAAAAAGCAACAAGAAGAGAGAGTCTGGTCTTATAAAAAATTTAAAATAAAAGAAACGAAGACCCAACACAGCCAAAAATAAATAAATAAATAAAATAAAAACCAAAAAAAAAAACCCAAAAAACAAAACCAGAAACAAACCTTTCTTTACTCAGTGTCTTCTAACTCACCTTTCACTCAACTCCCAACCCACCACCAACAGCATCCCCCAGCCCCACTCAGACCGTGCTCACCACTGAGCTCCCGACTTATTGCACTGGGGCCATCTTTTCGGATTTCCCGGGCCAGAAAATATGTATTGTTTAGGTGGGCAGAAGAGAACTAACCTGGAGATTCTGGCTTCACGTTGTTCCTAGTAAAAAACATTAAGGAAAAACCCCACCGACTTCTGTTACCACCATTTCATAAAAGGGAGGCTACTGTAACCCTACAACATTGGGAAGGACACAGTCTCAGAAAAAGAGACAGCTGCTGCCAGGAGAGGACCTGCACTGACCGCACCGCACTCTCATCTCACCGCGGGTGGGTGGAACGTGGCATGGACAGGGGTGGTTCCCAGCACTTTGTCCTATGTGACCCCATGGCCTGACCTCTCCCATTGAGACCCCTTGTTCCTGGGCTTCTCTCCTGTTTTGTCCTGTCCGTCTACCCCAGTCCATCCTACGACATCTTCTCCACAACTTTATGTGCGTTTCCAGGGCAACCTCAGCCACATGGATTCATCTGCCACCAATAAGCTTACAACTGCTAAATTTCACCTCTAGCCTGACCGCTACCCCGAATTCTGACCCGTTCCCTAAACTGCCGCACAGCTGTCTCATGGGTACCTATGAGTTGACACGTCCAAACCCCCGAAATTACCACCTGGCCCTCCCCGCCCGAGCCAGCACCCCTCCTACAGTTACCATCACCCAGGCACCCCAGCCCCTCCCCGCAACCTCTGCCTCCCCCTCCCACCTCCCAGTCCCCACCTTTTCCAAACCAACCGCTGCACCCCAGCCAGTGAGCGCATGTCTGATGAACTGACCCTGTTTACCTTTAAAATCTAGCCCAGACTCCTGAGCGTGGTCTGGGATCTGCCAGCTTCTCCAGCCTCCTTTCCTGCCATTCCTGTCACATGCCGGACTCCCCCAGCTCATGTGTCAGCACCTTTATGGATTTTCCTAGCCAAGAACACACTCCCTGCCCCAGACAACTCTTACTTCTCCTTCGAGACTCAGCTCAAACACCACCCGCTCTGAGAAATCTTCCCAAAACCCAGGGCTGCACATACAGGGGGAGGTTTGTATTCCAAAGGCAGCCCGGGCAACCTCGCTCACAGGCGGCATCATGGAGGACTGTCAGTATAGATTTGCCTGTCTGGCTCTCCCACCAGACTGCCAATGCCTTGAAAAGGGTACTAAATTCTTCCATCTCCACACCCCTCCACCAACCACTAAGACAGTACCTATCACAGGGCAGCAGCTCAGTGAATGCTTGCTGACTGATTGAATGAAGGAATGAACGCCCATGTAGTTTCACTGGTCCCAATGACACCTTCGTCAGGGTTGTCAACCCAGGATCTGTAGCAGAAACACCTGGAGCTTTTACAAACGTGGCTGTCCAGGCCCCACCCAGACCTAGTGAATCAAAACTTCTGGAGGTGAGGCCCAGCCCAGATTGGATCTGATGCACAGATCCCCAGTTGGGGGTCCTGGAAAAAGAAGGCCCCCAGGAAAGGCAGGGCCAGGGGGAGGAGTGAGTGTTTCTCAGGGGCCACCTGAAGAGCACCAATGTGGGCTTCCTCCAGGGAAAGTTCCTGAGCAAGAGGCACAAAGGCCTGGACCTGGGGCACCAAGAAAGGGACTGGGCTTATCTACTGAGTCCTGGCCAAGGGTCACTGAGCCAGCGATGCTCTGGCTGCCTGGGCTCATGCCCTACCCTCTTCCCTCCTATCCCCGGGGTCCTGCCCCGGCTTTGCCCACCAACGTTCTGGATTTCCTCCTCCCTGCCAGTCTCCACGTCCACCCACCCCCTTGGCAGGCTTGACCCTCGCCAGACACACATCTCCACGACTAGGAGTTGATGGACTGGGGGCCATATCCCCTGGCTGCAGACCTGGCACGGTGGGAGGCCCCTGAGTGGAGACCCCATGATGGCCTGTCGCCAGCTCCCTCGGCCTGAGGAATGAGGACGGGCTTCAGAGCGGGCCCGGCCCAAAGACCTCCCAGAGCCCTAGCCTAAATCTCACCTAATCCCTGCTCTCCAAGCTGGCTTTGGGGGATTATGAGGATGAGAGCTGCTGCATCTCCGAGGGGATAACTGGTTATTTCAGCTCAGGAAGACATGGCCCTCCGGGCAGGGAGCCGACACCCCGCAAGGGCAAACACTGTACTGCAAAGCACCCACCTCCCCTGGCAGGGGTCCGGGGGCCTCCCTGAGAGGCCGTGGTCCAGGGCAAAGGAGTGTCAGGCAAGGCCTGCAGCTCTGCCTCCTCGGCTCCTGGCATGAGGGAAGAAAGCCTCCAGGGGCGGGAAGGAGGAAGAGAAAAGCAAAGCGGGACCACAGGCCTTCTCATGTCCAAGGCAGGATGCCTGCCCCTCTCAGCCCAAGAAGGCCCAAGAAAAATAGCGTTTGGGAGGCCCAGCCTCCCCTCCCCTTTCCCCTTCCTCCCTCAGGCTCAACCTGCCGAGCTCCCTCCCTCCCCGCAGTGGGATGTGCAGGTTCCCAGGGTGGACTTGCCTAGGCCAGGTCTCCAGAAATGATAAAGTGAGCAAACCTCCTGCGGGCGGGGAAGGGCTGGTCCGCAGAGGTGGAAAGGCTGCACGCCAAAGGGCGGAAGAAAGGAAGAGCTGACAAATCCCACGGGGCTGCACAATCACCCGGGAAGCTGCTCGGTCTGGAATGAGCGCCAGGCTCAGGAAGGCAGGGAAAGGCTAAGGGGAGCAGCCAGAGAGCCCGGGCGGCGGGCTCCCTCCAGCCAGGCCTTTAGACCGAGGACACTCAGGAACCGCCCTCTGCTTGCCCTGTGGCTGCCCTGCACCTGCTGCCTTATTTCCGGCACTCCCAAACCCCCTGGGCAACCCCACCCAGCAACTGTTTCTGCTCCTTCTCTTCCTCCAGGGTCTGAGAACCTGTCCCGTGCTCCTCTCCAGGTGTGGGAGGAGGGGCCAGAGGGCGGCAGATGCTCCCGGGGCAGGGCCGGCAGAGGCGGGAGGGGCCCTGCAGAGCTGAGGGCGTGCATCTGCCCCCGCACGTTGTGTCTGGCTTGGAGCACCAACTCCAGACTGTAGATTAAAGACAGCACAACAGAGGCAAAATAAGCCATTCTGTAATTATACGCCTCCTGAAGAAAGTGCCTGCCCGCACAGTGCCCCGGGGCCAGGACACAGCCCTCAAGGCCAGCCAACCCTCCACGCCCCAACCCCACTTCCCACTTATCCAACTGCCGTGGCCGCCCGCTGAGGCCTGATGGCAACTCTTCACTCAGTCTCCGGCAGGAGGGTCCCGGGTATGGGTAAAATCGCTGTTTCTCTCATTACCCCATGGCTTTTCCCCGACGCGGTATGAGAACTGAAGCTGAGGAAATTGGTGAGAGACGTTCATGCTTTCCAAAGGAAATTCAGAAAGGGCTCATGCGTGAGCTAGGTGGCCTTTCTCAAAGCATAGAGATAGGCTGGCACCCAGCGTGCCCGGGCACCCATGGCAGGGCGGGCGGGGTGGGGGGGCGGTCTGTGCAAGGACGGGGATGGTGTGAGAAATAAGAACGCCTGTCATACACGTGCCATCTGAGGTCTGCTCTTCTTGCCTAGCAGGGCCAAGAAGGGTGAGGAAAATCTGCCCCAGACTTAAGTACCCAAAGGCAGGAAGCAATTTTTCCTACTTCCCAGATGCACAGAAACTCCCACTCCCCAGCCCCAGGCACCTCCAGGAGATTCCTGGGGCCAAGGAGCCAAGGTTAAGCAAGGCCTCTACACCAGAGGGGAGGCGTGGCCCTGCTTCTCCCCTGACACTGAAGCTTTTCGGGTAGAAGCAACCCCATCCCACTGTTTTAAGTGCTCAACCTCAACTGAACCCAACAGAGGAACTCGAGGCCATAGGAGGTGTAGGCTCAGGAGAGGCTGCCAGCACGCACCCATCGCGCCCCGCTTCATCGTTAAAGGGGGACACGGGCGGGGCCTGGGGGCTGGAGGAGCAGCAGGTGGTGACAAAATTCTATCTGCTAAATCAGAACTGCAAGGAATCTGCTACCGAACAGAACCAGCTCCCCAGGGCCCAAAGCTAAGCATCTGGGTCCGTCTAATGAGGCTTTAAGAGCCAACACGCCTGGGCTGTTTCCCAGGTGGCCCAGAACCAGAAGCCCCCAGCCCCCAGTCCCTGTCCTTTCGGGACTCCCCTGAGGTTCCCTCAGCACAGCAACTGTTTTCCTTCCCATCCTACCTGTTTCGGGAGAAAGTGGAATCTAGGTCCCCTAGGCTCAGGTAGGCAGACTGTGAATTGGCCTTGGCCTTTGGCCTTGGCAACAGCAGATAACCACTAATTAGAACCAGCTGGCCCCTTCGCCAGGTTTCCCCACGGTCACAGCCTCCTTGGCCGGTGCAGGTGAGCGGGGACCCACAGCTGGACTCCACGAGGTCTGAGCCAGTGAAGCAGAGATTTGGCCACTATCCACCAGGGTCTATTATAGGCGTCACCATAAATCTCTTCCGAGTTTGGCCAGACACAAATCGACTCTGTCTACAGACAAGCAGCTCAAAGCCTCAAGCAGAGGCACCTCCTCCTCTTCCTCACTCTTCCCAGCTCATGCTGACCTGGGCACTTTCGCCTGTCTTCTTTCTCACCTCCTGCAGCCAAGACCTAGGAAGAAATCACCCCAGCCCCGTTGGCTCCCGCCTCAGTGACTCATGTGGTCCGGCGAGAAAAGCCTCCTTAATGGCCCCGAGGAGGGGTGGCATCCAAGCCTTGTGCCTGGAGACCCAGGTCCCAGCACACCTTGACAGGATGCCCCACGGGGAAACTTGGGCTCTGGTCCCGCTCTGGGTGACTCAGGAGCCTGGCAGGCAGCTACACACACGGGCTTTCTGGCTCCCATCCCCAGCCTCCTTCCACGGTCCTCGCTACCTCGTAATCCAAGCCGCCTCCGGCCCAGCTTCCATCTTCAACCGTTAACCCAAAGCCTCCGACACAAAGCGGGGAAGCGGGCGTGTGGAACGGGGGCATCAAGCCCAGCTGGCATACTCACTTTGTTGCCTTTGCCCTGGTGGGCAATCCATAGCTCTGCCCGTTTAAAGAGCATGGGGTAGAGCCTGAGCCACAGCGAGTCAGCCACAGAACTGCCAACACTGCTCTCGGAGAGGAAGAGAAGGAGACAGAGAAAGACAGAGAGGGAAAGAGCGAAGAAAGAGAAGAGAGAAGAGAGCTGGAGCGCGTGTGAGCGAGGAGCGGGGCGGCAGCGGAGCGGAGCTTCAATCTGCTGATTAATTTAGCCTGTTTCCAGTCACGCTGCAGATTTAGGGAGGGAGGAGGAGGAGACCGGCTGCCGGTACAGGAGGGAAGGACGGAAGGAGGGAGAGGCTGCGCAGAGGGAGGGAGGAGGGAAGGGGCTGAGAGGAGAAAGTTGGTAGGGGCTCTGCCAGCTGTCCAAGGGCTGGGCCCGTTCATCAGAGGAGGCGCCGGAGGGTAAGCAGAGGGCGACGTGCCTCCCAGGGGTTCGGATGCGCCCACCCCCCACCCCCACCGGAGGAGAGGCTGTGCAGGAAGTGGCTGCCGTCGGCCCGGAGCCCCCAGGGCACCCGCCAGCATCGAGGAGTACTTGGCCTCTCCCCCCGGACTCCCTTTCCTGGGCAAGGTGAGGAGCCCCACTTGGGGGAGCCCCCCAGATCCCTTAGAGACTCCAGCATGGAGTCACGCCAACAACAGCTCTCTCCACAGTCAGAGCTGCGGGAGGCAGGGGGGCTGCTTATTAATAGCAGCACATCCTACGTGGAGGGGGAAGGACCGGCAATTGAGAAAACTGGAGCAGTGACTTCTCGGAGGGCAGAGCAGGGGGCTGGGAAGTGAGAGGGCAGAGGAAGCCAGTGGAAGAGGGAAGAGCCAGCTGAAAGGAAGGGCTCTTCCAACACCTAGGACCCAACATCTTCCCACCAGGTGGGAAGGGGGCTCCAAGAGCCGCTAATCAAGGCGAGTGCAGAGCTCAGCCAGGAGCCGATACCGCCCAGCCGCATCCAGACACACCTGCCCAGGTGCTGCTGGGACCAGGACACTGCCTGCAGACGCCGGGCCTCATCCCAGGAAGAAAGAGGAGGCTGGTGACCTGGGCTCCCATCTCCTCCCGGGGCTTCAAGCAGAGCCTGGGCATCACTCTGCGACCCCGGCTTTGACATACGGGAAGCTGTCAGAACAGATCCCCCTGGGTGATGTTGGGGCAGGAAACTTCTCTGGCTCCATCCAGGCCACCCTGAGGATGGGGCTGGAAAACCTTGAGGGAGAGGAAATGGCCTAACAGGTCCAGTAACCGGAGCACGGGCTGGAGCCTGAGACCATTTCTCCAGGGCCCTGTTTCCTAGACGACACCATCTCATCGGCAGGGAAGGGAAGAGACAGCCTCAGCCGGGAAGGGAAGAGAGAGCCTCTACCGAGTTCCAGCCGGCCTCTCCCCTCCCCCTTCTCCATCACAGCTCCCTGTGGGCGCGGGTGCACTGCTTGCACGTGCGCGCACACGCACACACACACACACACACACACACACACACACACACACACCGCCAAACCCTGAGCTGAATGGGAACAGGAAAGGAGGGGTCCAGGCAGTCCAGAGGTTAAGGGCAGGAAGTCTCCGTGAGGCCAGGGAAGGAGGGGTCGGCTTCCGAGACAGGCACTCTGAGGACAGCTGCCACCTGTGTAGTCGGGCTGCAGACTCAGCAAACTGCCGAGGAGACTCCTGTCCCTTGCTCCCAGGTCACACTCCCCTTTAGCTTTCTACCAAGGCACTGCTCTGGGGGAACCACACCCAAGCAAACACTCTCCCTCCTGTGCAACAGGCCCTAGAAGAACAGCTCATAGGGTCGAACCCAGGTATTCCGCAGCACCCCCCAACACAGCCCTCTGGCATCTGGCCCCCCTCTGACACTACCCACTTCAGCAAGTGAAAAGGGAAGCTCTGCATCTGGGGAGAAACCCAGACCATCACTGCCACGGCACATCCACCATGGGCTGGAGGACGGGAGAGGAGGGTCTGCAGGGGACACTGAGGACAGGTAGGTCACAAAGAGAAGGGGGGCAAGGTGCAAAGGATCAACCAGCAACAGCCAAACTGATCCTGGGCTGTAGCCAGGTGACGAAAGGCCACCTTACCATCAACTCCCAGCACGCCAGCTTGCCCACTCCTATGTCTCCAAGAAGGCTTCCACTGTTGGAGGCCCCAGGGATGCACTTTAGAAGCCCATATTTACACAACTCGCAAGGTACCTCAGGTAGAGACACCGTCAGATCTGTTACTTAGCTGCTTGTCCTATTAATTCCTCAACTAGACAGTAAGCCTCTCCAAGCCAGAGGCCATCCCCCAGGGCCTAGGGTTCTACCACCTGAAGGAAGCATTCCATAAACATGGCTGACGATGGTGGTAATGGTGCTTTCTAGGTCAGGAAAGCATCTATCCAGAAAGAAAAAGAAGAGGATGAAGAAAAACTCTCCCCGACAAATGCCCCTGAGAGATATCCAGCCTGGGTTCACAAGTGTTCTTCCTCGGGCTTGAGAGAGAAGCCAGCTGCTGGACCACAGAACTTTGTTTCCCCGATTCACTAGGAATGGGTGTCTCAGCCACAGGCTGGAACCGGAGGACAACACTGTCCTTTGTTGTGGGACATTCAGCCCCACCCTAGGCAGGCCACCACATTGCACAACATCATGGCCTTTGCGTGTGTGGGTGCTCCCTGGAACTGAGTAGCGCGCAGCTCTTGCAGCTACACAGCAGCCCTGCACCCAGGTTAGGGGACGGGCAAGTGTAGCTTTCCCTGTGCCCCAATCACTGCTAGGATGGACACCTGCAGAGCAGCCAGAGGCATCTGTGAACAGGAGGCTGAACACCTCAGCAGTCAGCCGGGCACCAGGTCTGTGTGGACCCTCAGCTCCTTCCCCAGTCCTCCCCAGACCTCCCCATATCTCTTTGGCAGGAAGATCACTATCCATAAGTTCAAGTCAATAAATATTTACTAAGCCCTTGCTACATGCCAGGCTCTGTGCTAGGAGCCAGGGACACTGAGATAAAGTGGGACGGACAGATGGTGCCAACACAGCGCAGCAAGTATGATGGTGGAGGTGCTGTGGATGCTGAAAGGAGGGACCCTGGAGGGATGAGGAGGACGTATCTGGAGAAGGTCATGCCTAAACCGGGTCTTTGTTTTTTTTTTTAATTTGGGCTGCGCCGGGTCTTAGTTGCGGCATGTGGGATCTAGTTCCCTGACCAGGGATCGAACCCGGGTCCCCTTCATGGGGAGCATGGAGTCTTAGCCACTGGAGCACCAGGGAAGTCCCTAAACTGGGTCTTGAAGAAAGAAAAGTAGGAGTTTGGCAGGAAAAAGCGTGGGGGGGGATTTGGGGGTAACGGCCTAAACGTGGAGTGTGTGCCCAAACTCTGAAGCGTTCAGAATTACCAGTGGTAAAGGCCGAGGCAGGGGAGGTGAGGGATGCTGGGCCGATGGGCAGGAGTCGGATTATGGAGGGCTCTGGACCCCACGCTAAAGGTTGCGGCAGGTGGTGTGATGCCTTTTAAGCAGGGGCGACAAAAGGCCAGCTCTGCGTGTTGGAGAGCCTTCCCCGCCCGCCGAGTGGAGGCAGGGGTCAGAGACAGAGGGACCTGTTAGGAAGGTGTGGCAGAAGGCCAGACAAGGTGGGGACTTCCCTGGCGGTCCAGCAGTTCAGGCTTCGCGCTTCCACTGCAAGGGGCACGGGTTCGATCCCTCGTTGGGGAACTACGATTCCACATGCTGTGCAGCGCAGCCAAAAAAAAAAAAAAAAAAAAAAGAAGGCCAGGCAAGGACCTAGAGGAAGGACATCCCCCTAGGGCAATCCTCGTCCCAGGAGAGGGATGCTCTGTTGGATGACAAATCTAACTCCACGTAAAGATGGTATGCCTGGAGGCTGGGGTGCCTGAGCCAGGCTGGGGGAGGATGCCTGGACCCCCGGGCTGCTTACCCCCAGCTGATTCAGCAGTGTGTCTGGAGTCTGACTGGGGAGCTCTTCTCTAACCACAGAGAGGGTGCCCAACTGAGTACTCAACCCAGCTCAGCAGGCTGGAGCAGAGCCCAGCAAAGGGCAAACACATGAAATTACACACCCCTGGGCAATGAGTGGAAGACTGGCTCAGAGCCAACCCCAATCAGAAACCAGCTCCCATGCGGCTGTGTTAACTGGTCCACCCTTTGTCCTTGAGTCCCAGCTCCCTGAGCCTGTGTTCCACCCAAGCAATAGTACCGTCCAGGGATCAGATCACGTACCCCAAGCCTCAGAGCTGTGCCCCCTCCCTCACTTTTGGTGTAAAGCCTCCACATGAGGACCTCCCAGGCAAACACAGGTAGGGAGAGTCCAACAGAGACACACAGACAATCCCAGTTAGGGAACCGATCATGGCCTACCACATGCTTCTCCTTCAGGTCCATGGGCCCAGGGTACTGCAGGCATGCCCAGAGGAAGGTGGTCACCCCCGAAAGGAAGGCTCCTCCCCAACATGTACGAACCCCAGTGACTCTGTCACAGTCACAGCATCTGGGGAAAAAAAAGAAAGAGGTCCCGTAAGGCCGGGTTGCTGGAAGGGGCAGCTACTGTGAAACAAAACAGTATCATCTAAACAGTCGAGCAGGACATGGAGAAGACGGTGCTGGTGACCTCCAGGGCCCCAGCCTGTCCTGGCAGCAGTCAGCTTTACAAATTCCACTCTCTGTGGCCAGGAGGGAGAGGGCTACAGCAGGGATGCTGGAGAGCTGCAAGCTTTCCCTCTTTTAACCCTAATTTTCGGAGGCATGTATGTTTTGTTCCCTGTGTACTCTTTGACTTGCTGACTTCCAGCAAGCAGGAAAAGCCATGGCTCATCAGCTCTTTATTTATTTAGGCCACATGTGGGATCATAGTTCCCCGACCAGGGATCGAACCCATGCCCCCTGCAGTGGAAGCACGGAGTCCTAACCACTGGACCGCCAGGGAAGTCCCATACCTTCACTTTTAAAGAGGTGATGAGGGACTTCCCTGGCGGTCCAGTGGTTAAGACTCCGTGCTTCCACTGCAGGGGGCACGGGTTCAATCCCTAGTCGGGGAACTAAAATCCCACAGGCTGGGCACGGCGTGGCCAAATTTAAAAAAAAGTGAAGGTAAATTGGAATCTAGATACAACTTGAATAATCAGGTAAATGGTGGGAAGAGCAGCAGAGATGATCAAAGTAGAGACATGCTCACTTCACCACCACCAGGAGCACAGCTGGGAAACACACGCCACACATGCCAACGCATACATGCCCACAGTCAGCGGGCCTCTCGAGCGGTCGGCCAACAAGGAGTGCTCAACAGGGACCTGGACGGGTGTCCACGAGGATGGGGGATCCAAGGCGACAACAATCTAGAAAATGAAGATTAGCCTAACCTCCCCACCCACCACTCCCTCCCCACATAACCCCGACTCTCACCCATCCATCCTGGCGGCCAACACACCTTAAATGATTTCAGATCAGTGTTTGGGTAAAGAGTGCCACTGAGTAATCTGGTTCGGTGCCAGCTGACTACTTGAGGAGAAAGAACTAACCTGCTAACTGGGGCAGTTCTTTTGGGGGCCTGCAGCAAAACCTACGTTAAGAGGAGCTGGTCAGAAGCCCAGGAGAACTGATCCATAAAAGAGCTGTCTAGAAACAATTAAAAAAAGAAAAAAGCTGTGTCCAGAGGACCCCAGGCAGGAGGCCCAGGCTCTGCAGGCACTAAATCCGACCCACGATCCCATCCAATTCCTCGCAAGACGTCACAGCCCTGCACTGCCAGGTCTGTCCCTACCTCTGCTTTTCCAGCCAGGGCCCTCAAAGCTGAGCTAGCCCCGGAGGGTCAGAGACAGACAGTGGCGCTGGGAGCAGCACCGCTGTGCAGTGACATTTGGTTTTTGGCAGCCGACGGAAATGGGATCCTGAGAGGCTGCATGCACTTCTGCCTAAGGCCGCTCTGACTCAGGCACCCTGGCCCTGTTTACAAGTACAGCTCAAGGTCCCCATGACATCCCATGCCAGCAGGGGCTGGATGAGGCAGTCACCACACAGGGAAAGGCACCAGGAGCCAGATGGGGATCATGCTTAACTCCTTCTGCCAACACTACAGGAGTGAAATAACTCTGCGGCCGGATGGAACCACAGCAGTTCCAAAAGGGCAGCCAGGAGCATGACATTTTTCTAAGAGTCTCTGTTTTCCCATCACTCCATACATGGGATTCTGGGAGACAGTTGTCCTTAGCTGTCTGATCTGAAACCAGCAGCTGTATCCTTAAAGGGCCAGGTCCACTCCCCGCCCATTGTGAAAGAAAAGCACAGGCTTCAAAGCCAAACACTCGTGGGTTCAAATCCTGGCTCCATCACGTATCTAGTGCCAAATGACCTTGGCAAATCACCTGTCTCTCTGAGCCTCGGTGTCCTTGTTCATTGAATGGAAGTGATGATGCCTATTTCACAGCTATGCGACAGGAATTATGTGAAATACTATATGCGGAGGGCCTAATACAGTATTTGGTACATGATGTGCCTTAAAAGTCGCCATTACTATCATCTACTATCATTGGCAAACAAGAGCTATGAAGAAAGAGTCCCCAAGGTCAAGAAGGAGAACTCAAAAGTAAGGAGAAAGAAAAGGCATAAAGATTGTAAAGAGGGAATTCCCTGGCGGGGCAGTGGTTAGGACTTGGTGCTTTCACTGCAAAGGCCTGGGTTCAATCCCTGGTCGGGAACTAAGATCCTGCAAGCTGCGGGCATGGCCCAAAAAAAAAAAAAAAAAAGATTGTAGAGAAATAAGTAACACTGTCTTTATTTGCAGAAGACGCGATCATACACGTAGAAAATCCTAAGCAATCTACAGATAAGATATTAGAACAAATAAGTGCGCAAGGTTGCATGATACAAGGTCAAAATATAAGATGCAAATATAAATTAAATTTCTATATGCTATAATGAAATATAGGAAAATTAAAATGTGTAAATATCACTTATAGTACCAAAAAAAAAGAAATACTTAGAGATGACTTTAATGAAAATACACATAAGTCCTATCCACTGCTGAGAGAAATTAAAGACCTAAACAAAGAGAGAGCTATACCATGTTCATGGAATGGAAGACTTAATGTTAACATTAATGTTTTAATATTTAAATTAAATCATATTCATATTCATACATTTCTATTTATCAGTATTAATATAATAGGCACCCATCAGAATGACTAAAATGAAAATGACCGACAGTACCTAGTGTTGGTGAGGATATGAACTGATAAACTGCTGGTGGGAATATAACATGGTATAACCATTTAGGAAACCATTTTGGCTGTTTCGGATAAAATACAGGTGACTCTTTAACAAGGCAGGGGTTAGAGACACTGACCCCTGACACCACCCTCCCACCCCACAAGCGCAGTGTTAAATCCACATGTAACTTTACAGTCAGCCCTCCAAATCTACAGTTCTGCATTTGTGGATTCAACCAACCATGGATCATGTAGCATTCTGGTACGTATCTAGTGAAAGAAATCCACATATAAGTGGACTCATGCAGTTCAAGGGTCAACTATATACACTTATTATATGACCCAGTAATGGAAAAATTACATACAAATGTTCATAGCAACTTTATTCAAAATAGCCCCAAACTGGAAATAATCTAAATGTCCACTCAGGTGAATGGATGAACACACTGTGGTAAATCCATACAATGGAATTCTACCCAGCAACAAAACAGAATAAAGTACTGATATACACAACAATATGGCTGAATCTCAAAAACATTTGATGAGTGAGAGAAGCCGCACATAGGGCTTCCCTGATGGCGCAGTGGTTGAGAATCCACCTTCCAATGCAGGGGACACGGGTTTAAGCCCTGGTCCGGGAAGATCCCACATGCCACGGAGCAGCTAAGCCCATGTACCACAACTATTGAGCCTGTGTTATAGAGCCCGCAAGCCACAACTACTGAGCCTGCATGCCACAACTGCTGAAGCCCGTGCACCTAGACCCCACGCTCCGCAACAACAGAAGCCACCACAATGAGAAGCCCGCACACTGCAACGAAGAGTAGCCCCCGCTCACCACAACTAGAGAAAGCCCATGCGCAGCAACGAAGACCCAACACAGCCAAAAAAAAAAAAAAAAAAAAGCCACACACAAAAGAGCGCCTAGTGTATGATTCAATTAATATAAAATTCAGAACAGGCAAAACTAATCGATAGTGGCAGCAAGCAGATCAGGGGTTGCCTGGGGGCAGGGGAGGGAATGACTGCAAAGGGCACAGGGATCTTTTGTTTAATATCTTGACTGTGGGTGGTGACTACAGGGGTATATACATTTGTCAAAATTTTTTGAACTATATACTTAAATAGGTGCATATCATTGTACGGAAATAGAGTTGCCTCCATAGAGCTGATTTTCCAAAAGTACAGGGGAATCCGAGCTCAACTAACCTCTAAAATGCCTAGCACGTGCAAGATTTGGTAGATATAAAAGAGAAGGGACAATGAAGCAAACATTTATCCAGCACCTGTAGTGTGTTACAATAGCAAATACTTAGTAAGTATAAGGAATAGTCCTATCTTCAAAGAAGTATAAGATGCGGTCCCTTCCCTAGAGGGATTTATAATATAGTGGTTTGGGCTATTATGAAAAAAGATAACAATTCGAGTTGGCATTGACATACTAAATGAGAATTGTAAACGGGTGCTTACGAGTAGGAAGAGGAAGGGCTACCCAAGCAAGAGCCACAAGTCCCAACCAAGGCACCAGGGAAGAAATGCAGGAGCCTTTTTTTCTTTTTAAATTGGGGTATAATTTACAATGTTGTGCTAGTTTCAGGTGTACAGCAAACTGAATCTGTTATACATATACATATATCCACTCTTTTTTAGCTTCTTTTCCCATACAGGCCATTCGAGTATTGAGTAGTGTCCCCTGTGCTATAGAGTTGGTCCTTATTAGTTATCTATTTTATATATAGTGGTGTGTATGTGTCAACCCAATCTCCCAATTTATCCCTCCCCCCGGGAGCCTTTTTGAAAGAGAGTGATCTGACCTATTTGGTTAGAGCAGAAGGCCTGAGTAGGTCAGACTGAAGAAATAAATGAAGAAATAAATGACCACATAGGACAGGGAATCAGGGGCCCTTGAAACAAAGACACCCTGAGGAGTCACTTAAGGTTTCTGAGTAGGTCCCACGATTTTAAAAGGGTGGAGAATGGATCAGAGGGGAAAGGGAAAGAAATTATAGGCAGAAGAGTTAGAAGAAAATTACAATAACCCTGGTTTGCCATGACGGGTATCTAGACAAAGGCGGCTATGAGAACGAAGGGGTCGATGCTTCTTGCTGCCAAGCTCAGAACCAACATCAAAAAGAACTAGCGCGGGGACTTTCCTGGTGGTGCAGTGGTTAAGACTCCACCCTCCCAATGCAGCGGGCCTGGGTTGGATCCCGGATCAGGGAACTAGATCCCACATGCATGCTGCAACTACGAGTTTGCAAGCTGTAACTAAGAGTTTGCAAGCCACAACTGAGGAGCCCACCTGCTGCAACTAAGACCCGGTGCAGCCAAATAAATAAATATTTTTTAAAAAAAGAAAACAAAGAAAAAAGAATGGGTGCCCAAGGTTCAGGTTGAGGGCGAGCTGAGGAGTTGGCTGTCCTTACCTCTTCCGACACAATCTTCATGAGCTCTGCTGGCACTCTAGGCACGCCCAACACACCAAAAACACATTTTGGTGGACTCTACTCAGCTGAAAGTGTGCTGATGGATGCATGGACATTCAGTGGGAGGGAGGTTTTTAATCACAAGTCTCGGGGTTCTATCCTTGGTGGCATCCTAGTCAATATCTTTATCAATAACTTGGGTGAGGAAACAGATGGTATGCTAAACAAATTCTTGGACAGCACAAACCTGGAAAGGAGATCAAAGTCAAGCTCCAGGAAGATCTCGACAGGCAGAAACGATGGGCCAAATCTAATAGATTCAATTTAACTGTAAGAGATTCGATATTAACTCCTACCCTTAGGTTCAAAAACTACTGTAGTAAACTACTACAAATGGCTTAATTAAATGCATTTTCAAAATAAACGGCATGGCCGCCCAGAGTTCACTCACATTTAGTCTGCATTAACAGATATGCCAAGTCCCCCCAAAGACAGGGCTAAGTCTCATTCCTGTGCATTTAAGAGCACACCTGAAATATTTTGTTCATTTGTGCATCACACACTTTAAGAAGGACACTGACTAAAATGCAAGGCTTCCAGAAAACAGCAACCAGTTTGGAGAAACTATCACATGAGGATTAATGGAAGGGACAGAAGATGCTTGGCCAGGACACCAAAAACACATCAGGTTAGAGCAGAGACAGAAGGGCATGATGGCTGCCAGGGGAAAGAAGGGCCAGGCTTACTCTGGGAGGCTCCAAAAACAGGGACTAGATTAGGGGGAGGAAGCTATACGGAGGCCGACTGGGACTTAATATGAGCAATATCTTTTTTTTTTTTTTTTGGCTGCGTGGCTTTTGGGATCTCAGTCCCCATCAGGGATTGAATCCATGCCATGGCAGTGAAAGCCTGGAATCCTAACCACTAGGCCACCAGGGAACTCCCAAGCAATATCTTTTATACATATTAGAACTGCATAAAAAAAATGGAAGAGGCCACCTTGAGAGGCAATGAGCTCCCCATCACTAGAGGGATCCAAGTAGAGGTGGGGAATTATGGAGCTAATAAATACATCAGGTAGCAAATAAGAAAGAGATGGCTTTTTATGGTCTCTTCTAACTCCGAGACACTATGAAATCAAGAAATCCAGTAGCATCTACCCATGAAAAGATGCTCAACTCTACCCACAATAAGAGACATTCAAATTAGACTACCCCAGGGGAACAAAGCTGGAATATTTTCACCACTGGACATCAAGGTTTTATAAAGCTACAGTAATCGATGCAGTGTGGTATTGGCTTGGTAATAGAGTCTAGAAATAGACCCAGACATATATGGTCAATTGATTTTCGAAAAAAGGTATAAAGGCAATTCAGTGGAAAAAAAAGTCTCTTCAACAAATTGTGCTGGAACAATTGAATATTCAGATGCAAAAAAAAAAAAAAACCTTGTAAATATAGCTTGCACCACATACAAGAGTTAACTAAAAATGGATCATAGACCTAAATGGAAAAGTGAAACTATAAGATTTCTAGAAGAAATAATGGGAGAAAATCTTTGTAACTTTGGGTTGGATTTCTTAGAATCAATACCAAGAGCATAACCTACAAAAGAAGATATTAATAAACTGGAACTGAGTGGCTGAGGATAGGAGTGGGAGGAAGAATTTTCACTGTATATACTTTTGCGCCTTTTGATTTTCAAACCATATGAATGTACCAAATGTTTCTTTAAAGAATCAGCAACCTCTCACTCCTGGGGATATATACCCACAAGAAGCGACAACAGGGCCCCAAACAGATATCTGTACTCTCATGTTCACAGCAGCACTATTTACAATAGCAAAGGTGGAAGCAACCTAAGTATCCATCAACAGATGAATGGATAAACAAAATGTGGCCTATACATGCAATGGAATATTATTCAGCCTTCAAAAGGAAGACAATTCTGACACATGCTACCACATGGATGA
This sequence comes from Monodon monoceros, assembly GCF_005190385.1. NCBI lineage: Eukaryota > Metazoa > Chordata > Mammalia > Artiodactyla > Monodontidae > Monodon > Monodon monoceros. The sequence continues at coordinate 30,343,856 of NW_021703786.1, forward strand.
ACTGTGAAGACCTTACGCTAAGTGAAATAAGTCAGTCACAAAAGGACAAATATTGTATGATTCCTCTTATTTGAGGGTCCTAGAGTAGTCAAATTCCTAGACACAGAAAGTAGAATGGTGGTTGCTGGGGACTAGAGGAGGGGGGAATGGGAAACTAAGTGTTTAATGGGGACACAGTTTCAGTTTGGGAAAATAAAAAAGTTCTGGAGATGGATGGTGGTGACGGCTGTGTAACACTGTGAATGTACTTAATGCCACATAACTGGTTAAAATGGTAAATTTTGTATTACGTATATTTTACCACAATTAAAAAAAATCGGCAACTTCTGGGAATTCCCTGGCAGTCCAGTGGTTAGGACTTGGTGCTTTCACTGCCGAGGCCAAGGTTCGATCCCTGGTTGGGGAACTAGAATCCCAAAAGCCACGCGGTGTGGCAAAAAAAAAAAAAAAAATCAGCAACTTCTGATTTTGCAATTGGTTCTGGCTTACATTACAAGAAATATTCACCCAGTGCATTCCATGTCAACTTTAGGGATGTTTATGTTTTTCTTTTTTCAAATATTTATTTATTTAGGCTGCTCCTGGTCTTGATTGGGGCATGCGAACTTCTTAGTTGAGGCATGCATGCAGGATCTAGTTCCCCGACCAGGGATTGAATCCAGGCCCCCTGCATTGGGATTGTGGAGTCCTACCCACTGGACCACCAGGGAAGTCTCTATGCTCTTTTCAATACACCTTTGAGTCTCTCTCCAGTATATATCTTTTTGCAGGTGTTTCCCAATATTTTTCTCTTCACCTTCCTACTAAGGAAGACTGCTATCAGGAATCTCTTTTTGAAGATGATCCTGAAATTAAGAGAACTGGGTTCAAATCATTACACTCTTTCTAGTTTCCCAAAGGCTGCTGTGAGCCCTGAAAGGGTCTCCTTCCCTTGGGCACCCCTCATTCCCCATCACTCTAGGCCTTTGGATGCAGGCATCAGGCCGGGTCTAAATCTGGTCCTTAACCTACTTGCCACGCCATGTGATCCTGTTTACTACTGGCTCGGCAACCACAGACAAAGCTTATTATTACACGAACCCCTGGTCACCAAACCACACATTTCTGGCTGGCTGGTCCCTTCGGAAGAAAAACATTCCTGCTGCAGCCCCGGCTTAGCCTTTAGTTCACCTGTGTACTGTAAACAAATCTGGGCCTGCTCAGAAACCAGAGTTCAAACAATATTTTTAAAGGAGCCTAGCTTTTAGGTCAAGAAAGACGCTCTCGTGAAACCAACGCTGATCCAATAACCAGATAAAAAAGATTAGCACATGTTGACTGGCAGAGAAGTGCCAACCACGACTGGGAACCTTCTCACTTAAACACCAGGAATGGATTTGAGAAAGGCTATTCTCAGAGCTCAAACTCGACTCAGGTGAGGTTAAGTCAAGCCTTGGGTGTAGGTCACATTGACAATAGCGCTACTCCCTCGCCCCATAGAAATTGTTTCCCAAGCCCAACACTGGGGAAGCAGCAGTGGGAGGAACCGAAGGATAGCGACTTTCATTTCTCCTGAGTTCTGCAGGAGTTAAGCTTTCCGAAAGGCTGATTTTCAGCACTTGGAGCTGGCACTCCCTAGCAACTTCTCAAAATAGAAATGTGAAGGGCTTTCTGTTTTCTTCCATCTCACCGCCCAGCCCTGGCTCTCCCGGACTAATCTTCTGATGTCAGGTCACCACAAACAAGGGGTGGGAGTGGAGGGTAGGGTAGGGGTTCAAGGGCAGTTAACTCTTAATTCTTTGGTGTTTGGTTATCCAAGGGGATGGTCTGTACTCCAACTCCCTGGCCAATGCACTTCTCCATGGTCTCCACCAGTTTCCCTGTTTGTCGTTCTGACAAAAACCAGTGAGCAAGGAAGTTACAGCTGACATGGCAGTTGAAATAAGCCTTGCAGAGTACATACAGTATGTGGATTTTATGTGAACATTTACCCCCAGTTCCAGTTCCAGTTAATGACAGTCTACGTTCTGATGTCTTCTGATCTTTACAGTTTGTTTTTTTTTTTAACTCCATGGATCATTTTTATTTGACTTTTTAGAAAATGAACCTTACTTGTGCCATTTAAAAAAAAATTAAAACTACCTCGTTGGATTACTAAGATCAGCTCTTCTTTTACCAAGATCACCATAAAGACATACCACCATGGTATTTCTTCTTTCTTCAGTGCTTCTTAACCTTTTTCTGCCTCTGCACTATTCTTAAACACAATCACACTCTCATTCATAACACCTCTAATGACACTACAGTGGTTCCCCCAAACGGAGGAAGGGCTACCTTGTCCTGACTCTGCCCCTCCCTGCCTTTCCTGAGAACCACTAATTTACACCCACAAACAGACTACAATAAATATTAATACAAGAAATCAGCCAGTGAACTACCTGCTGGTTACTTAAAATTAAAAAATGCAAAAATATATTGAGAACCTAGTAAGTCCTAGACCCCATCCAAGGGATCCTTATATATAGACCACCTCACTTAATGCCCACAACCGCCCTGCAAAGGCTGAGAGAAGTTAGGGTACTTGGTTTTCTCAGATCACACCTAGGAAACAACCGGCTCTAGTGGATAAAGGACTCAAGAATCTGGACTTCAGAGTTCCAGTCCTGGGACCTTGATGACCCTGGCCCTTTGCCTCTCCCAACAGTTAGTCTCCACATCTGTAAAATAAAACGTTAAAATTCCCTCCTGACTTCCATCTTCTAAGAGTACCCAGGCTTAACTGAACTGTGTCACTACAGCTGAAGTGAGGGTCTTGGATAAAGCATGAGAAAACTATCATCGTCCCCAGTACACAAAATCACACACAAGAAGGAAAAGGGATTCGATACAGAGCTCCCTCCTTTTCTTCCCCAAGAGCCACACACACAAAAAAAGAGGGTGGGATGTAGCAGCACGTGACCAAATCAACGAACACGCCAAAGTGCAGCCCGTGGTCACACACCAATGAAAGAGCAGGGTTTCCCTCGTAACTGGCACCGGGCAGGGCCTCACACAGCAGCACACGAGGGAATTTAAGAACTGCCTTCAGCGGTGAGCAGCAGAGGAACGAGAGCACAGCAGAGAGATCAGTTTATAGGGTAGGAAGTAATGTTCCTCTGGTTGCTTCTAAGGAGTCTTTAAACAACTTTTTGGAAAGGCGGAAGGGGGCGGGGGCTGGTGGGGGGGGGGGCAGGCAGGGCATGCTCCAAACTGCAACGTCGCTGCTCAGGGTTGAAAAGCCCCTCCGGCTCCATCCACCTGGACACAGGGGACGTAGTCAGCACGAGGGCCCGGACGGCAGCTGAGAGCGCGCGCAGGGGAGGCAACCGTATGAATTGGGGACGGGATGGGGACTCCCAGAGACCTATAAATAAACTGAACACCAGCGCTGGAAGCCTTCTGGGCCGGGGCCCAGGCACCGCAATCCTGGGGCAGGGAGTCTTTGTTGGCGGGAGGCTTCGATTTCCGACGCCGGACCCCCAGAGGGCCAAGCCAGGGCCGAGGGCAAGTGTGAGCACCTGGGGGAAGGAAATGGCCAAGAGCTGGAGGCAAGAGCCAGTCCCTTGACTCCTCCACCGAAGGGATTCCCCCGAGACCGTTACCTGGGTGCAGACCCCAGACTCCATCCCCTCACCCAAGAATCCCGAGGACGCGGAAGGCCGAGCCCCACGCCCCTTTGCTCCCCTTGCTTCGGGCCACGGGCCTTCTAGTACTTACCGGGCCCGGGGACCAGTCTTCCTCGCCCGCGTCCTCTCCCCTCCCTGCCCCCTCCTCACTTCGCGTCCCCTCCTCCAGGGGCCGCAGCCATGTCCGTTACTGGCAACTCCAAGGGGGTTTGCCTCCTTTCTCTGACAGCGGAGTCGCGGGCTCGCAAGCTAAAGTCCTGGGTGTCGATTGGTCGCAATCCGAGACGGGCGGGGATTCGTGGCTTTTTATTGGCTGAGCGGAGCACTAGGCTGTAGCCACAACCTCCCCTCCGGGAGCCTGGCGGAATTAATTGCCAAGTGAAGCCGGCGGGAGAGCGCGCAACCACTGTCCATCTTTTTTTTTTTTTTTTCCCACTGTCCATCCTTGAACGTCATGCCGTAGCGTTTTCTGATCCAGAGTTCCTGACCAGAGGCGAGGGCACGGCTTTCACCTAGGTTAGTTTTCCTATGGAATTATCCTAAAAAGATCAACGGGCCGTCCCGCCCCCCCGCCTTTCTTTTTAGCCCTTTGCAGAGCGCCTGTGTCTCCAAAGCTCCCTCCTTGTTGCTGGGAACAAATGCCTCGAGACACCTCGCTCAGAGACCTTGGAGGGAGTCCCTCTGGGACCGATACTGCTTCCAAACCGAAGCTGGAGAATCTAAGGCAATACTGCAGTTTTTCTCCTCAGCTCGGCTGAACTCTAAAGGGAAAAACAAGTTTAAAAAAATTTTTTTTCTAAATAATTAGAGAAGTCGCCTGGGAGACCTCTCTTGGGAAAACAAAGCAAGCCTGTGTCAGTATTTACTTCTGTTTTCCCAGAGATCTAAGTCTGGAGAGTTGTTTTTTTGTTTTTTAGGCTGTTTATAAAACTGGAAGAAGGTCATGGCTGGTCCTGGGAAGTAAGAGCCCCTTCTCCCTGTTAATGAATTTGATTATGTAATTAATCTCTCTTGCATTTCAGCTGGACAAGAAGGTGCCATTTCAGTGCCTAATCTTGTATGTTTGAACTGTTTTAGCTGTTGTCTAAAACTGGTAGAATCATGTCCCTTTCCTGAACACAAAAATCTTCTGCTGTTTATCTTCGCCAATAGAAAAAGTCCAAATCTCTCTGCCTGACATCCAAAGCCCCTCATAAATCGACTCAGGCATACATTTCCAGGCTTAACTCCCCACAAACCAAACTACTCCTGCAGCCACATAGATTCACCACCATCCCCTAAATGCCTCTGGGACCCTCCCACCTCTGCTTCTTTGCCCAAGAGTTTCCCTGTGCTTTGTAGGTTCCTTCCTACCAATAAAATCAATGTTCAAATCCACACCCATCCTAAAAGTCTACCCCAAACACTACCTGCCCAAAAGCCTTCCCTAACTTTTAGTCATTGAAACTCTGTAGCACTGAGCTTTTCTGTGTGTCTCCACTGCTGCCTTTACAAAAGTATGCTTTGCACAGAATTATTTTTGTAAGACTTCAAGCAACCTGAAGGCAGCTGGCTTATCCTGGCAGTCCACACAGCACCTTATTTGGAGGCTGGTACCCAGTAAATGTTTGCTGAACTGAACTAGTCAATTGCCTGTATCTAATGTCTTTTCACTTCATCCCAGAAGGTTTATATGGCTGCATTTGGAAGGTTAGCAGGTGTAACATAGTCATCCTGCCCTGCTCCACTTTGTACCCCAGTCGCCTCTGGCCATACTTGTTTCTCTGTTCCGTTGGGTTTTATGAATATCACTCAACAAATTTGAACTGAGTGCCTACCAGTTTCAGGGGCTGTGCCACAGTCCTTCACTGTGCACTGACCATCCCCTCTGTCAATCCCCCCAGCTATAAAACTTTGCCTAAGATGGGACTTCCCTGGCGTTCCAGTGGTTAAGACTCCTTGCTTCTACTGCAGGGGGCACAGGTTCCATCCCTGGTTAGGGAACTAGGATCCAGCATGCTGCACAGCATGGCCTAAAAAATAAAAATTAAAAAAAAAAAAAAACAACTTTGCCTAAGAAGTAAATCAAATCACTCGATCCAGGGCTTCCCTGGTGGCGCAGTGGTTGAGAGTCTGCCTGCCGATGCAGGGGACGCCGGTTCGTGCCCCGGTCTGGGAAGATCCCACATGCCGCAGAGCAGCTGGGCCCGTGAGCCATGGCCGCTGAGCCTGCGCGTCCGGAGCCTGTGCTCCGCAACGGGAGAGGCCACAACAGTGAGAGGCCCGCGTACCGCAAAAAAAAAAAAAAAAAAATCACTCGATCTAAAACATACTGATATACCCACTCTAAATTCACCCTGGCTAGACTTTTTGTGGCTTTGAGGTCTCTATGGCCATGTCTTCTTGGTTGTCTAGTAACCCCAGGCAGCTGTACCAATCCTTCTTCACTTTTCTGGAGCTTTCTCTATCTCTCCCTACCAAAATGACCTTGATGGGAAGACCAAGGGCTTCCAGTGGAGATGTCCCATCCACTTCATCTACTCCTATTCCCCTTTCAACATTCTTCCAGGGAAGAGATACTCCTCTTCCTTTCCCCATCTGTATCCTCAATCCCTTGCCTCACCCCAGCCTATTTCCCATCTCTAGGCTTAGCTTATGCTGTTTGCGGTGCCTGAAATGCCCTTCTCCTTTCTTTCGAACTCCCGATCATCCTTTAAGATCAGATTGGCTTGTGCCTGCTCTGTAGATAACTGTATCATTTCACTTACCACATTGTTTTATATCTTCGACAGCAAAATAATATTAATAATACATTAGTATCCAAGGTCTCTTTCTCTCCTCCTGGATTCTGTCTGTGCCTGTTAGGTTGCCAGATCATTGCACAGTATCAGAAGAGTAGAGGAAAGGTAGGACTGAGAAAGGCAAGCCTTGAGTGATTGGGTTTACTTTGGATAGGATGCAGAGTTACCGGCAAATGAGAGCAGTTGGGTTTGAAAAGGGAGCAGGAGAAAGTGAAGAGAGAAGAGCCAGGATGGTGCGGGGTTAGGGAAGAGCCGGAGGAAGTTTGGAGAGAGGAAAAAGAGAAGTTTTAGAGCAGAGTGGGAAATGCCTTAGGGGAGTAGGTGGAATACCTTTCCCCTGTTAGTCTGATACTGTACAGTGAATGACCTGAGAACCTAACAGGTAAAGACAGAATCCCCCTTAGCGGAGAGGAGGAGGGGAAGAGAAACGAAGAATAGGATTTTAGGAAGGTTTCTCATAAATCATTTATGTAATTCCCCCTTTGACGTTTTTCTCAAGAGACTACAATAAGATCTGAAGTTGCTTTGCAATTACTTTTGAATGCCAATTATCATTTCTTTGTATGATTCTGTATAGATACTGGACGTATCCATCCCTAGGCTTTATGTAGTTAATAATATTGTCTAATTATATGTCATTTCTCTTCCTGTGAGCCCCTTGTGTCCAAGGACAATGTCTTCTTCATCTTTGTGTCACTGTTGGTTAACAGAGTGCCTGGCACACAGTAGGTGTCTGATAAATGTTTGTTGAATGAGTGAGCTGGTGCTCAATTATCCTCTCTAGCATCTTTACTTGCTTCCTCTCTATTGGATCCTTTCCCCTAGCTGTATAGACTTTCATAGTTCTCATCTCTCCTTAGAACAAAGAGGGAGGGGGAACAGTAGAGGGAAAAGAGAAGGAGAAGGGGAGAAGAAAGAAAGAGAGAAAGAAGGAGGAGGAAGAAGAGCCCTTCAGTACTAAATGGTCTGGGCTATGTGACGCTTCTCTGCCATATAGCTAATGAATCAATCAAGGAGCAAGAAGCTCCCTCTCTGTGAACCTAAAACTGCTGTAAAAATACGAAATCTTAATAAAAAATTAATTAGAAAAAAAGGGGACTTCCCTGCCAATCCAATGGTTAAGACTCCATGCTTCCACGGCAGGGGGCACAGCCAAAAGAAAAAAAAAAAAGCTCCCTCTCTCTCTGTGATGTTATGTCTCTGTTAGACTAGCCAGTGTAGTAACACCTGATGACTTCACCTTAGCTACTACAGTCAACAGAGAATCACTGCTTCATTATATTTTGTGGCCCTGGGGAATATTTAAGAGATGTAGCTGAGGGGCTTCCCTGGTGGCGCGGTGGTTGGGAGTCCACCTGCCGATGCAGAGGACACGGGCTCGTGCTCCGGTCTGGGAGGATCCCACATGCCGCGGAGCGGCTGGGCCCGTGAGCCATGGCCGCTGAGCCTGCGCGTCCGGAGCCTGTGCTCCGTAACGGGAGAGGCCACAACAGTGAGAGGCCCGCGTACCGCAAAAAAAAAAAAAAAAAAAAAAAGAGGCGTACCTGAAAAACTCAATGTCGTGTGACTCTAAGAACCATGTTTCAAATATTGTTAAATCAGCCTGGAATAAACTCCTTCAAGACTGACCAACGTGGGCTTCCCTGGTGGCGCAGTGGTTAAGAATCCATCTGCCAATGCAGGGGACACGGGTTCGAGCCCTGGTCCGGGAAGATCCCACATGCCACGGAGCAACTAAGCCCATGCGCCACAACTACTGAGCCTGTGCTCTAGGGCCCGTGTGCCACAGCTACTGAGCCCACGTGCCACAGCTACTGAAGCCCATGTGCCTAGAGCCTGTGCTCCGCAACAAGAGAAGCCACCGCAATGAGAAGCCCACACACCGCAACGAAGAGTAGCCCCCGCTCACCGCAACTAGAGAAAGCCTGCACGCAGCAACGAAGACCCAATGCAGCCAAACAAAAATTACTGACCAACGACGTCATGCTGTGTTGGTCTACCTGCCAGTCGGTCAGCAGTGTTTACTGAGTTCCCTGCATGTGCCAGGCCTGGGGCTGGATGCTGGGCATAGGTGGAAAAAAAACCTGTCAGGATCACTGCCCTCAAGTGGTTATATTCTACTGGAGGAGACAAGACCTTAAGCAAGTAAATAATTATGTCATCTCAAGTGTGCAAAGTGCAGCAAATGAGCATCTCTAATGGGATCCTGGTGACCACATCTTGGGTGGCTGGGGAAGGTGAGGGAGGAGGTGGCATGTGCAAAGGCCCTGAGGAAGGAGGGTATGAGACTGAGGAACTAAAGGGGATTCCTGCAGGAAAGGGGAAGAGTGGAGTGATGAGAGATGAAGCTGGAGAAGTAGGTGGCAACTCATTCGGGGTCTTCTGCACCACGTTAAGGGCTTTGACCTTTATTCTGAGAGCATCAAAAAGCCATTGGAGGGACTTCCCTGGTGGCGCAAGAATCTGCCTGCCAATGCAGGGAACACGGATTCGAGCCCTGGTCCAGGAAGATCCCACACACTGCGGAGCAACTAAGCCCATGAGCCACAACTACTGAGCCTGCACTCTAGAGCCCCCAAGCCACAACTACTGAAGCCCGCGTGCCACAACCACTGAAGCCCGCGTGCCTAGAGCCCGTGCTCCACCACAGGAGAAGCCACCGCAATGAGAAGCCCACGCGCAGCAACGAAGACCCAACGCAGCCATAAATTAATTAATTAATTAATTAAAAAAGGAAAAGCCATTGGAACGTTTTAAGCAAAAGAGTACCTGCGATCTGATTGGTGTTTATAAAAATACTCAGGTTGGCTACTGAGTAGAGAATGGATCATAAGGAAGCAAGAACAGCTTTGAGAGGCCCAGAGAGGAAGCCTGGCAGTAGCGTGAGCAGCGCTGTCCCTGTGCTAAACTGGTGGCTGCCTGGGTGGTGAGTAGATGTCTTAAGAGATCTTTAGCAGGTAAACTAGGCAAAACTTAGTGATTGATTGGACTTAAGGTCTGGGGAGAAAGAGGGAAGGGTGACTCCTAGGTTTCTACGCCCTTGACCTCATACAGTGTCAGTTATAACGACAAAGCACCTGTTCAGCTCCAGGTGCTTCAGAAAGGCTAATTTAGAGCAAAGGACTGAACACATCAGCCAGAAAACATCGCTGTTTGTTTGTGACTTCACTTCACCTCGATGGAAACATGGGAGGTGAGTAAGAAAACGTGAGCAACTCAGCAGGGCTGATTCAGGTTCTTGAGCAAGGAGTGACACGCTGAATCCCATCCATGCAGAAACACGCTCCTCTCCCCTCGCACTGGAGCATCCTTCGTCTTGCGCCATCCTTTCAGCCTAATCAGGTGTTTAAAAGTGACAGGGTGAAATGGTGATTGTTTAGATTCCTGGGCTAAAATTCTTTTAACTTGTCTGAGCTAAACGCCACAATCAATTAGAGTTCCTTGCCAGAAATCATACTTTCGGGGTCGACATTCTGCAAATGGCTAAGTGTTGATTGTTGCTGCAGCCGAAGCTTCAGACCCACCTATGGACACTTGCAGGCTCTTTGAAAGGAGGGACCAAATGATCAAAGGACGTGAGCAGACAATTTACATAAGAAGAAACCAAATATTAGGAATTGTTATTTTGGAAGAAAGATTCAATCTCACTAATAAGCAAAGAACGTTAAATTAAAACAAATCCAAGGAATTCCCTGGTGGTCCAGTGGTTAGGATTCGGCACTTTCACTGCCGAGTGCCCAGGTTCGTTCCCTGATCAGGGAGCTAAGATCCCGCAAGCTGCGCGGTGTGGGACAGCCCCACAAAACAAGAAAAATGAAAACAAATCCAGAGGAGCCATTTCCCATTTGTTCGATTAAATAAAATAATAACATTTAATAATGCTGAAACTGTAGTGAAACTGGTAGGTTTAAGCATTACTTTTTGATTGCAATCTACATTCTTATAATATCTGTACTGGGCAATCTGACAGCAGGTGATAAAGAACCATAAAAGGATCAACGCTTGATTATCTCTTTTTATGGCAGTACAGCTTTAGGAAATGATTCCAAAGCTTTGTTTGGGTGGGTGGCAGATACAGCAATGAACAAGTAGATAAAAATCCCTCCCCTCACGGAGCTCCCATTGTAGTTGGAGACATGGGGGAGGGTTGCTGACGGATGGGTGTGTCAGATGATGGTAAATGATATACAGAGAAATAGTTGGGGAGGTGAATGGAGAACACCAAGGGTTGGGATAGTTTGAGATGCGGTGACAAGAGAAGGCTTCACTGAGAACATATATTTGAGCAAACAGCTGATTTAATGCATTTTGCACTTACTCTCATCTATAAGTATCATTGTATATACAGCAGGGCTCTGAATGATGTTGGTCTGGACTTTGGGAACATAATTCAGCCCCTACCTGAATTCTCTGGATAACTTTTACAACCTTCTGGACTTTATTAGAAGTTATTTTGAACAGTGTGTATGTGTGTGTGTGTGTTTTAACATAGTCATTTCTCTTGCAGGATCTGATGGCCAACACCTTGAATCTGTTGGCAGAGTGGGGTGGATATAAGCGGGGGGGAGGGCTTGTGGTATAAGTGGGGGCTTGATATGTCTCAACTCCTAAATATATTTGGTTTTTTGTTTCTTTGTTTGTTCAAATGATGACAAAGTCCGGGGTGTGGCATGGGAGTCAAGGGCTGAAATAACATGGATGTTAGGGATTCTTATCATCTAAGAGGGCAGGAGACTTAGTAGCTAACCTGCAACTACAAGATAGTTGAGTTCTAGATATCGAAAGCACAACACCATGATCATAGTCAGCAATACTGTGTCATATAATTCCAATTGCTAAGAGACTGGAATTTTTTTCTTTTGGCCGAGCTGCACAGCTTGCAGGATCCTAGTTCCCCAACCAGAGGTTGAACCCAGGCCCTCAGCAGTGAAAGCGAAGAGTCCTAACCACTGGACCGCCAGGGACTTCTCTAAGAGACTAGATCTTAATTGTTCTCAACACAAAAAAAGAAATGATAATTATGTGAGTTGATGGAGGTATTAAGTAACGCTACTATGGTGGTCATTATCACGGTATATAAATGTATTAAATCAACATGTTGTACCCTTTAAACTTACACAGTGTCATCTGTCAAGTATATCTCAATTAACAACAAAAAAAACTTGACATCTAAGCTCTTGGATGGGTTGTCCATACAGGGTCATGGTAGAACTTGGAGCAGAGTATGAAATGTGGGGTCACAGATGATTGCCAGATGGCATGCACCTCAAGAGAGGGAGTTTTCATGAGGAAGGAACCAGAATGGCCTGGAAGGAGTCAGGAAAAAAAAGCAAGGAAAACCATGCAGCTGCTTCCCCTCCCAACTTGAGTTTGGGAGAATTCCCCCTCCCCTCAAGAGCTGCAGGAGAAGTGGCCTCTTCATGGGAAAGCCACTCCGTGGGTGAAGGAGGGGTTAGCACGAGTATCCTTTGAAGATGCTGAGGCTGTTAGAGATTTCCTCCTCAAAGAAACAAGGGCTTCAGATCACACAGGAGGAAGGTCTGAAGGGAGGTGGCAGTGGAGGAAATGGCTCAGACTGGTATTTGGGGTCGTGCCTGAGGATAACTGGTATGTGAGGCCAGGTAAAATTATCTGGGATGTTGATTCTTGAGTGGGCAGCTCCTATGTTCCTTCCTCAGCTGCCAAGAGCCTTTTGCCTCTAAGTTGTGAGTGATATTTTTAGGAGAAGCTGCTCCTCTAATATGTGCAGAAAGCCATAGTGACGTCTCACTGACGAGGACCTTCTCTTGAGCCCTTTGACTCACTCGAGAGATCCTCTGGGGAAACTTTGTTGTAAATACTGAGAATGAGGCAATTCTGACACTCGTTTGTCCTCCTGAAGAGCAATCCTGAAACAGGGACACAACTTTACAACACAATATGAACATCTGGCTGCATTCCCTTCCCGAGACTTAAATCTCCGGATGACGGTGAATATCCACACAAAGACTTGGTTCATAATACAGCAAATCCCCTACATACGAACAAGTTCCGTTCCGAGAGTGCATTCGTAAATCCAATTTCTTCATAAGTCCAACAAAGCTAGCTTAGGTATCCAACTAACATAACGGGCTATATAGTACTGTACTGTAAAAGGTTTATAATACTTTTCACACACACCATACATAAAAAACAAACAAAAAATAAAACATTTTTAATCTTACAGTACAGTACCTTGAAAAGTACAGTAGTACGGTACAACAGCTGGCATACAGGGGCATGTTCACATCTTTGAAAGTTGCATCCAACTTGAAGGTTCGTATGCAGGGGACTTACTGTAGCTCCAAATGGGAGACTACTCAAATGTCCATGAGCAGGAGAATGGATAAACAATGGTGGTATGTTCACGAAAGGGAACACCCTGCAGCAGTAAAATAGACAAACCACCGATACACAATGTAAATGAATTTCACAGACATTGTAGTGAAGGCAAGAAGTCAGACCGAGGAGATTACATACCATACAATTCCATTTATATGAACATCTAGGACAGGGATGGGGCTGTGGATGAGGACCGACTTCAAAGGGGCATAAGGGGAATTTGGGGGGATGAAGCAAATGTTCTATAGCTGGATTTGAGTACAGAGTTACATAGGTTTATCTATCAAAACTCATCAAACTATACACTTAAAATCTGTATGTTTTAGTGTATCTAAATTATACCTCAGTAAGGAATACATATATATGTATATATTCTTATTGAGGTATAAGTTAATAAATATAGGTATATATGTATCTATAGATAAAGATACATTATAGATATATACATATCTATATCTTCAAATACAAATATATCAATATAGTTAGAGGTATATGTGTATATATATATATATATGCATATGCATATGTATAAGTATATATATATATGAAACAATCTCCTCAACTGGGTGTGATTGTTGCCCCCAGGGTCATTTAGCAATGTCTGGAGACATTTTTGGTTGTCACGATTGGGGACTGCTATTGGCATCTAACGTGTAGAGGCCAGAAATGTTGCTAAGCAAGCCACAAGGCACAGGACAGCCCCCAAAACAGAGTTATCTGGTCCAAAACATCAGTGGTACGAAGGCTGAGAAGTCCCGTGTAGCCTTAGGTGAAAAACCATCATTGTATCATCTTACTGATCTCTGGGTTTCCACGTAGGAGAGGCCTCTATGTTGTTTGCTTTCCAGAAATAACAGCAGTTCACTGACGTCCAGGTCTTCTGTGTGCCGCAAAGCAGCCGTTTTAATCTTCCAGAGTGAAAGCCATATTCCACTGCTTATGGGTGGGAATTGAGACAGATCTACTCTGCCTGTCGTGGTCAGAGAGTCTGGTGCGTTTCATGGAGGGGCTGCAGCAGAAAACCCTGTTAGAGGAGGTTGGGCCCGTTTTCTGAGAATCCATGAAAGTTATTATTACCTGAAGAAAAAGGAGAATGCTCCCTCCCCTCAAGCTTTTAAACAGAGAAATGAGACGGTCAGGTTTGGGAGGAAGAAAGATGAATTTGTAGAAGATGAACTCGAAAGAGGAGCCAGTGGAGACAGGAAGCCATCGGAGGTGGTCCAGATGTCAGGTGACAGGGCAGCCACCATCCTTACCCCCCACCCCAACCCCAGGCACCATCACCAGCACTTTACTTCCCAAACACCAATGCCAGGCTTCTCTGTCTGGCATTCTAGACTCCTTTATGCACTGCTTCTTAGCACTTTAGGTGTAAATATCATGTCATTAACTAACTTTTAAGCTCTCTGAGAGCATGGACAGCACCTTACTGCTTTATAATTCCTCACAGATTATCACAATGACTGTTTACATGTACATTCATGTCCTTACAGTGACACCAAAAGTCCTGAAAAGGAAGGAAACTGTCTTCGTTTAGGAAAATACTTGATAAATATTTTAAGGAAAGATGAGACCCAAAAGGCCTAGGTCAGCAAGGCCAAACAATAAGAGAATGAACCTAAATGCTCTGCATGAAAAAAATGAACATCAAAATTGGAGCTGGATGAGAAATAAAGGAAAGAGCAGAGAGGAAGGCTGAACGATGTGAAGGGAGGTTGGAGCCTGAGAGGGCTTTTAGGAAAAAAACATACCCTGGTGTGGATTTAAAGTTGCTCGTGTTTCGGGACTTTCCTGGCGGTCCAGTGGTTAGGACTCCGCGCTCTCACTGCCGAGGGCCCAGTTCAATCCCTGGTCAGGGAACTAAGATCCTGCAAGCCGCATGGCGAGGCCAATAAATAAATAAATTAAATTAAATAAAGTTGCTTGTGTTTCTACAGTGTAAACCCCTGCATCTCCCCAGTCCGTCAACAGAGAGATCTACTCATACGGATGCCTGTGTGAGTGTTTGGTTTAGTGAAAATTAAGGCGCAAGTGTATGGGTAACAGGAAGTACACCAGTGGGATTGTGGGAGAATCCCGGAAGTAAACCAGTTCAGCTGGGAACCAGAAAAGCTCATGAGAACATAAGACCCTGCAGAGAATTCTTTCGAATGGGGTTCAGGTTAATGTTGTCTAGATCTAAAAGGACCAAGGAAGCCCCCTGCTGATATCTGAACTACATTTACATCGCTGTCACAGGGGTCCTCTACCCTGGTAGGTATGCTCACAGGAGAAGGCAGCCAGCTTCCACCCAGTCCAAGAGAACATTGGCTTACCTACAGAGGGGGCCATGTTAGTCAAACAGAGTGGAGCCCGTTAAAGAAACAGTAAAACATCTTGCAGAGGAGTGCTCTTTGTTAGTGAGCAGTCAGGACTGCAGAGGATAACAGACATGCTTCCTGGAACATAAACAGCTACTCCTGGCCCTCTCCTCTCTCTCGGAAGAATACATTTTTCTGCTGGCTTCTGGGTCACTCTGGTTTACCTCCTGCCTCACTTGTTACTCCTTCTCAATCCCCCTTACCAGCTCCTCCTCTGATCAGCCTCCAGATATTGGAGTGGGGAGGGCCTCCTCTCTTCTCTGCTAGAGTATCTCTCTAGGTGGCCAAATTCAGTCTTATGGTCCTAAATACCATGTACATGCTGATGGGTCCCACACTTATATCAGTCTTAATCTCTACTCTTAATCCCAGCTTCACTTACTTGACACCTTCGCTAGGATGTCTAACAGACATCTCAAATTTAAAGCATCCAGGGACTTCCCTGGTGGTGCAGTGGTTAAGAATCCGCCTGCCAATGCAGGGGACACGGTTTCAAGCCCTGGTGCGGGAAGATCCCACATGCTGCGGAGCAACTAAGCCCGTGCGCTACAACTACTGAGCCTGCGTTCTAGAGCCTGCGAGCCACAACTGCTGAAGCCCACACGCCTAGAGCCTGTGCTGTGCAACAAGAGAAGCCCGCGCACCCCAACAAAGAGTAGCACCCGCTCGCCGCAACTAGAGAAGCCTGCGCAGGAACGCAGGCCCAACGCAGCCAGAAATAAACAAATAAATAAATAAATTTATGGAAAAAAATAATAAAGCCTCCAAAGTCAAGTCCATAGCCTCTTCCCTATACCAGCTTCCTTCTTCCAGTCCCCACCACCACCACCATGCAGTAAGTGGTACTAGCAAATACCCAGCTGCTCCAGCCAAAACCTATCATCTTTGATTCCTTCCTTTTCCTTGCTTTCTGTATTTGATTATCAGCAAGGTTTATGCGCTCTAACTCCAAACTACAACCCTAATCTGTCTACTTCTCACTTCCAACTCTACCACCCTGGTTCAGGCCGCTATCAACACCTGCTCTACTACTGCAACAACTCCTAATTATTGACAGGACCCTGCTTCTTCTCCGGCTGCCCCCACCAATCCAGTCTCTGCACAGTGGCTAGAGGGATCTTTTTTTTTTTTTAATATTTATTTATTTAGGCTGCGCCGGGTCTTAGCTGTGGCACGCGGGATTTTCGTTGTGGCATGAGGGCTCTTTAGTTGTGACATGCTGACTTCTTAGTTGCAGCATGCGTGTGGGATCTAGTTCCCCGACCAGGGATCGAACCCAGACTCCCTGCATTGGGAGCGCAGAGTCTTACCCACTGGACCAAGAGGGAAGTCCCTTGAGGGATCTTTTTACAACATAAGTCACAACATGTTGCTCCCTTGCTTGAACTCCTTGAATGGCTTTCCATCATACTTAGACTAAAATCTCATGTCCTTACTATGATGTATTAGTTATCTATTGCTGTGTAACAAATTGCCCCCAAATTTGGTATTTTAAAAACAATAAGCATCTATTATCTCAGACAGTTTCTATGAGTTGGGAATATGGGAGAAGCTTGGCTGCATGATTCTGACTCTGGGGTCTCTCATGATGTTGCAGTCAAGATGCTGGCCGGTCATCTGAAGGCTTGATCAGGGCTACAAGACCCAAGGTGCCTGACTCATGTGTCTGGTAAGTTAATGCTGGTTGTTGGCAGGAGACCTCAGTTCCTCATCACATGGACCCTCCATAGGGCTGTATGAGTGGCCTCAGGACATGGCTGCTGGCTTCTCCCCAGAGCAAATGATCCAAGGCAGAACAAGGCAGAAGCTCCAATGTCTTTTGTGACCTCTCCTTGGAAGTCATGCTCCATCATTTCTACAATAGCGTACAGGTTACACAAGATAGCCCCACTCATTGTTGGGGGGATGACACAGGAAGTTAATACCAAGATGCAGGGATCACCGGGGACCACCTTGGAGGCTGCTGTCACACATGTCCTACAAGGCCTTACATAGTCTGATCCCTACTTCTATTTCCAATCTTATTTCCCACCACTACCACCTTGCTGTTCAGCATGCTCCAGCCACACTGGCCTTCTTTCTTTTTCTCCGACACGCCTGGTATGTTCCTGCTTCAGGACCTTTGCACTTGCTGTTCCCAGAATGCCCTTCCCCAATAGGTTTTCTTTTATAAATTTATTTATTTATATTTACTTTTGGCTACATTGGGTCTTCATTGCTGCACGCAGGCTTTTCTCTAGTTGCAGCGAGTGGGGGCCACTCTTTGTTGCGGTGTGCGGGCTTCTCGTTGTGGTGGCCTCTGTTGTTGCGGAGCACAGGCTCTAGGTGCACAGACTTCAGTAGTCGGGGCACGTGGGCTCAGTAGTTGTGGCTCATGGACTCCAGAGCACAGGCTCAGTAGTTGTGGCGCACTGGCTTAGTTGCTCCGCGGCATGTGGGATCTTCCTGGACCAGGGCTCGAACCTGTGTACCCTGCATTGGCAGGCGGATCCTTAACCACTGTGCCACCAGAGAAGTCCCCCAAGAGGTTGTCATAACCAGAATGTCCCTTTCTCTGAGGGGACTCCCCTGACCCCCAATTTAACATGCCCCCAGTCACTATCCCACTAGCTTTTTGTTTTTTTTTTTAGAGTACTGATCTCTATCTGCTATATTTTCTTGTTTAGTTGTTCATTGTCAGTCTCCTCCACTAGGATACATGCCTCATCTGAACAGGAAATTGAATCTATTTTGGTCATCACTGCCTTCCCAGCACTTACAACAGTGCCTGGCACATAGTCATGACTTTGACAAATGAGTGAAGGAAGGGCTTTCCAAGGTCTGATGAAGTATCCACAAGAATATCCACCTGCTTCTGACTTCATGCTTTCTAAGCATCCTTCTGACAGCTCCTTGAGTCTCAGAACCAGCTAGGGGATGTCCAGGGAGACACATGTGACTAATAATAGTATTAGCAATAGTTAGCCCTTGTGTAGGGTTTACTACGTACTATGCACTGTCTGAAGTTCTCTACATAACTCATAATAACCCTATGAGGATAGAAATACTATCATTCCCATTTCAGAGGTGAGAAAAGTGAGGCCCAGAGGGTCCAAGTAGCTTACCATCAGATCACCTAGCTAATAAGTGATAGAGCAGGATTCAACCAGGCAGTCTGTCTCCAGAGGCCAAGTTTTTTTTTTTTTCAAACAGCTTTATTGAGATATAATTCATATGTCATGCAATTCAACCATTTAAAGGGTATCATTCAGTGGCTTTTAGTATATTCACAGAGCTGTGCAACCATCACCACACCAATTAGAGAACATTTTCAGCACCTCAGAAAGAAACCCTGGGGCTTCCCTGGTGGCTCAGTGGTTAAGAATCTGCCTGCCAATTCAGGGGACACGTGTTCGAGCCCTGGTTCGGGAAGATCCCACATGCTGCAGAGCAACTAAGCCCATGTGCCACAACTGCTGAGCCTGTGCTCTAGAGCCTGCGAACCACAACTACTGAGCCCGCATGGCACAACTACTGAAGCCTGCGTGCCTAGAGCCTGTGCTCGCAACAAGAGAGGCCACTGCAGTGGGAAGCCCACGCACCGCAATGAGGAGTGGCCCCCACTCGCCGCAACTGGAGAGAGCCTGCACGCAGCAACGAAGACCCAACTCAGTCAAAAATAAATAAATAAATTTTTTTTTTTCTTTTTTTTTTTTGCGGTACGCGGGCCTCTCACTGTTGTGGCCTTTCCCGTTGCGGAGCGCAGGCTCCGGATGCGCAGGCTCAGCGGCCGTGGCTCACGGGCCCAGCCGCTCCGCGGCATGTGAGATCCTCCCCGACCGGGGCACGAACCCGTGTCCCCCACATCGGCAGGCAGACTCTCAACCACTGCGCCACCAGGGAAGCCCTAAATAAAATTTTTTAAAACTTATAAAAAAAGAAACCCTGTTACCCCCTAGCACTCAATTCCATTTGTCCCCAACCTCCTCCCCCAGTCGTAGGCAACCCCTAATCTACTTTCTATCTTTATGGATATGTCTATTCTGGACATTTCACATAAATGGAATCACATAACCTGTGATATTTTGTGACTGACTTATTTCACTCAGCACAATGTTTTCAAGGTTCATCTGTGTTGTGATGTGTATCGGCACTGCATTCCTTTTTTTTCCTTTTTAAATATTTATTTATTTACTCGTTTGTGCCGGGTCTTAGTTGCGGTATGCGGGCTCCTTAGTTGTGGCATGCGAACTCTTAGTTGCGGCATGCATGTGGGATCTAGTTTCCTGGCCAGGGATCAAACCCGGGCCCCCTGCACTGGGAGCATGGAGTCTTAATCACTGCGCCACCATTCCACCATTAAAAGTCCCTCCATTCCTTTTAATTACTGAGTAATATTCTAGTATGGATAGACCACATTTTGTTTATCCATTCATCAGTTGGTGGCATTTGAGTTATTTCCACTCTTTGACTATTATGAATAATGTTGCTATGAACATGTGTGTTCATTTTTGTGTGGATGTGTGTTTTCATTTCTTGAGTAGATAGACACCTAGGAGTGAAATTGCTGGGTCATGTGGGTACAGAGACCAGGCTCTTAAATGCTTTGCTGTACAGCCTCCTGTAGCAAATGAATACCTCGAACCAGATGGTCAGTTTGGCTTAAACTCTATCAGTCTTGAGGGTCTTAGCACAACTGACACCTGCCAGACCCTAGGGCCTGATCACTTCTGGGTAACCTAAAACCCAAGTGGTGAGGGGTTGGCCTGAGAATGACAGAAAATTCCCCCGGAGGAAAAACCATTGCCAGTTGCAGATTCCTATGTAAGGTCCTTCCCCCACTTCCTTTTCTAAGGGGAGAAATGGGTTTGTATCCATTCACCTGCCATCTTCTCATCCATGGCTCTTTATGATCAAAGGCAGAAACTTGGGAGGTGACAGGTTAGTGTCTGGAGGTGCTGTCAATACGTGGAAATGGAATATTCCTGTTCCAGAAATATTGGTCATTTTAGGGATCAAGTTCAGCTGAGGTCTTTCCCAGCCCTTCAGCTCAGGCTCACATCACCTTTCAGCCCCTTAGGAGCGAGGCTGCGTCCACTCACAGTGATGGGTCTTTCCCCCCAGGGAGCTTGTTCCAGCTTCCAGCATCAGGATGTACAGATGAAAGGAAGCTAGCTATGCAATCTGCAGGACCCACCAGCCTTAAAGAAGGGGCAGGATGGATTTGCCTGAGGGCAACACCTGGGACGTCCCCTTCAGGTGTCCCTGCTGAGCTCTGCATAATCCCTTGCCAGGTTGGCGGTGTCACATGCTTCAGCTGTGACTGCCACCTTGCCCACCTGAGGGGGCCAGCCTCAGGGGCTTACTGGCACAGTGAGGACTGAGTGATCAATGTCAGCTCATAAACACAGGTGCCCTTCCTGGGGAGGCACTCCGGGGCTCAGGAAAAGACAGCCCCATGGCTGAGCAGTTCATCTGGGGTGTAAAGGTCAACAAACACAGGTTGTTGCCTTGGTTTTGTTTTGATTTTATCG
The DNA here is from genome assembly GCF_005190385.1 of Monodon monoceros. NCBI lineage: Eukaryota > Metazoa > Chordata > Mammalia > Artiodactyla > Monodontidae > Monodon > Monodon monoceros. Next base: position 30,364,513 of record NW_021703786.1, read on the forward strand.
TGGGTGTGGTGAGCGTGCTGTTCAGAACCAAATGAACTTTAGTATTCCCTGAATGTCTTTATTAGACTGAAGTTCAGGTCTGTTTGCAGTTCTCATAATAAACCCTTGAACTCACTCGCCACCTTTCCTTTGGGTCCTCACAGAGCTTTTTACTGATGACCTAGGACATCCCTGTGAAATGGCCTGCAGAGTCAGTAACATCTTAATCGTATACATAGCCTAGAAGGCAGAAACGTAGGACAACCGCGCTAAGTGGTTTTGCTCAGGATCGCGTAATAAATGGGCTGTGGGATGAAGCTGAAAACAAGCCCTAAGCTTGTCATTCATCACACCCTTCCCACAGCCGGAGAGCTTAAGCCGAGTTTGCAAGGGGAAGGGACACGAGGTGTAGGAGCAGATGCCTGCTGCGTGCACCCGCACATGCCCCGGATCCCAGCTGATTCGAACGTGCCCTTCCAGCTTCTAGACTATAAGGGAAAATCCCAGCTTAACTTGAAGGTACAGTATGTAGCTGGGTTTTTTTGTCTTTATCCTCGATAAACAGCCAGGTGATTCCAGGCTATTCCAGGATCGCAGAGGAACAATTCAGTTCAAGCTATCGATGTGTAGTCCACAGATTTAAAAACTGAAAAGTGATGAAGACCAAATTTACCTGATGGGAAAAAAAGGGAAAAAACTTTAAATAAGGAAAGATACACATTTTTATATTTTTATATTCAGCATTGTAATATTAGTTGCTTGGTATAACTCATAATTCCCAAGTTAAGAATGATGTTTAAGAGGCCATCTGGGGAGAAAAATTATGTTCCTAAATGGTAAACATGTGAATTTCCTCTATGAAATGCATTCTCAGTGGAGGCGGTATTGCCCCTAGAGGGGAAAAAAAAATCGGTTCTTTTTTTTTTTTTAGATTCCATATATATGTGTTAGCATATGGTATTTGTTTTTCTCTTTCTGACTTACTTTACTCTGTATGACAGACTCTATGTCCATCCACCTCACTACAAATAACTCAATTTCGTTTCTTTTTATGATTGAGTAATATTCCATTGTATATATGTACCACATCTTCTTTACCCATTCATCTGTCGATGGACACTTAGGTTGCTTCCGTGTCCTGGCTATTACAAGGTTCTAATGAACCTAGGGGCACGACAGGAATAAAGATGCAGATGTAGAGAATGGACTTGAGGACACAGGGAGCAGCGGGAAGGGTAAGCTGGGACGAAGTGAGAGAGTAGCATTGACATATATATGCTACCAAATGTAAACTAGATAGCTAGTGGGAAGCAGCCGCATAGCACAGGGAGATCAGCTCAGTGCTTTGTGACCACCTAGAGGGGTGGGATAGAGAGGGTGGGAGGGAGACTCAAGAGGGAGGGGATATGGGCATATTTGTATACTTATAGCTGATTCACTTTGTTATACAGCAGAAACTAACACACCATTGTAAAGCAATTATACTCCAATAAAGATGTTAAAAAAAATTGGTTCTTGGAAGATGAAAAAAATGAGATTTTGTAAGAGTTTGTTGTCTTCCAAAACTTAACTCTGCCCAACACAATCTTATTTCTTAGTATTTAATTTCCGTCATGAAGGAGAATTTCAGTTACTTTTTCCCTTTTGGGGGAAATAGTGAAAATTTAAAAACATTTTCAAACACTGCTCCAAGAGAAGGTCCCCTTTCTCATGGAAAGATTCCGCCAGCCACAGCACATCTAGCTCTGATTTTTTTCTACAAGTCAATTATTAATTGGGAGTCAGATTCCCAGGGTCAATCATTGGAATGAAGGCAGTCAGTCCTGCATAATCTGGAGGATGGCATCGTGCTGGGATTTGCCGGGCAGAGGTGGGTGAACACTGGGAAAGAAGAGGGTCTTGGGGCTCAGGCTGTCTCCATCCCCTGTGCTTCCTGGCCACATGGTTCACTCCGGTGGTTGCTCTCACTTGCAAGTGGTTAAATTCAAGAGTGTCATGAATGCAAACTTTGAGAAGGAAGGTAGGAGAATTTCTTTTTCTGCTGGTGCTAAAACTGAATCACTGTGACCCTCATTATTTAAAATCAAGTGTATGTCCCCAAATATTCGACCTTGGACAGAACCTGACCAGGACTAGAGGGAGATGAGGACCCTCGCTTGATCAAATGAGATAATATATGTGAAGATCATGATTAGATGACATAATGCATGTAAAGATGCTTTTTTGTGCAGGATCTTAGTTCCCCAACCGGGGATGGAACCCGTGCCCCCTGCAGTGGAAGCTCGGAGTCCTAACCACCAGACTGCAAAGTATATAAAGTATTTTGTAAATCCTCCCCCTAAAGATGTGAATAAGCTACATAAATAAAGGCAGGTTTATTTAAGGGTGATGAACAGATCCCTGCCTTGATTTCAACACAAAAACTTGGAATAATTGATGGATGTTTATGAAACTTCTCTATCTTTGGGTGACAGGGGCTCCGTGAGAGTGTGTGACATGTTATCAGCTAGCTGTTACTCCACCTGGTATTCTGCGGCCTCCTCTCGAATTGCTGGACGCTTAGTTATTTTTCATTACAATCCTGTCCTTTCTTCTTGTGTCCATAGAAACTACCAGTAATGCGGGGACTTGTCCTTTCACGGGGCCTCTAAGATTCTCACAGCTTTGCTCTGAGCCCGAGAGCTTTGCCCCTTTAGCCAGAAATAGGGCTGGTGCCTGTACCGGTGGTGCCTTCTAAGTCAAACCCAAAGTGTCCCTTTTTCCATTTGAATGCTGCCTAAGGTGTGTCCCACTGAGAGCGAGCGTCCTGGCTCAGGATTTGGTCCTGGGGGATTAGAGGCTTCATACTTTGATAAGCCGGAGAGTCAGTCATTCTGCAGAATGATCAGTGCCTCCAACATAAAAAGGCACATGTACTCAGAACCCAGCTTTGCTCTCGTGCGAAGAATGTGCATTAAATATGTTGCATCACTTTTGTGCCTTTAAGTGTTTGGTTGACAAAGGAATTTGTGAGGAAGTTCCTAATATGTTTGATACAGTTGACACGTCAGTGTTCGTACAGTTACTGAGGCAGCAGGCTGTGAGGGTTACAAGTGGGGCCCAGTCGGATAAACTCAAGTTTGAATTGCAGATCTGATACTTACTGGCTCTCTCAAAGTGGGACCTCCTTGAAGCCTCGGTTTCCTTATCTGTAGAATTTGGGTAATAAGAGAACCTTCTCACTGGCTTGTGGGATTTTTTTGGGTTTTGCTGTTGTTGTTGACTTTGGCAGCACTACACAGCTTGTGGGATCTTAGTTCCCCGACCAAGGATTGAACCCGGGCCCCCAGCAGTGAGAGTGCAGAGTCCTAACCACTGGACCGCCAAGGAATTCCCTAGCTTGTTAAGTGAGATAATGAGATCATGAACAGAAGACGCTGAGCCCAGTGCCTAGGACATAATGAGTGTTCAGTCAAAGGTAGATGTGGTCCTTGTGATTGTTAGTGAAATGGGGAGGTGAGTAAGACGGGGTGGGGGGGGGGGGGAACGTGATTTGGAAGAAAAGGAGCTAAGTGAAATTCCACACAGATTTTTACAAATCTTATGTTTAAAAAAAAATTACCGTATTTATTTTGGAATAGGTAATCCGTGCACATAAATAATGCAAAGAAACAAAGAGAGATGAAAAATAGGTCTCCCTCCTACCCCTTACCTCCCAGTTCCCCTCCCCTAGGCAACTAATATACCGATTTCCTGAGAATCCTCCCAGAAATTTTCAGTATTGAAAAAATTACTTTGAAATAGACTCACAGACATAGAAAACAACCTTATGGTTACCAAAGGGGGGAAGGGGGTGTGTGTGGATAAATTAGGAGTTTGGAATTAACAGACACACATTACTGTATCTAAAATAGATAACCAACAAGGACCTACTGTGTAGCACAGGGAACTATATTCAAGATCTTGTAATAACGTACAATGGAAAAGAAGCTGAAAGAGAATATATATGTGTGTGTGTGTGTGTGTGTATCTATCTATCTATCTATCTATATCTGAATCACTCTGCTCTATACCTGAAACTAACACAACATTGTAAATCAACTATACCTCAATTAAAAAAAATTACTTTGGAGGGAAATGAGTTTTGAAGGGCAGAAGACTTTGATATAATAAAGACAGCTGCCTGTGTGTCGTGTTGGACCCCAAGTGGAGGGAGTATTTTGAAAGCATATTTAGTTCTCTGCAGCCTGAACCAGACTGGGTGAAGTCTTTCTAGCTATAATAAGACACATGGGCTCAGAAAAGCAATACGATTCAGAAGCAGGATCCACAGCTCCCGAAGCAGAGCCCCTCATGTTTGGTGGAGGATGTCAGGGCAGGGCAAAGCCATACTGTGAGATCTGAACTCTGGACTGTGGATTCATTCCCGACATTCCCCATGTGCCAAGCCCACATTGTCGACATTCCCCTTGGGCTTAGGTCCTCTGCTCTCCTCTCGGACAGGGATCCTCGGGGTCACATAGTTTTCCCTTCAGCTGCTGGAGGGGCCAGAGGACAGGTTAGAGGAGACAATGATCAGAAACCAAGGATCCTTTCTTGCATTCTCCCCCTGGCCTGCTGGAGTCCAGTTTCCATTCTGTAAAATGCACAGATGTTATATTTACCCAGGATCCACTGGGGAAATTTAAACATGCGCAAGTCCCAAAATGCACCTGTTTAGTGGATAAACGGGGCTATTTGTTAACGGGGTATCTGTGCGTATATATGGAATCAAGGTATATATATGTCTCCAATCTTCTGTCAAGCAAATGGGTATTGAATCACCCAACTGAACGAGATTCTGTGACCTCGGTAAAACATTCCGGTACTTAAGTCTACGTCAAAAAGTTCCCACTTGGATCTAACCTGAATTCACTAAGCTGAAATTTGTCTGGTATCCAGTCATTAAGGAAAATGGCAGTGATCATCTTCCAGTAACCTCTCAGTTACTGCTGTGACTGTCTGTATGCTCTCCTTTCTTGCCTCCAAACCAAGCCAGAACTTTCCCTGTTCAGAATATCAGGAAAGACCCCTGACATAGCATCTTTTACTCCATTTTTCGCTTCCCCTGCAGCCTCCAAGCCTTTGGAGCTGCTTGCATGGTTCATCTTCAGTCTGCGTGTGTATAAGCTCAGCTATATAAAGCAGATTTTCCCCATCTGACATTCCTAAATATCAGAGTGAGTGAATAAATGACACTCCCTTCTGGTCTGTAGGCAGTTCTGGTATTTATATTGATCTGAACCCATGATGATGCTTGTAGAGTGTTAATTTTCCTAAAGCCCAAACCCTCACGTTAATTTGGGAGAGGGTAGAGGTTTGATTTCTTGAGTTGAGCCAAAGACTGAGGGACGGAGTTGATTCCTAGACCCAGAAAGCCTGCTGGCAACACTGTGAAACAAGTTGCTTTATTATTTTGGAGTTCAGAGCAGAAGAACAGAGATTGCCTTAGTAAACTTCCAGGGATTTTGTGACCAAGTAAAGTCTCATAAAACACTCAGCTGGACAAAAAAGAAGTACAAGAAGCGGGGCAGGGTGGGGGGATAAGGCAGAATTGGGAAAGCAAAAAGCATTAGAATTGATTTACAAGCAATCCTATCCTATTTTCAAATAAAGTGAGCCTTAAGGAAGCAGGTAAATGTACATTACTATTTCTCACAGCACCCTACCGTTATTATGGCTGAGGACCCTGAAGCTTAGTTAGATGAGATCAATTGTACCAAGTGCCTCATACAGCGCCCTGAAACATAGTTGGAAGTCAGGACAAGTTCGTTCTCTTCCTAATTGTATTGCTATTAACAAGAAGGGTTAAAGGAGTAATGGAGTTGACGTTCTGTTAGTTGCCAATTAAACCCTCAGCTATATTGCCATATAAAACACAGGCAGTAAATTGCGTCTGTAGCCAAACTGCCCAGGGAGGGTTGTTCCCGGTGACAATCTGGTTTAAGTTGTCTGGCCACCTTGGGAGGGGCCTTGGGATGCCATTGAATCCCTGAAACCAGTCTTGTTTCTCTCAGTCCTGACAGTTTTCTTAGTGTCATAGTCCAGACGCCATAATAACAGTAATAATAACAACAGTGAACATTTCTTAAGAGTTTACTGAGGGCCAGGCTCTGACTTAAACAGACTCCGTGCATTATTTCATTGAGGCTCCTAAGACAAAATGTTCAGACACTGAGGATCCTTGCCAGAAGGGAGGACACCAGAAACCTGGCCGTTAAGCTATCAAAATCTGAAAAAGTTTGAGAAAGAGAGAATAAATTCCGTAACGCTCTGCCCTTGGGTCATAAAACCAAGAGAACAGACTAGCAGAGACGAAAGATATTTCACACGAGAAGGCAGGGAAAATGCAGCTTTGTGGTTTATTCAATAAATGGGGAAATATGACTTCTGTTCGCTGGTAACCACGAAGAATTGAAACGTGCGGTTAAAGATTAAGGGGTTAAGGAGGGCGAGAGGGGAGGGTAGTCTTGTTTCTTCCTGATTTGTGTCTGATTCCAGGGAACTGGGATTTCCATTGCGTAGGGTGCAACTGGATATTTCCTCCATGTTTCGTTGCTAGGACCTGGCAAACGGCATTTCCTGGCACTCGGAAGCAGCGAGTCCCGACAGCAGCGAGGTCGAATCCATTTTTGGAGCCAAACACCAGCATTCTTTTGCAGTGAGTTCTGCAACCTCAAGGTAGCGCTTCCCTAGAGTGACCTCTAGTGATGACCACAGGAGTTGCCCGATTTTCCAGCCTATGGAAGAATCCGCCTAAAAATATTGGACTCCTTGCGACAACAGAAGCCTCTTCCTTCTTTCCCTCACTAATTGCCCCGTGGAGGTGATGACAAGCAGGGCTGGCAACATGAGCAAGTTGAAGTCATTCCACTTGCTAATCAAAACCATGAAGTATGTTTTCATGTGAAACACAAAAGCCCTGAATGTTTGAACGTTCCCAGCCTTCCGACCGCGGCAGTGATCACCCTGCATTGGAATGAGACACTTGTCCACCTGCCAGGGGTGCAGCCTGCCTGGTCACAGGGTGACAGTGAGCGTTTTCTCTCTAGAGAGGCCTTAAGACTTTATAGGAAAAATAATGGTGATAATCTACAAACTGTTTTGAGATCGTTGGATGGTTGGTAATATAGGTGTGTCTACTCAGGAGCCAACAGCTAAAAGATACGGCCTGATGCGTTTTTGTTTTAATCAATTATTTACTTATTTTGAAAATTTATTTATTTTATTTATTTTTGGCTGCGTTGGGTCTTCGTTGCTGATGCACTTTTAATAACTATGGGAAATGGACCCATGTGGGATAGTTAAAATGAACACGGGGAAAACTGAGATGTGTGTCTAAAAGGTTATGGCTCAAACATTTTGCAACACTTTTACAATGTGTTATCTTATTTTGCTTATTTGCTATTTTCACAACCACTCTGTTTGGAGATGTATTACTTTCCCCATTTTTTCCCTGGTAAGGAAATTAAGTCACAAACAGATGACACCACATAACAGAGATTACAGTGACAGAAAGGCTAGCACTGGAACTGCCTCTCTCGCCTTAAATCCTAGGTTTATTTATACGCTGTGTCTCCTGGGTCAGTCCTCCCAACCTCAAACTGGAAACTGGGGTGTCATCCTTCGTTCCTCGCTCTCACTCACCTCTCACTTCCAACCCAACAGCGAGATGCAACCACGTGTCTCCACAATCCCCTGCTGCAACCTGAGGTTTCTCCCCGCAGTGAAGGTCTCAGGTCTGTCCATCCCCACAGCCCTTCTGTCCATCTCCAACACATCGTCCTAGTCCAAGCTCACTTAGATGGTTGAAACACGCTTCTGAAATTGTTGTTACATATTTATTTGTTGACTGATTTGTTGTCCACCTTTCCCCACGGATTATAAGCTCCATGAGAGCAAGAACCTTGTCCTTTTAAATTCACCAAAGCACCCCTAGGGCCAACCTCATAACGCGCATTCAATGTGTTTGTGGCATGAACGAGTGAAAGAAAACATGCTAATTCAGCAATTCCACAGCCTATTAAAATACTCATGTCTAGAGCCCAAACCCCAGAGAATTTTTTTCTTTTCTTTTCTTTTTTTAAGATTTAATGTAATTAATTAATTTTTTGGCTGCGTTGGGTCTTTGATGCTGCCCGCAGGCTTTCTCTCGTTGTGGCGAGCGGGGGGCTACTCTTCGTTGCGGTGCACGGGCTTCTCCTTGCAATGGCTTCTCTTGTTGCGGAGCACGGGCTCTAGGCGTGTGGGCTTCAGTAGTTGTGGCACGCAGGCTCAGTAGTTGTGGTGTGCAGGCTCAGTAGTTGTGGCTCACGGGCTCTAGAGCGCAGGCTCAGTAGTTGTGGCGCATGGGCTTAGTTGCTCCGCGGCATGTGGGATCTTCCCGGACCAGGGCTCGAACCCGTGTCCCCTGCACTGGCAGGCGGATTCTTAACCACCGCGCCACCAGGGAAGCCCGAACCCCAGAGATTTTAATTTATCTGGGTTGGGGACAGGAATCAAGATAGTATTTTTTAGGACTTCCCTGGTAGTCCAGTGGCTAAGACTCCTCCCTCCCAGTGCAGGGGGCCTGGGTTCCATCCCTGGTCGGGGAACTAGATCCCAAATACCGCGACTAAAGATCCCGCATGCAGCAATGAAGATCCCTTGTGCTGCAACTAAGACCCGGCGCAGCCAAATAAATAAATAATTTTTAAAAAGTGTACAGTTCAGTGGCATTACGTACATTCACGTCATGGTGCAACCATCACCACCATCCATCTCCAGAACATTTTTCATCTTCCCAAACGGAAACTCTCCCCTCCCCCTCCCCTCAGTCTCTGGTAACCACTGTTCAATATTTTTAAATATTCATATTTGTAAATGCTTATAAATATTCATTATATTTTTTTACAGCCCCCTAGCAGATTCTTTTTTTTTTTTTTTTTTTCTTTTGGCGGCTCTGTGTGAGGCTTGCAGGATCTTAGGGACCAGGGATTGAGCCTGGGCCACGGAAGTGAAGGTGCTGAGTTAACCACGGGACCATCAGGGAACTCCCCGCTAGCAGATTCTAACGTAAGGTCAGAATTGAGAAACGTGCACAGACAGTCCATCCAGTCCCATCTTTCAGGCCCTTGGCTTCCCTCCTGATTTCCAGCCATCTTTCCCTCCGCCCCACCTCAGCCGCCCATTGCCATGGTCAGACCCTACAGCCTGTCATCACTACCAGCCATGGCTGACCATCCCCATTTCGAGTGTCCCATTGTCTAAGCCCCATCTTCTATCTTCCCAGCCCCTTTTTATTCTCGTTTCCCCACCCCAACAATCCTTTGGCTCCAGGGAAGCTTTAATCTATTCACCCTACTGCTTTTACACACACGTACACACACACAAACACACTCTCACACTTATTTCTCCCTTCTCTTTTTTCTTTTTCTTTTTTCATTATGGTTAAATATACATACATAACATAAATTTACTGTTTTAACCATTTTTAAGTGTACAACGCAGTGTGCAACCATCATCACCATCCATAAGGTAAGATAAGAACTTTCTTATCTCTCCAAACTGAAACTCAGTCCCCAACAAATACTCACTTCCCTTCCCCCTTTCTTTTTTGCCTGGCTTAGACACCAAGACCCATCACTGTATCTGGTGCCTTGCATGCACCCTCCACACCCCGACCCCTGCCCTCTTTGGTGGTATTGGCCTGGCAAATCCCAAACAGGCAAAACCAAGTTCTTCACCTGCCCTGTGTCTGCAACCAGGCAGCTGAATGTAACTTGTTAAAAACAGGCAATCAGGCTGAGTGGCCTCTTTTAAATTTACACTCACAAATCTGAGTGGGACCTTAGCACCACCTGCAGTGTTACCTAAATCGACTTGATCCCCCCAGTCCAAAAGTTCAGTTTCATACCTTCTGATCAAAACAAACCTCCTGGGCTTCCCTGGTGGTGCAGTGGTTAAGAATCTGCCTGCCAAGGCAGGGGACACGGGTTCAAGCCCTGGTCCGGGAAGATCCCACATGCTGTGGAGCAACTAAGCCCGTGCGCCACAACTACTGAAGCCCATGCGCCTAGAGCCCGTGCTCTGCAACAAGAGGAGCCACCGCAATGAGAAGCCTGCGCACCTCAACGAAGAGTAGCCCCTGCTCACAGCAACTAGAGAAAGCCCACGGGCAGCAACGAAGACCCAACGTAGCCAAAAAAACCCCTCCTGCACTCTTTTCCCCCTCCCCCACCTCAGGTGTCAACCCCTTGCATTTAACTGAGAGAACAGAAGCCGTCAGTATAGAAAGACTGCATCTGCCCACCACCACTGCCGTCCACCCACCTACATCTGTTTTCACTTATGCCACTACTTGTCCATGAAAATGGACGAATTGCAAGGACTTTGCTTCTCAATTCCCTTCTCTCTCCTGTATCCTAAAGTTTCCCTCTCTACTAGATAATTCCCTTCAGCACACAAAGCATGCCCTAATAGGTCCTATATCTAAAATCTCTTCCTTGCCATCCAAATCCCACTCTTTTTTAAAAATTGTATTTTATCAAAGTATACTTGATTTACAATGTTGTGTTAATTTCTGCTGTACAGCAAAGTGATTCAGTTATACATATATATACATTCTTTTTCATATTCTTTTCCTTTTTTTTTTTTTTGTCTGCGTTGGGTCTTCATTGCCGTGCGCGGGCTTTCTCTAGCTGCAGCGAGCGGGGGCTACTCTACGTTGCAGTGTGCAGGCTTCTCATTGCAGTGGCTTCTCTTGTTGCGGAACACGGGCTCTAGGCGAGTGGGCTTCAGTAGTTGTGGCATGCAGGCTCAGTAGTTGTAGCGCACGGGCTTAGTTGCTCCAGGGCATGTGGGGTCTTCCTGGACCAAGGATTGAACCCATGTCCCCTGCATTGGCAGGTGGATTCTTAACCACTGCACCACCAGGGAAGTCCCCATATTCTTTTCCATAATGGTTTATCGCAGGATATTGAATATAGATCCCTGTGCTGTACAGTAGGACCTTGTTGTTTATCCACCCTATATATAATAGTTTGCATCTGCTAACCCCAAGCTCCCAATCCTTCCCTCCCCCTCTCCCCTCCCCCTTGGCAACCACAAATCTGTTCTTTATGTCTGTGAGTCTGTTTCTGTTTCGTAGACAAGTTCGCTTACGTCCTATTTTAGATTCCACATATAAGTGATATGGTATTTGTCTTTCTCTGACTTACTTCACTTAGTATAATAATCTCTAGGTCCATTTTTTTTGGACTAATATCTACTATTTATTGGACAATTTGCAAAGCACTGTGCTACACATCACATACATTATTTCAACTGTTTCTCATGGAAGCCCTGTGAGGTAGGTATTGTATCCACATCTTACAGAGAACTCAACACAAATGCAAATGGCATTATTTCATTCCTTTCTATGGCTGAGTAGTATTCCATTGTATATATGTACCACATCTTCTTTATCCGTTCATCTGTCAATGGACATTTAGGTTGTTTCCATGTCCTGGCTATTGTGAATAGTGCTGCTATGAACATAGGGGTGCATGTGTCTTTTTGAATTATATTGTTTTGTCTGGATATGTAATCCCATAAGTGGGATTGCTGGATCATATGGCAACTCTATTTTTAGGCTTTGTTTTTTTTTTCTGGCCATGCCCTGCAGCATGTAGGATCTTAGTTCCCTGACCAGGAATCGAACCCGGGCCCCCTGCATTGGAAGTGGGGAGTCTTAACTACTGGGCCTCCAGCGAAGTTCCTATTTTTAGTCTTTTGAGGAACCTCCATACTGTTCTCATAGTGGCTGCACCAATTTACATTCCCACCAACAGTGCAGGAGGGTTCCCCAAATCCTACTCTTTGCTCTGTTTTATAGCAAAACTCTTACAAAGAATTATCTGTACTTACTGCCTGCACTTGCTTACATTCCTTATTCTCTTTCCCCCCAATTCTTTCTCTAATCTCCTCCATCAGACTCTCACCCCACCAGCTATTGAGATTGTCCTTGTCAATATCACCCACAATCTCCATCTCTCTAAATTCAGTGGTTGACCCAGTTTTCACCTTGCCCATCCTCTAGCAACATTGGACACAGCTGCCTATCCCCTCCTTATGGAAACACTTAATTTTGCCATCCGGACATAGTCATAATATCTACCACGTATTGTTATTGTAGGGACTAAATGAAATAATGTACATAAAGCCCTTAGACTTTTCCTGGCCCCAAATTAGTGCTCAATCCCTGCCAGTTAGTCTTAAATATAATATTTTCATCTTTCATGGGAGGATGGGTTCATTTAATACTTGTCTAATTAAAACTTAGTTTGTAAAAAAAAAAAAAAAAAAAAAATTAGGGAGTTCACTGGTGGTCCAGTGGTTAAGAATCAGCCTTCCAATGCAGGGGAGGTGGCTTCGATCCCTGGTCAGGGAATTAAGATCCCACATGCCACAGGGTAACTAAGCCTGCACGCCACAACAAAGAGCCCATGTGCCACAATGAAAAATCCCACGTGTCACAACTAAGACTTGACACAACCAAAAATAAATAAATAAATTTTTTAAAAAAGAAAAAATTAAAAAGCAAAAGGACATCAGAGACTCAAATAAATTTTTTTTAATGGGAAATTTTAAGGGAGAAGGAGAGGGAGAGTCTCATATGCAGAATATCTAATTTTAATAAAATATATAATAGAACCAATATTGGAGAAACTTCCTAGTATTAAAATCGCTAATGCTTCTTTCTCGCAGGCATAGGAACAGTGGGGACATTTCCACACTTTGGATACATCACTTGCAATTTAGCTCAGGCCAAAATGGGATTGACTTCATCTCCTTAATGAACAGAACATATTCTAATGAAAGAGCCACATGGAAACTGAAACAGAAGGAATAGAGAAGGGCCACCCTCCTTGAACTTGACTCTCACATTGCTACAGAGCGCTGTCAGGATCAGAGTCCATTTGCTTATCTGGACTTTTATTTTTTAATTTATTTACAATGTGGTGCTAAGAAGTGCCACCCGCCCAGACCTCGACCACACCAATGGGCTTTACTGGCATTTCTCAGCCACAGGCAGCTTAAGACCCAGGGGAGTGCACTGGGGAAAGAGTCCCAAGTTCTCTCCTGCCCATAGCAACTCACATCCTGATTCCCGTAATCAAGGATACATTGGGAAGATCCCAGAATCCCCACGGCTCAATTATTCAGTAAGTATTGTCTCTCAAAGCCTGGTCCAAAGATGACCAGGCTAAGAATTACCTGCAGCTGCTTATTTAAAATGCATATTTCTGAGCCCTTCCCAGACCTAATGAGTTGAATATCTCTGGGTCACTGGAGCTTGCATTTTAAACAGGTCTCCAGGCAATTCTCTTGTGCATTAAAATGTGAGCACTGCTACATTAGGGAAGAATTGTTGGCCCTTTTCTCCATTTTAAAAACTTGCTATTTGGTCTAGAGGTGCCTCAACTTGGTTCTACCTATTAGAATGCCAGCTACTCTTCAAGACAACTCAGATACTACATCCTCTGTGAAGCCTTCCTGGACTCCCTATCCCCAAGTGCTCTCTCCTGGACTCCTTTCACCCTGAGTCCAGTGCTCCAAAAGCACTTGTTATGCGGTATCGCATTATTTGGAGTCAGGCTTTATCACCACGGGAGTTTATAAAGTTCTTAGGGACACTGACTTGTAAAAATTCATTTTTCTACCCATCCACCATTGTCCCTAGTTCCCAACACAGTGTTCAATAAAAATTAGTCACATAAATGAATATCGTTTGGTAAAACTGATTTGGCGAATGACCAAAGAGAAAAGAGGAGTGACGGCCGAGAACGTGGAAGGAAGGAGACAGATAAGAAAGAAATTACAGAATTATAGCTGGTTACTATACTATGACTGTCAATGCCTAAGAAAAGTGGAGAGTGAGCAATATTTTAAGAAAAGATAGGATGTTTTGGCATAAATGTCTCTTAGCGATAACCGAGGAAGTGCTCCCCAACAGGCATGCCTCTTCGTTTATCTTTTCTCTTTCCTTCCTCTTTCCTTCTTTCCCTTCCCCTGTTCCTTTCCAGCATTTCTCATCTACTTCCTCTCCCTTGTTTCCATTTACCTTCTTTTTAAAAAAACTTTTTTATGAGAACGTAATTGATTTTCAATGTTATGTTAGTTTCAGGTGTCTCCATTTACCTTCCTTAAAACTCCTTCTATCCTCCTACCATACCTTAAGCCAGCCTGTCATTTGGTTGTTAAACATTAATTACGAGGTGTCGACTGAAGAAAATGCACAACCCAAAGTGAAAAATTATGTTTTATTCAGCAGACATTCTGAGGACTTCAAGCCCAGGAGATAGGACTCTCAGATCACTCTGAGGGAAGGGGGGTGGGCCAGAATATATGGGAGTTTTTGCAACAAAGACCAGGTTGTCAGAACATCAAAAGATTACTGTTAATTAAAGAAAACCAGATATCTGCAAGTTAAGGAATTTAGCACTTTTCTGTGTATGGGAAGAGGCAAGAGTCTGGGCTCACTGAAATCATTCCTTTGAAATGCACCTCGCTATCTGGGGCCAGTCTCCGGCTTTTCTCCATCCTGAACCCCCTCAGGGTGCACAGTTGGGGGTGACGGCACTACCTGAGGGCTTGGCAGTGGGCAGCCTGTTTGGCTCCAACGTGAGTTCCCTCAGGGCTCACCACTGGGGCAGTTATAATGTGATGGCTTGATGACTGCAACATCCTTTGTTTACTGATATGGCAGGCAATATATTTCATCCACACAGGCATTAGATTAGGTGTGAGGAGCCACGAAAACAAAACATGGTCCCTGTCCTTGAGGAACTTGTGGTCTAAAGGGGAGAAGGACAAGCAAGCAGATGGCTCACATATGGTCTTACGAAAACAGGAATGATGGAGTTGCCAAGGGTGCTATGAGAACACATTGGAGGGACCAGAGCATCATGGGAGGCTTTCTGGTGGAGGTGGCACTGCGTTGAGATTTGGAGGACAGACAGGAGCCAGGCGATGGCAGGGAAGGCAGGGAGAGGAGGCATTCTAGCCCAAAGGGGCAGTATGCACAAAAACTTGGAGGTAAGAGAATTGTACAGTCATTCAGGAAGCTGCAAGTCATCCAGAAGAGTAGCTGAGGGCTTGGCAGTAGAAGAGTTGAAAGGGCTGAGGCTGGAGTTGCTGGCAGCGGCCAGCCACGAGGGCCATATGGGGCATGCTAAGGGCCTCCTCTGTGACCCCCTGATTTGACTTGTATTTCAGAGAGCCCACTCTGGCTGCATTGTAGTGACTTAGAAGGGGGCAGGATGATCGGTGAGCCCCCCAGGAAGGATGGTGGTGTGTGGACCAGGTGATGGAGACGGAGTCAGGAGGTAGAGGAAGGGAAGTCACAGGACTTGATGTCCTGGTGGTAAGCTCAGCATCAGAGGCCACCCTCAGAGCTTGAGAGGTGTGCTAGAGCAGAGGAGATTCTAAGATAAGAACTTCCAAGATCAATTAAGCAGGTGGGAGTAGCATTTCAATGACCAATTTCGGTTGTCACTGGCTGCCTGGTTCTTTCCCACTAAAGAAAAACTCAGAACAGTGGTCTCAGAGGAGGTGCCTGAGATGGGCTTTCAAGGTTCAGTGAATGCCAGGGCAGTGTCCAGTTCTGACCGGCAGGTGGCACCACCACAGTTCACAGAAAGCAAAGTGAGAAACCCTTTCCGACGACTCAAAATAACCGCAAACCCCAACCGAAAAGAGAGCCGTTTTGGTGATTAATTGCTGCATTCCGAAGCGACTGATGTGGCCAATTTGTAATTAGCAAGTTCTGCTACAGTTGCAACAGCTTTTCATACCAGGGAGTGGCTGGCACCTCACAATTTGCCTCTTGCTCCCATTTCTTTTTGCTATTTAACACATATTCTAAATATTACTGCTTCTAGTGTGGATTTTTTCTCTGCATGGAATGATCTTGGGCAGCATTCTCTCAAGTTTCTGAGTCTGCGTCTGCATAGAGGAGTTTTTAATCGAAGAGGCAATGTAACAGATGTTGAAGGTTTTTTTTTTTAAGTCATCCCCAATTGCTTCATTTCAACACGATTATTTTTACTTTTAAATGTTCCCTTCCAAATCTGGTCCATAGGCATATATTTTCACATAGACATACTCAGAGTCTGTTTTATCAATTTTAAAAGGAAGCGCATCATTTTTTTTCTTTTCCCTTAGGTATCTAGTCTCTTCTGAGATCTCACCCACTTCCTTAGCTTCAAATAACACATTCGCACAGAAAGGCAGCCACATCTTTATCTCTAGTCAACCTCCGGTATTTATTCATCCATCCCTCCCTCCATCCATTAATTCAGTCCAGGCACTGTGCTGGGGGCTGGGAATACACATGTGAGAAGGTGTGGTCCTGTTTGGGAGCTTGTAGAGCATTTGGTGGTGGATGGGGGAGGGGGGAGAGTGAACAAACCATTATGCAGCAGTGAGATTGGAGGTCCAGTGGGAATTTTGAGGAAGAAACCTTAAAACTGACGTGGGAGCCTAAAGAAGGGGGAGAACACCAACTGGGCAGAAGAAACTGAACGTGCAAAGATACAGACACTCAAAAAGATCATGACACCTTCCGGAAACCACAGTGGTTCAGAATTGGTGGAGTGTGTGTTGGCCAGAGACCGAGAGAGTGGGGCTGGCAGGCAGCGGCCAGATCCATGAGGGTCTTTCCCAGATCTTAGGACATTATCTTGTAGATGATAAATAGCTTAGTTCCAATAGATTTTTCACTCTGCAGCTAGAGTGTGAATGTATTTTGTAGATGAAAAGCTGACCACAGCCCACCCCTGCTTCAGTATCTCATAGAATCAAGTGGCAAGCGGGATCTTAGTTCCCCGACCAGGGATCAAGCCTGTGGAAGCGCGGAGTCCTAACCACTGGACGCCAGGGAAGTACTTCACGTCCCTAGTTTTTAGCAGCACTGGAAAGGCCCAGCATGCCCCTCTCCAAATGCTTCACCCGTGTGCCACATTCTTCATCCGAGCTGTAAATGACTTCCTGGAGTTCTCTCTTACTGTCTGGCCTTTGCACATGCTGTACCCTCTCCTGGAATACTCTTTTCCTCTCAGGCTAACAGAGTCTCAGTTGAAACCTCCCTCCTCGTCTTCCCTGATCCTGGACTAGGTCAGGTCCCCTGCTGTGTGCTCCCAAAGCTGCCAGTCCTGAGAGTGTTGCATTCTCAGCGGTACGTCTTCCCCTTCAGACTGCGAGCTCTGTGACAGGTTATTCTGCTGTTTCCAGAGTAGATGCTCAGCTAATATCGTGGAGAGGAAGAATGAATGCACTGAGCTTTTGGACAGTGTACTGGATATTTCTACCTGCATGTCTCCCAGAATGATGAACCCTACGTTTCAGAGACTGCGGCACCATCATCTTCTTACCTGCCCCTTCCCTGTACGTGCCCTGCCCCACCACTTCCTGCCCAGTCAGCTCCTCCCCCCTTTAAAAAAATATTTATTTATTTATTTGGCTGCACTGGGTCTTAGTTGCGATATGCAGGATCTTTAGCTGCGGCATGCGAAGTCTTAGTTGCAGCATGTGGGATCTAATTCCCTGTTGAGGGATTGAACTGGGCCCCCTGCGCTGGGAGCATGGAGTCTTGGCCACTGGACCACCAGGGAAGTCCCAGCTCCTCCTCTTTATTTTTTATTTTTTTTATAACATCTTTATTGGAGTATAATCGCTTTACAATGGTGTGTTAGTTTCTGCTGTATAACAAAGTGAATCAGCTGTACATAAACATACATCCCCATATCTCCTCCCTCTTGCGTCTCCTTCCCACCTTCCCTATCCCACCCCTCTAGGTGGACACAAAGCACCGATCTGTCCTGTTTGAGAAGTAAGGAAGCTGAGATCCAGACTAACTGGCGACATGGCTGGTGAGTGGCAGTCAGGATTGGAACCCAGTTTTCTAGGCTTTAATCCATCCTTCCTCTATGGGGTGGATTCATCCGGGCCCCTGTGCCGTGGAACCTGGCACAGTGCCTCTGTCTGCTTTTCCCCATGCTGCCATCTGCCTGCCTATGGGGTTGCCTCTCACAGCCCAGCATTGTTGGGCAGTATTCTGGAAAGCACCCCCCCTCACTCATCCTTTACAAACATTTTGACCACATCTGCAAAGTTCCAGCTGTCTGGCTCCGCCCTGAATCCTGGTGTTTATGCTGATTCGGAAATTGGAATCGGTAGGCTAACTGTGGCTCTGCTGGTGGACTTTCACTTGGCAGGAACTGGCTCTTCATCCTGGGTGGTTTCCAGCAGGAATCTCCCTCTGCACTTCCCACCTGTGGAACCTAATCTCCATTTTTAACACGAGGCCTCTCGGATGCTGTGCAAACCGACTTTGACACTGGTGTGCAGTTAACCAGTGTTTACTGGAGGAGAGGCTCAGCAATGGAAAGGATCAGAGCTCCCCAGTCCTCATTCAGTGTTTTTCAGTTGATTAATGAAATGTGACTTGTGTTCTTCCTATTATCCAGCTCTAAAATGATATAATAATGTGTTAACTTTTGTGAGGTACCATATATACGTGTTGCTACAGTATCGACATTCCTTACAGGAAAGCTGTTGTAAAAATCCAGCGTCCAAAAGTAGTGAAGACGTTGCCTGGATATTAGCAAATTTCAAGAACTTAACTTCTAGGCAGCACACTTTAAAAGGGATTTTTCTCTTCTGTCTCAGGAAATATGGCCACAACATTTTCTTAAGAGAATCTGGCATTCGGGGAGTTTTTAATCTCAGAGAGACCAGTGTAGTTGGGGAAGGTTGCTGGGCTGTGAATGGGGACGAAGCACAGGGAAATGGGCAGTTTTCCAGCCTTGGTTTCATATCAACAAGCAGGAGTCCTTACTGCCCTACAGGGTGGGAGTCCTGGCAGAAATCCTCTGCAACTGCAAAAAGACAAAATCCACTTGGAAGGTAAAGCAGCAACAAAAGGGTTTCGGTTCTAATTACAGGGTTGTCAGGTTGAAGAAAAACGGTTGTGGGATAACAGGGAGATGAAAAACTTGGTTCTTAGTACAGTGGGTTTTCCTTGAGAAGCTTTAGTTCTTGATTCAACTTCTTACGCAGGTGTGGATCAACCGTGTCTTCCGTTGTGCTCTTTCTCCAGCTGTTTTGTAGATCAGCTGATGAACCATTTCCTGGTTTTTCAGAGGTTGGTAGAGGTCCTTGCTGTTCTTGTACTTACTTGCTCGTTTGTTCCTTTATACATTTATTTATTCACTACATATTTTGAAAGTGTTTTTGCATTGACAGAAAATACAGAGACAAGCCCTGTTTTGTCACTTAGACCTGCTGGTTTGGATTCCTTTCACCTCTCTTCTCTGCTGACAGTGAGGGGAAGGGTCCTGCTAGTGTTGGAGGGTCTCCTGCAGAGGTGGGGTGTGGCTGTGTGTCACCGTGAGGGCAAGGACACTGGCCCCAGCTCCTCCTCTTGACTGGCAAATTTGTCTGCTGTTCTCCCCACTCAAAACAAAGAACTGCAACTTTTCCCTCACTTCCTTCTCCTCTGTGCTCAGCAGCTAAGTCCTTCCCTTTCATTTCTTTTTTTTTTTTTTCTGGCCACCATTCTAAAACAAAATATCAAAGTGGGGGGAAAATATGGGTTTTAGAATAAGACAGGCCTAGGCTCAAATCTCAGATCTACTATATTTGGGTTTCCTTGGGTAAGTTTCTAACCTCTTTAAGTCTCAGTTTCCCAGTCTGTAAAATGGGGATATTATCCACCGTAGAAACTCTATGACTTTAGTATACATCGGGTGGTGAATAGATGGTCCTCTTGTTATTTTCACCTCATGTCAGGCATCTCTTGCTCAAAAACCTTCAGAGGTTGTTACTTGTCAATGAAGCCTAAACTGTACATCTTGGCCTTGCCTTTCATTATTCCTCCCCCTAAATCCTAAACTCTGGCCAATCTGAAATATTGGCTGACTCCATCCCTCTTTCCTCTCTGCTTTCATGTTGCAATTCAAACACCAAGTCCTCCCTGATTACCTGAGCACCAAGTAACTGGCTCCCTCCTCTGCAGTCCTGTATGTAGTTCAATGGCACTTAGGGCCAACTGTTTTGCCTTGCAGACTAGGCAACTCTCCTCTAGATGACAAATTGCTGAAAGCAGAGGCTTGGTTGGGTTCATCTATCACCCTGCATAGTGCCTTACACGCAGCTGATGTGAAAGAACAATTCATTCTCCTTATTTCAATGGGCTTGTTTTCTCTATAGAATCAGATGTTTGGTTATTCTCACCTCTAACTATTTCGTTGGCTTCCAGGAAGCACCTTACCATTAGATGCTCTGTTCTCTCCTTTAACTGGAAAGAGCTTTTGGAACTGAAAAATAAAGAGTTACTCCTACAAGCCTCATCTTCTGCCACTCCCCGGTTACGAATGGAACTACTTAGCATTGCACAGAACACGACTCTCACACCTCCGTTCCTTTGTACGTGCGTGACGTTCCCTTCACCTAGAATGCTATTACCCGTGCTTCTCTGGCGAACTCCTACACATCCTCCAAGACTCGTCTCAGACGTCACCACAATCACCTTCTCTGGGTAGGCTTTTCTGAGATGGGCAGAGTAGCGCCCCCCCCCAACTTTTTAGCTTCCTCAGCACTCTCCAAATAATTCTAACAGGACTTAGGTATAATTTGTTTACTTTTCTTCCACTCTTCTAGAGTATAGAATCTAGACCCTGAATTCCTTGAGGGCCAGGATTTCTGTTCGTCGTTGTACCTTCTACGCTTAGCATGTATTAGGCGCTTGATTCAATCTATGAGCGACTGTGTTAATTCATCTAATACTGCAGAGTTTGTTCGGACCGGATTCTCAAATATTTCAAGACCTGGTCCTCTATTTGGAGTGCTTCACGCTGGAGGGAGATTCTCCCTCCAACCCCCCAGGCAAATTGCCTTGATTTGGTGGAAGGGGAAAGGGCGTGGATAAGAGTTACTCCTTCAAGGGTGAGCTCTATTTACACGCTCTGGCACCGAGAGGGTTACAGCAACCCCGGGGGTGGAGCCCTGCCGGTGCCACCTGCTGAGGGGCGGCCCGGCGCCTGCGCCCTGGCCTGTAGCTGGTCTACCTGCGGGGGCCTGGCCGAAGAGGAGCGCTTGCGCTCTGGGCCTTTTCCGCTGGGGGGAAGTCTCGCGGGGGCGGGGCGGGGCGGGGCGGGGCCGCGCCGGGAAGTTCTCGCGGGACCGCGACGAGGAGCGGAAGCGAGGCGGCAGTACCGCTTCAGCGACCGGACGACGACGACGGCGGCGGCGGCGGCGGAGACTGTGGCGGTGACGGCGGCGAGAACAGTCGCTGCCCTTGGGGAGCAGCAGCGGGGTCGGCGGCCGCTCGCACCGTTGCGGAGGGGCCGGCCGGGCGCGGAGCGGAGCAGCTGCGCCACGGTGAGTACGGCCGGCGGCGGCGGCGCTGCTCCCGTGCCCCTTCCTCCCCTCTCCGCAGCGGGAGTCGGCCCGGGGGGCCCGGGCCTGCGTACCGAGGGCTGCCGGGCCTGGAGGTCGGGACAGTGAGGAACGGGGCGGGGAGCGGAATCCCTGGGCTCCCCGGGAGCCCAGTTTCCCCTTCTGGGGCGCTTCCTTCCTGGGGACCTTTCCTCCCCTGACCGTTGGCTCGGGACAGAGCTTCGGACCCCGGGGCAAGAGGCTGGGGGACTCCTAATTAAATTTCGTGCCGTTTTCGTGGGGGTTTGCCCAGAAGGGGCCCAGGAGAAGCCCGAGAGCACGGGGTACTCATTCTGTGAGTCAGTCTGACTTGGTCCGGGAGGCGGGGGATTCGCAGAGGGCTGCAAATGTGATTGATGCCCTTCGACCTGCACGGTCACCAAGTCACCGTCTCCTGGTGTTTCGGGGCCGAATTTTGGGAGGAAACCCACCAACCTTATTAATACTGTGAGTGAGGACGTTTGCTACTGGAGCCAGTCAAGATGCCTTTGCTTCTGTAGCGCCTTTTTTTTTTTTTTTTCGTTTTTGACTAGTCTCTGAAAAACATTTGTCAAGAAAAATAAGCAGCAGTTGATTGGAATGCTGCGAGGAAAGATTTCAGTAAGAGAGGGGAGGGAATCACTGGTATTTTTCATTTGCAGCGCTCTCCGTGTCTATGATTTACATGTGAGTTATAGCTTATTTAGGGAGTTAAACTAGGCTGGCTTCAGATGCAGTAAGAATATAATTTGCAGAGGAGCCAAGTGCCTCGCGGTCTGACTTTTGGTACTGTGGATTATCAGAAAAAAGTGGGAAAGACACGAGAGAAATTAGCATTAGTTTCTTTGGCTTTCTAGTGCCTCTTTCACTTTGTGCTCCCCAGTTGCCTTCCCTTTCTATTTCTCTCCATTCCACTGCGGACACTAAATGTTTACTCCTATAATGCAAGTCACTTGCCCCCTCCCCCCACTTTTTTTCTAATCTACTTCCCCTTCCTCTTTTTTGTCCCCTCTCTGGCATAATTTTTCGAGGTTTCGGCTCTTTGGCACAATTCGTTTTTTCCCTCATATAAAGATCCCGTTTCTCTCCCGGGAAGATGCCCTCTTTCCTGCTTTATTCTTCATTTTTGAGCGTCCACTGTGTTCCTTCAGTCTGCCAGAAGGGTTGCTAGAGAGCCATGCGAGACTTAACGTTCTCCCTGGGAACTGGGAGGCGCAAAGGATTGAATTCAGCTCTAAGTAATCAATACTGCCACTCGGTCACAGGTGTAGCTTGTGTTTTTGCGTTTTAATTGTTTTCTTCACTTTTAGATCATGTTGTTGTGCCTGCTCATGCTTTTCTTCTTAGGTCTCTTTTATGTTAGTAAGGGAGATTGGGTCATTTTGGGGCTTGTGTGACTTCTTTTTGGCTTTTAGTGGGGGTGGTGAATGTTAAAAACGAAAAACAACCATAGTCCTATATTACAATAGAATTAAGATAGCTTGAAACATTTAAGGGAATAGAATTTATTTAGACCATTGATGAATTAATTAAAGCTTGCCCGTTGTAATAGTACTAATTTATTCTTTACCAGCCTTCTAAGATAAGGTGTCTTTTCCTGCATCTGTTATAATCAGCCTTCTTTGTTATTGGGTTTGTTTTTTGTTTTTTTTGACAGAAAGAAAGAAATTTGTTCTCTTGCTCCTTCCTTTGTTCAAAATTTTCTGAATCCCAAAATTAAAAGTTAATTCTTGTAATCAGCTCTCTTTGATACTAAAAGAAAGCATTTAAATGTTTGAGGCAGTTTCCTTCCTCAGCCAGTGTATTCAGATTTGAGGGACTACTATTAGGTTTTAAATACTAAGTTGGTGGTACTTAGAGATTTTTCTCAATAATTCCTGTTATGTTGCACGTTATGCCACAACAATTCTAATTGTTACTTAGAACAGAAGAGTAATAGATTTTGGAGAAATGAAGTAATACAGAGTAGAGACCCACCATGGTCTCCTGAGAGAAACTGATACTGATAGTTACTTGCTTAATTCAGAAGAACTTTCCAGCACTCCTGAATGGCCATTGAGAGCCTTTCATTTTATTTGTCAAAGTTGGGTTTTTCCCAGTTATGCCAAGTGAATATGAATTATTGTCATTTTATGCAAAGACTTTGTAGTGCATTGTCTGAGATGCAAAGTTTAAAATCTAGTCAAGGCACCCTTACAGCACAGCAGTGATTTTTTAAATTTAGCATGCATAAGAATTACCTGTGAATCTTACTTAAAATTAGGTTCCGGGCTAAGGCCACTACCTTGCCGAACTCCAGAAGGCACCTCACAGTGAAATTAGTCCCTGAATGGGGTGAGTTTGATGTAGCTGATCCAAGAACCAAAACTGTTGTTACAGGATGCACCCGTAAATTAATGAGACTGAAATGTGGCTTTAAATTACTCAAAGGTACACTTTCTGTATATACACAGTAAATGTTTAAAAGCCCAGTAGAATCAGTGACTACAGATGTGATTAGTTTTATATATGTGAATATTTGAGCATTGTTAGGACTTGATTTGGAGGTATTTAATTTTAGTTCATACTTAATAGACTGTTAATTTGCCTACCAGAGCGTTCCTCTGAGTCCATATGTAAATGGAAGTTCTAGATTTACTGAGAACATGTGGACCGATATTTGAAGAGGTACTGGTGATGCTGGTTTAATACCTCTTAGCACTTTATGCCAGGGACTCAGCATTTACAGGTGCTGTCTCTTTTAGTTAGCAAAATGACCTTATAAACTGTAGATGCTATTATTTTCCCCATTTTCCAGCTGAGGGACACTAGGGATTAGAGAATGTAAGTTATTTCTCCAGTGTTGCCCACCTAGTTAGTAAGTGGTACAGTGACAGTTGAATCCAGGTCTAACTCCAGAGCACCAGTAAGATTTGTTTTTGTTTTTTCTGACTTACAAAAGCAATACATGCTTATAGTAAAGACAATGAAAGTACAATTGAGGTGTATGGTACAGAAAGTAAAAATATTCTGTGAACTGGCTTCCAGAGGTAATCATTGTTAACCTTTTGAATTTTTTTTTTTTTAACACGCACTGATATATTATTTTATGAAAGTATGATAAACTAATTTTTCTGCAGTTTTTAAAAAAACTTGATAATAATGTATCTTGATATATAGAAAGATATTTCTTGTTATGCTCAGGGATACATGTATTTTGCACATGGTATTTGTGTCACTATTTTAGTGAGATAAATCTGGGACATGGCATTGCTTGTCCAAGGGTATGTATTTTATTTTATTTTTTATTTTTATTTTTTTTTGCGGTACGCGGGCCTCTCACTGTTGTGGCCTCGCCTGTTGTGGAGCACAGGCTCCAGACGCGCAGGCTCAGCGGCCATGGCTCACAGGCCCAGCCGCTCCGCGGTTTGTGGGTTCTTCCCGGACCAGGGCACGAACCCGTGTCCCCTGCATCGGCAGGCAGACTCTCAACCACTGCGCCACCAGGGAAGCCCAAGGGTATGTATTTTAAATTTGTCAATAGATGCTGTAAAATTACTCTCCAAAAAGATTGAACTAATTAATTCCCTGATAGAGTGTGAGCTCTGTGGTGGTTTTATTTTTATAATCCAGTACTAAGCCTATTGTTAGGCATATAGTAGCTGTTCAAAATGTTACTTTAATCAACACTGGATAAAGAGTCTGAGAATCTCTTTATCCATAGTATCGCAGAGACTGGATGTTATAAATCTTTAAAAAATTTGACAATTAGTAGGTGAAAGAAATCTCATTGTTTTAATTTGCCGATTTTTGTTTGTTTCGGTTTTTTTGGCTGCGCCATGAAGCTTGGGGGATTTCAGTTCCCCAACCAGGGATTGAACCCGGGCCATGGCTGTGTAAGCCTTAATTTTCCATTTTTAATAATGAAGACAAACATCTAATATGTTTTAAGCAGAGTCACGTTTTAACTTAGAGTGACTTAATGTCAGGCTCTGTCTATAGCGCTTCATATATGTCTACTATCTGTATTACCTAATTCAATGCCCAGTGAATTTTATAAAGTTGGTGATATTATACCCATTTTACAGATGAGAAAACTGAGGCTTGTTTAAAAGCCTTGCCCAAAATTATAGCTGGTAAGCATCAAGGTCATTACTTGAACTTGGGGTCAGCCTGCCTTTACAAACCATGCAGGCTTAACACTAAGCTATACTGGCCCAGTGAAGTGTCGCATATTTTATTTTCTGTGAATTTTGGGAAGAAGAGAGTTGAATGGAAGACAGAAAATAAAATCCTACAAATACCTTTAGGAGACTGCAGTTTACGATACAGTGCGTATTGCTTTAAATGAACAGTTCAAGCTGCACTTGCCTTGTTAAAATTCTCTGCTTGTGGTGGGCTGCAGGGTGTGTGCTGGTAACAGTTCAGACATACTCTGTCATCAGGCTTCAGGGTTAAATGTACTCCCAGCCCATTTTCTTGAGAAATTTACAGCAACATATACTCTGTTAAAAACATTATACATTGTGTCCACTTTCAGATTTCTTTCTTCCTTTTAAAGTAATTAATGATGTGTATGTGATAGAATTTTTTTGTCTTTAATGAAACACACCCTTTTGAATTTCTTGAGCCTGCATGTTTTTCAGTGGATAGCCTAAAACCTGGCCTTCTCAAGTTTTCTCTGTGAAACGCTAATTTTTACTTGGCACCACCGCAAAAGTATTGATTGGTTGGTTTTCATTCCTATTAAACTGTATCTTACAAAGCAATTGTTACTTGAAACACGATTTTCAAGAGTGTTGTCTGTTTAAGTTTTCTCTAGGAAACCTGTGGTAGATAAGTTGAGTAACAGCAGGAGAGCAAATGTTGAAAACTCTTGGTTTTTATGGTCTGGCTGTTCAGTCACACTGCAGTTGTCTGGAATCATGAATGACATAGAAGTTTATGCCCTGTACTGCATAGTACCTTGACAGTGACAGTGCTTTAGGTTTCTGTCTGATTTCTGTTTTTCAAAAATGAAACTTTTAAAGTTTTTTGGATCTGCGCAATTATTCTTCAACTTCCCATCATTGATACATAGTCCCAACAATCAGACCTGAAGACCAGTGAAAATAAATGGTCAGGTCAGGGTATGGAAAATATTGATAGGCATGTAGCGGAGATTTTGGAGCAGCTGTAAAAAGTTTTAAATAGGTACACACTGGAAAGTAGGCAAAAAAGGAGAAACAGTTATTAATTCCGGGAAAAATTGAAGGATTGTACTAGAAAGGAAGGTTGGTTACCATACATTATATAAATCACCAGTGAACAATGTTTCGTAATGTAATAACTACTGCTTAAACCGGAATATGTGGCATTACTGGGATGGGGCAACGCAGAATTGGCAGGGGCGGAACAGCTAAGTCCTCATCTTTCAGGTGATAGGTGATGGCTGGAATAAATTAAGAAACAGCAGTAGAAGGGTGTTATTTAGAAATACTGTGAGTAAAGAGAAAGCTAAAATCAAAATTGAGGGTGATTGCTTGTGAGTGTTGGGGTAGGGAATTGCTCTTTTTCATAAGCCTTTTAATGCTCTGACTTTTAAAATTATATGGATTCATTTGATAAATAAGTAACTGTGGTGAGTATAAGTAAAGGGTGTTTAAGGTCACACGAAAATACTGAGACTAATTTTTTTTTTTAATTTGCTGGGACTCTTTTTGCTTTCCTGTTTTAGAGCCAGCACAACATAGGATATCCTAGGTATGGCCTGATAGAATGAATTAAACGTTGGTTTAGTTTATTAGTTTACCTGCAGTGGAATGTTTGACCTTCAGAATTCGGCTGAAGGACTTTTTATTACCGGGTGATTCTTTCCTCCTTGGTAATACTCATTTCCCTCTAACCTTAGTATTCCCAACTGGTTTACTCCTTAGTCCTTTTGTAGCTATGCTTGATTAATGCCCCAGTTGTTAACTTTAGAACAAAAGAATAATAATCACTCGTGCCCCTCAAATGAGGTCTCTGCTAGGTGGTAATTATACACCAAAGGGTGTCACTATAAATAATCTGTCCCCGTTCTGCCAGTGTCAGTGTTGTTTTCTGCTTTTATTTAGCCTGTATGAAAACAGTGACTGACAAAAGAAGAATGGGGCTTCGTTTTCCTTTAGTTACGGGAAGGTCTAGGTTGTGTCCCGTATTCAGGGCTCGAGACTCCTCACTTCCGCAGTGATTGTACTGCCCAGCTTCACCATCACCTGGTACACTACCTAAGGGTTATTACAGAATCTTTGCCTGCGAAATGCAGTTTGGATCAGTCTAGTACTCCCCTGGCTCCGAGAAAAGCGCCTGTTCTCAGGGGTAACTGTGAGAGGCTTCTGTTTGGCTTTTGGGCGGTAGCTAAGATTCTGAAAAAGGGATTGCTTTCAAGTGTAGATTAGGACTTCAACCTTGCTCCATAGGCTAGTTAGGAATAATGCAGAGGCTGCTTTTGGAATGCTGAACCTTGGACGTCTATTTTCAAGGGCTGTTGGGGCCCCCGAAGTCTTGGGGGTCTTCGAGGGATAGGGAGCCTTCTGCACGAGCAGGTCTCCACCCACCAAAGGCTCTGAGCTGGATTTCCTTTCTCTGGTCACCTGAGCTTGCCGGTCACAGTTGGCAAGTGGAGAGGGAGAGTTGCCTATGCTGAGAGTAGCAAACTGAATAAGAAAGTGGTTCCACTTTCCTAGGGGCAGACCAAGGTTTAGTTTCTGAGAACAGTTAAAGCAGCTCAGGACCACAGCCCACGTTGCTGGCTTTTGACTGTGGATAGGGGACCCAACATTTTCAAAACACCAGAAAGGTTGGCAGGGAGAAAGGAGGGAGAGAGGCCTCTATAACTGAGAAAAGTAGGGTGCCATCCCGAGGGCGAGGCCTTTCTTTGCGTGGATTGCATTTCGTGCCTGGAGAAGAGCGTGAGGGGCGAGGGAGGAAAGGCGGAGACCGTTCGGACTCCAGCCGGTTCCTGCACACAGAACACACCCAGCGGGAGGGAAGAGGAAGTGTGTTCTGGAATAGCTTGAGCAGCTGCCGCCATTGGCCGGCAGGCCTGTCAGTTGCCTGGGGGCCGAGGCTGGAAAGAGGAAGGAGGAGCTCAGGGCTCCTGCCTGGAAGGGAGGGAGGAGGGCTGAGCCAGGCCGAGCCAGGGGGCGTGGGGGCTGGGGCGGCAGGCCGACTGGCAGGGCGGGGCTGCCTTCGATCCGGCCACTTCTCTCAATCATTGCTCTTCTGATTCAGGGTGGCATTGTGTGTCCCGGCGCGCAGGAGCGAGTCCCAGCTGAGAGGCGAGGCTGAGCCCAGAGCACTGGGTTGCTTCAGCAGGGAAGACTCCCTTCTCCCCTGCTTCAGGCTGCTGAGCCCTGAGCCCCGCTCAGAATGGAAGCCATCGCCAAATATGACTTCAAAGCCACCGCAGACGACGAGCTGAGCTTCAAAAGGGGGGACATCCTCAAGGTAAGTGTTGATGCCCAGCAAACGCTCAGATGGCTTCTCCTTGTACTCACCTGCCTTCTTGTGCCCTGATAACACACAAAGAAGCTGTGCTTGTTCTCTTTCATTGCCCACTTTTAACATTCACCATCCTGTGTGATTTGGAGAGCTAGTGCTGAGTGAATATCAAACGTGACTTCAGAGGGTTGGTGTGATGTGTGGTCTTAACTGCCTTTGTGTGAATGCCTTGAGCAATTCTGTGCTTCTTGATATTGGTAACTCAGGTAAAGTCAGAACAATGTGATTGTAGTGAGGAAGCGTATGAGCAGATTGGGTTACCTGATCTACTAGAGTTATATAAAAAAAAGTGAGAGGATTTTTTTAAAAGACCCAAATTTGAAGTATTTTTGTAAAAGCACTCAATTAGTCTTATCTTACATAGTCAAAATATTTTTGTTTCTGGAATGTGATCCTAGTAGGTTAGAAATTAATTTCCCCTAGCTTAGAGAGGTGGTTAGAAGTACATGCCAAAACTCGTTAAAGAACCTCAGTGTATTCTTATTCTTTGTGAAACAACTAATGGAGTTCTAAATGACAAGGTTCCACTTGCTGTTGTACCAGTCAGATTTCGATTTTCTTGAACTTGAGGAGCAGTTACCCCATATTAAACTCTGATTGCACCAAAGAAACCTGCTGACAGTTTAAAAATAAGCTTCCTTACAGTTTGCAGCTCATTTTGAGCCCCACTATTTACATGAGGTTCGCCTTCCACCTGGCATGTGTTAATTATGTTGTTTACCCAGTTGACTCGAGCAGCGTGCTCTTTTGGATATGTAATTTATTTTTACATGGGTGGGTGTTATCAAATAGTGTATCAACTCTGAGGAAAACCTAAAATTTAATGTTTGAGTCTTCACTGTGTCTCAAGTTTTGACTTTTTTCCTCTAAACCTGATTATTGGAATTTGCCATCCATTTCTTTACTACTGTTGAATGAAATTATTAGGATTTTATAAAGAAGAAGAAAGTGGAAATACAGAAATATGATTCTTTATAAAAGGACTAGTGACTTTTGTTTTTAAGTTTTGTAGACGTACGGAGAGTTATTATTTTGTTCACTGCCCAAGGTGTAGAGTTCTGCTCTGAAGTTAGTTTTTGTAAACTACTACTGCACAGTAGTTTTTGTAATGTTAGAAATGTAGGTTGCACTTCATAGAAGGTGATAAAGAGCCCTTTAAGGAGAAGGAAACTGAGAGCTTTTTTTTTTTAAACATCTTTATTGGAGTATAATTGCTTTACAATGGTGTGTTAGTTTCTGCTTTGTAACAAAGTGAATCAGTTATACATATACATATGTTCCCATATCTCTTCCTTCTTGCGTCTCCCTCCCTCCCACCCTCCCTATCCCACCCCTCTAGGTGGTCACAGAGCACCGAGCTGATCTCCCTGTGCTGTGTGGCTGCTTCCCACTAGCTATCTATTTTACGTTTGGTAGTGTATATATGTCCATGCCACTCTCTCACCTTGTCACAGCTTACCCTTCCCCCTCCCCATATCAAGTCCGTTCTCTAGCAGGGCTGTGTCGTTATTCCTGTCTTGCCCCTAGGTTCTTCATGACCTTTTTTTTTTTTCTTAGATTCCATATATATGTTTTAGCATATGGTATTTGTTTTTCTCTTTCTGACTTGCCTCACTCTGTATGACAGTATCTGGGTCCATCCACCTCACTACAAATAACTCAATTTCGTTTCTTTTTATGGCTGAGTAATATTCTATTGTATATATGTGCCACATCTTCTTTATCCATTCATCTGTTGATGGACACTTAGGTTGCTTTCATGTCCTGGCTATTGTTAATAGCTGCAGTGAACATTTTGGTACGTGACTCTTTTTGAATTATGGTTTTCTCAGGGTATATGCCCAGTAGTGGGATTGCTGGGTCATATGGTAGTTCTGTTTTAGTTTTTTAAGGAACCTCCATACTGTTCTCCATAGTGGCTGTGTCAATTTACATTCCCACCAACAGTGCAAGAGTGTTCCCTTTTCTCCACCCTCTCCAGCATTTATTGTTTCTAGATTTTTTGATGATGGCCGTTCTGACCGGTGTAAGATGATATCTCATTGTAGTTTTGATTTGCATTTCTCTAATGATTAATGATGTTGAGCATTCTTTCATGTGTTTGTTGGCAATCTGTATATCTTCTTTGGAGAAATGTCTATTTAGATCTTCTGCCCATTTTTGGATTGGGTTGTTTGTTTTTTTGATATTGAGCTGCATGAGCTGCTTGTAAATTTTGGAGATTAATCCTTTGTCAGTTGCTTCATTTGCAAATATTTTCTCGCATTCTGAGGTGTGTGTGAGCTTTTTGACGGTATTCTCAAAGTCAGCACTAAATTAATCAGAAAGCAGACAGAACCAGCTATAGGTTTTAGAGAGAAATACATCATCTGTTTCTATTTCTTTAGCTAGAAATCGGCAATCATAACTTAGACTACTAAATTACTCTGTATCATTGATGTACTGAGGAGATAATTTGGTGTTTTCTTAGGTGATTACTATTTTCAGCAGATAACCTGCTCCTGATATCATAATAAGATTGGCTACTCAGATAAAGGGAAAAAAGATTGGCTCCTCAAGTAGCCACGTTTGTCACTTGTACAGAAATGCTTTGGGGCCAAGCTTGGGGGGTTTTTTGGTTTGTTTGTTTACTGAAATACAAATCAGATTTCTCCATTAAGTTTACCCTAGAAACTTGAAACTTGAGCCTGGAAGTTCATATTTTTTCTCTTAGTCTATCCAGTTGCACATTTAGCACTAAAGCAACAAATCAAAACAAAAGTGTGAACTTTGAGGTCTGTTTTAAAGAATTTTTAGACAAGAACTTTCCCTGTTTACTGCCACTAAATTTAGTCTTGGACCATGAACATTTTATAAGTTCTCCACCTTAAATTGGTAAACTTCTTGAACAAGTGTAATGTCCTTCTTTCCCATCCTACAATTAGGATGGTACTGTTTAATATTCCCCCAGAAATTTTTATGATGGGAGAGAAAGTGAATCAGAGTGCTCACATTTACTTTCAGATTTTCTTTGGGGAGAGAGAAACATACATATATTTGGTTCTTTCCAGTTTGGCAGATAACTGGCATATGAAGTCATAATGCCATTATTGCTTTTGAATGGTGGCCGTTAGCTGTTTGTTAGTAATCTTGTGGCTTTACTCCAAAAAATAAGTGATGATACAGTAGTTGCCCGTTGTCTCATAATTCTGTGAAACAGCTGAGTGAAGAGGAGGGACATTGCTTTGTCTTAAGCACTATTAGTTTAAAAAAAAAAAAAAGGCAGCGTTTTCTTCTTTGATTATTCAGGGAGTAACTGGCTTCATTTGAGTGGCTCTGATTTGATTTGGTCACTCTTTAGGATGTTAGTTGTGAGCCAGATCATGTTCTGAAGTGTCTGGAAATCATTGACCAGTTTCCCTCGATTGAAATATGGATCTATTTACCCTCTGTTGATAAAAGGGACATGTGCACGTGGGTACTGAGTACATTTTACTTGAAGATAATGAAATAGAAAGGGGCTCAGCCCTCTGCCTATGACCAGGTTCAGGATTACACCCTCTCACTGTCTTGGAGTTCCTGGTTAACTTTTGCTGAATGTTGACTCGTGTCCCCCAGCAGACCACTTCCTTACTCTCTGTCCACATGTTGACTTGTACTGCCCTGAGAAGAGAGAGCAAATTAAAAACATCTTACTGGAAGCCGTAAATAGAACTTAATGCTTGGATATATCTGCCTTTGTTAATTTCCCTCTTATAAAAGCTTGTGTTTTTCTTTGGGAGGGGTGGGGAGGGCACTGGGGCTAGGTATGGAAGAAATTGCTCTTCCTTAGTGGATGAAATGAACCTAAATTTCCCCACCGTTGTAGGGCAGCCTTGAGATAGCCCCAGGGGTTCTCCACTGAAAATGAGGCCCCTGAATACTCTGTCCTGGGCACACAAAATGCCTGAGCTTACCTAAAAGTTGCGTCTGCCATCTAGGGGCTTCTGTACATGTATTTATAGTTCAGACAGTGCTGCATAGGAATGAAGAGACTGTTCTGAGCTCTCAAACCTGTGCTCATTGCATTCTGTAGCTGGGTGGTTATTTTCTATCAAGACAGACCTTAGACTCTAGAAGAGAACCAACAGTAGGTCATCTCAATATCTTCTTCTCTGCCTGGCACGAACTTCCTTTACCAGTTTCCTAAACCGCTTTAGAACTAGGTCTTGGGTTCAGGGCTGATGACACTATTTTACTGTTACATTTACAGAGCGTCTCCTTGAGCCACATCCTGGGGTAAGTTGCTTTGAGGGTTGGGGGAGAAATAGAAGATGTACTTTCTCCCTTCAGGAACTCTAAAATCAAATAAGAGAAGTGAGGTTAGTATGTGAAACAGTATGTGACAGTGTGTAAAATTAGAGGATCTTTATTTTTTTAATAAATTTATTTATTTTATTTATTTATTCTTGGCTGCATTGTGTCTTCGTTGCTGCACATGGGCTTTCTCTAGTTGCAGCGAGCGGGGGCTACTCTTCGTTGCACTTCACAGGCTTCTCATTGCGGTGGCTTCTCTTGTTGCAGAGATGGGCTCTAGACGCGCGGGCTTCAGTAGTTGTAGCGCATGGGCTCAGTAGTTGTGGCTTGCGGGCTCTAGAGCACAGGCTCAGTAGTTGTGCCACATAGGCTTAGTTGCTCTGCGGCATGTGGGATCTTCCCGGACCAGGGCTTGAACCCGTGACCCCTGCAGTGGCAGGCGGATTCTTAACCACTGCACCACCAGGGAAGCCCTAGAGGATCTTTAGAACAGGAAAAGACTTCCTTATTTTACAGGTGAGGAAATGGTGGCCCATGGAGGTTAATGATCTATCCAGGATCACAGCTATTAGTACTTAGTGCTCAACTGGTATTTAACAGAATGCTGAAGTTGTGTTACACACTGTAACTGCCAGTGTAATTTTGAAGAGAAGAGATTGGTGAGAGCCGAAGTTCAAGAAAGCTGTGTGGAAGAGGCATGACTTGGACTGGACCTTGTGAAGGCCAGGACAGGGCTAAGTGAGGAGAAGGGAGGGGCGGGGGCTGTGCTTGTTGTGTTTAAGACAGGAATGCTAGAATAAGGTTATAGGCTGTGACGGAGTGGAAAATAAGGTAGAACTGGAGCCAGATAAGAAAAACCCAATAAGAGTTTGATCCTGTCCTTAAGCCTCTGAAGGTTATCAGCTGATGACGAAAGTGTCCTGTGTGTATAGTGGAAGTGTCCTGTGTGGATAGTGGATTGCAAGGAGGGAAGTCTGGAGTCCCAGCCTGGCAGGTTCCAGTAATCAGGTTGTGAGATAAGTGCCTGTACAGGTATAGGAGACTAGGAATGAAGGACAGGGGGTGCTTTGAGGAAAAGAAAAAATAACGGGATTTCTGCCTGTCAGCTGGGGGTATTTCAATAAGTCTCCTGTGTAACTGAGAAAAGAGCGTCCATGGAGTATGCTCCTGAGAGCCAGGAATGTGAACTAGAGTGTGATTGGTTCCAGTTTTCACAACAGCTCTAAGTCCTGCATTTCAGTACATGAGTCTCATTTCAGGTGTTTGAACTATCAAACCTAAAAAATAAGAGGTTGGGGTGGGGTTTTTTCTTCACTATTTCAAAGTACTAGTATCAGTATACTTTTTGAAGTATTTATTTGCCTATTGATAAGAATTGTTATCAATCTTGTTAACTAAACTCAGAATATTGCATTTAATCTTTAAGAATGAGGACAGTTTGAGTTCTCTTACAACATAATTTGTTTGCCTTTCATCATATTCATTTCCCCCCTGTCATCTGAATGGACTGTTTCCAAATAGGTGCTAAGAATGAACTTTCAGTTCCTGTACAAGACTCCTTTGGGGGTGGAGGGGGTTGCTGGCTGAAGACCAGTCGTCCCTGTTTGGAGAAAGAAATGTCTAAGGAAATGCACCGTTCCTTTGGGGTCTTCAGTTTTCACCTCTGTGAGCCATTGTAGTTAAGTCATCATTGAATAGCTACTATTTATGAAGCATTTAATATGTGCCACAAAGTTATACATGATTTCTAGTTTTGGACATCAGAAGGTTGGCATTATTAGCCCCATCTTATGGGTGCAGAAGTTAAGTAACAGGCTCAGGTTCACACATTTAGTAAGAAGCAAAGCTGGGATTTGATCTTAGGCCTGGCTGCAGTGCTCCCCCTACAGTACATTAATTCCCCTGTTAACTGTCAGGTATGAGTAAACCAGAAATATAAGCTTATCTGCAGTCCTGAGTTACTCACCTGCCAGGCATGGACAGCTGTCTTATGGCACTGCTTCTACATAGTGACGTATTGGATATCCTATCTAAGTAAGCGGAGGTTAATAATAAAAGAAATGAAGGGGGAAAAAAAGGGTCATTTCACCTTTCGGATTACCAAAGATGATAAAGACTGACCCCACCCTCTTTTGGCCAGGGTGTGGGGAAATGGGTGCTGTCACCTCCTGCCAGTGGAGGTTTGTACGAATACAATTGGTCTTTTTGAACATGGCTTGGTGATACATATTAGACCATAAAATGACCCAGCAGTTGCACTTTCAAGAATTCAATCTAAGAAAATTCACAAACAAGTTTTTTTAAATGTAGACGTGGGGGGGGTGTTTATTTCAGTGAATCTGTGTGCCACCTAGAAATTTCTGCAATTAAATTATGAAATATCATTTCCAAGATATTAAAAGGTGTAAAAATAGGCATCTTCGAATACATGGAATTACCATATTATAAAAAAAAACCTTAAGTAGTCCATCAGTGGGAGGCTACATAAACAGATTATGGTGCTTGTAAAGTGGGATACTGTGAAGATGTTAATGTTGATGTAAAACTATATCAGTACAGTATATGTGTTGCTCAGACAAAGTGTTTATGGATCCTCTTTTAAAAAGTGAAAATATATCTAATTTATTGAGTTCTTAGTATATGTCTGTGCACTAAGCTAAGTATTTTACTTGTATTTTCTTTTAATCCTCACAATAATCCTATTAAGACAGATGCTATTATCCCCAGTTTACTGATCAGGAACCTGAGGCTTATGTTAAGTAACTTGCCCAAGTTCACATTCAAATCCAGGCTGGTTAAGTCCAGATTCCATGTTCTTAACCACTACCCCGTGGGGCTTTTTTGTACCCAAATGAGGTCAGATGAGGGAGGGAGGGAGGGGGCGCGAGCCCATTTAGGGAAAATTGCTATCTATTTCTATTTGCTTATTAAATACATAGACTTCTTTCTGAATGATCCCCTAAAAGGTAACAGTTATCTCCAAGGAGCTGGATTTCAGGTGATTCTTACTTCTTTCTTGTGCTTTTTTTTTTTTTTAACATCACTTTAATTAATTTATCAGTTTTATTAAGTCAATACAGCTTTATTCAAATGGTAAGTAGTTAACATTTTGCATGTTTTACCTTGATGGATATTCTAGGAAGTTAAAGTGCTCCGGTCAGGGCTTGGTTGGTTGTGTATTTTTAATGACTGAGATTTAACCTGCTGTTAGGCTAAAGTTCACTGTGCCTATGTTCAGAGTCATAAAACTTAGACACCTTTTAAAAAGTGATTCACAACACCTTTTGGAGGAAAATCTTGGTCTTTTTGGCAGATACTTCCTGTGTTTCACCTCCTAGTGTATGTGGAATGAGAGACACCTGTGGTATTGTGCTAAAGAACTGCTCCAGGGCTAGACCCACCTTCTTCTTCTGGCAGATCTGGCCTTTTGGTCTTGGGAAGCTGACTCTCCATTGGTTCTCCCATCCTCAAAATGGGAACAATAGCGTCTACCTTCCTAGAGTCACAGTGAGGATTAAAAGAATTAATACGTTAGTGTGCTTAAAGCAGTGACCCTTAAAGTAGATAGTAATGCTACCTGCTATTAGTTTTATTAATGTTATTCAGACGCACAACTTTGATAAGAGGATGTCAGTCCTACTGCTGGCTCAGGTAACTGTTAAGTCACATGACTCGACACATAAAACTGGCTGGGTGCTTGTCCTGATACTACCTCAAACTCAGAATTGTGCAAACTTTGTCCCAGAGCTTAGCAGAAAGCATGGTATTGATGGAGGATTTTGTGAAAGACAAGTAGTTTCTCCATTCTTAAAAGTCTTTGGCCCTCTCTCAGGGTTAACCCTGAAAGCAAAGAGGTGGGTAACTGCACAGTGTCCTGTTGGGGACCTCACTTTTGTATATTTCTTGGGCTGAACAGAGCTTTGGGATTATGCTGTTGGCAAATATTAAGAAGTGATAGAAGAAACAGCCTTGGGAAAAATTCGTTGCTGTATTTACTCTAAGGATACTAAGGAATCTTTCATTATTATGTGTCCTCAGGGAGGACCTGTGGGAGAACATTCTCTCTGGTCTCCATACCTAGAATAGGCGTATTTCCCCCTCAAACAACTTTTTTAAATCTTAAGGATGCTATAAATAATGCTTTGATATGTTTCCTTCTTTATCTTCTAGGAAAGCTTAGAGCCTCCTATGGTCCCATTTCTAGCAGTCGCTCTTATACTTTCTGTCCTAATATTTTTGTTGAAACAGGTAGTAATTATTAGTGGTAAATATTTAAAGTTTTTCTCACCCTAACAATGGCTTTGATTTTTAACTAATTTATTTATTCTTTAGTTTAACAGCAGACTTTTAAAATCTAGATTTAGCAAAATGGCAAAGCCTTTTGTAGTACTTTGCTTTTGAAAAAGTACAAAAAGAATCAGTTTAGTTTTAAAGTGAGAGGAAATGCATTTTGGACCTTAAAACTGTAGACTTCACAGAGAACAAGAAAGCAGTGTGAAGGCTTCCCTGGTGGCGCAGAGGTTGAGAGTCCGCCTGCTGATGCAGGGGACACGGGTTCGTGCCCCGGTCCGGGAAGATCCCACATGCCGCGGAGCGGCTGGGCCCGTGAGCCATGGCCGCTGAGCCTGCGCGTCTGGAGCCTGTGCTCCGCAACGACGGGAGAGGCCACAACAGTGAGAGGCCCACGTACTGCAAAAAAAAAAAAAAAAGAAAGAAAGAAAGAAAGCAGTGTATGTTTTCGGTCAGAATATTGATCATGCAATGTCTTTGTGTCATTCCGTAGATCTTTTATTTTCCTAGATAAATATGTATGGTTTGAAATGGATTGCTAGAGGAAAGAATAAATTTACAGCATTTTATTTTTTTGGTTTCATTGGGTCTTTGTTGCTGTGTGCGGGCTTTCTCTAGTTGCGGCGAGCGGGGGCTACTCTTCTTTGTGGTGCGCGGGCTTCTCATTGCGGTGGCTTCTCTGTGGCGGAGCACGGTCTCTAGGCGAGCGGGCTTCAGTAGTTGTGGCTCGCGGGCTCTAGAGTGCCGGCCTAGTAGCTGTGGCATGCAGGCTTAGTTGCTCTGCGACACGTGGGATCTTCCCAGACCAGGGCTCGAACCTGTGACCCCTGCATTGGCAGGTGGATTCTTAACCACTGTGCCACCAGGGAAGTCCCTACAACATTTTATTGTCAATATTTCCATTTTTCCTTAACATTTAAAATTACTTTAATATACATTAATAGAAAAAAAAGAGGAAATTCAAAATTCTGCACGAACTCCCCACTCCAGTATTTTTACTGTTGCAGATCTCTTCTAGGCTTTGTTATTGTATAAACATTTTTATACTGCTGTAATTATAGTGGCCTTAAAATACAACATATGTTACCATTTTCCTGTTTGTTTTACTAATTATTTTTAATGGTTTAATGTTTTAAAATATTTTTAAAGTTAATGTTCTATAATTGACTTAGCTATTTCCCCATTGCTGGATACTTAGCTTGTTTCTATTAAAAGTTTAGTTTATCATCTCAAAGGAGGCTTTTGATTATGTATGATGCTCTATTGTCCAAAAGGATTGAACAGATTACCTACTTGAGGTCAAGTTGAATGAGAATGGCCCATAATCTTAGTCAGAATACATAATAGTAGTGCAGCTAATGTTGGCTTCATTTTCTGACCTCCTTTAACAATAGACTATTATTTCACAGTTTGACAGTGTTTTATAGGACTGTGAAATGATTTGTGAAATGATTAAACCTCTTCACTCAGCATCTAAGATACTTGACAACAGCATCTAGTTTTTCTGAAGCACGTTTTATTTTGTGCTGTTCCTTCAGGTGATTAATTTGCTTTTTTATAGCTGTGTCAAGTTAAGTTAATAAGTAATTTTGATAGCTGAGAAATTTGATGTGTACTCATAGATGTAGTTTTAATTCAGTTTTACTTCTCTGGCTGAATTAATCCCTTCTGGAGGGAGATAATCCATCCTCACTCATGTTTGGAAAAAGGTGGAAAGACAGACAAACCAGCTTTGTTTAGTTGATGCTGCAAATGTTTAGCTTTAGAGCCAGAAGGCTCTGCTGAGAGCTTTTGAGAAAAAAGTGGAGTGATTTATTGAAACATCCTCATGCTCTTACATGTACTGAGATATAAAGAAAAAACAGAACTATCGTGTTGGTTCTCTCTGGATGTTGGGATTATGGAGAACTGTCACTTTCTACAGCATGCATTTGTATAATGGATATTTCTACAGGCATATATTAGTTTCATAATCAGAAAAGCAGCAAAAACCAAAAACACCACAGTAGTTTTCTAGATGTAAATTTACAAGTCAACAAACATTTTAGGGTCTATTTTGATTTCTTAAAAGGAAAAAAAAATCAGCATACAGCTTCATGGAGTAAATTTGTTCATTTCTTCTTGGTGAAGACAGCACAAGCATCTCCAAGTTATCTAGGACCATTACATAGACTTTATGTAAAATAGAGAATACACAACAATAAACTAGAAGCGGGCTCGGCCCTTTTGCTTATGAACAAGTAAGATTGGCCCTAAAACTGGTCTTGCTGCCCAGATTTCTAGTTATATCTGGACCTTATATGAAACTAACGTTATGTGCTTTCTTACTTACGTAATTTTGACTTAGGTCAGTCTCCAAACTGGATTGTGGCTAGTAATGCAGCCAAATTGCAGTTCTTCCTAGGTTTAATTATCCATGTTGCCTTCCTTGTCTCCTGTCCATATTTAGTCATTTACATTTTATTTATCAACTTCTATAAAAATGTTTGGCTCTGAAAGGTAAAATTAAGAGACAAGATAAAGATTTGCAGTTATTTGTGGGTTTTAGTTATCTGTTGTGCATTGAAGAATATCAGGTGTCTTCATTTCATTCTTTTAAAATGTTTATTAGAGTTATTGAAAAGTGTAAAAGAAAGGCCATAATCCCTCCTGTCACCCAGATAACTTTTTTTTTTTTTTTTTTGCGGTACGCGGGCCTCTCACTGTTGTGGCCTCTCCCGTTGCGGAGCACAGGCTCCGGATGCGCAGGCTCACGGGCCCAGCCACTCCGCGGAATGGGGGATCTTCCCGGACCGGGGCACAAACCCGTGTCCCCTGCATCAGCAGGCAGACTCTCAACCACTGCGCCACCAGGGAAGCCCAAGATAACTTTTTGAAATAAAATAAAACAAATGTCGAACTCATTAGAAAATGTAAAAGGCAAATACTCTTCCCAGAGAAAATAACTATTCTGTTTTTCTGTAACCTTTCAGGAAGAAAGACATTTAATGAGTATAGCTATAGTTACTTTTACTGTACTTTCTGGATACGATGAGAAGCACACTGAAACCATATTCAAAATTGTAATAATGAAATTAAGCAGGCACTTCATCTTTGGAAGGAAGGATGGGGTTTCTGTTTAAATGTACTGTACCTCTTTAGAAAAAAGCAGTAGCTAGAAAGATCGCTTTGCCAGGCTATTAGAGAAGATCATAATGATTAAGACTTTAAAAGTCACATGTTAAAGCTGAGTCAGAGTAGATTTCGAACCTGAAATTGGTGTGAATTTCCCCAAAAGTTGTGCTAATATTGTCTACATCAGATATTCAGATGAATTTGTGACTAATGGCCTCACTTAGTGCTAGAAGTGGAAACTTGTAGCCCTGCAGGTCTTTCCTTGAGATTAATTACTTTATTGGTCTCCTAAATTTAGGTTACTGGTTGAGAAAGAACCAGTACTTTACTTGGAAAGTCATTCTCTTTGTGTTCAGATGCCCTTTATCTGCCTTCTTGGAGCACCTAATATAACTACATACACCTGAACAGCTGTTGTCCTTAAAGACTGTAGAAGTAATTTTCAAATTCAGTTATTAGTTTGTTGGTATTGTGTATCATAGTGTAAGCTTTCTGCATGTTCTTTCCCTCCTCTTCTTTCTTATTAGATATTAAGGGCCTCGCAAAAGGGGCATGCTTCTCATTTGCATATTCTCAGATAACCTGATGAAAAATTATTGATTACCTGCTTTTGGGGGTGTTGGGTTTTATAAATAAAAGAATAGCAGCCTCAATTTGAAGTGAACTATGGCATGTTTTTCCTTTTAATATAAATGTTTATCTTGTACTGTTGGTAGGAATGTAAATTGATAGAGCCACTATGGAGAACCTTATGGAGGTTCCTTAAAAAACTAAAAATAGAACTACCATATGACCCAGCAATCCCACTACTGGGCATATACCCTGAGAAAACCGTAATTCAAAAAGAGTCATGTTCCACAATGTTCATTGCAGCTCTATTTACAGTAGCCAGGACATGGTGGAAGCAACCTAAGTGTCCATCGACAGATGAATGGATAAAGAAGATGTGGCACATATATACAATGGAATATTACTCAGCCATAAAAAGAAACAAAATTGAGTTATTTGTAGTGAGGTGGATGGACCTAGATACTGTCATATAGAGTTAAGTAAGTCAGAAAGAGAAAAATAAATACCATATGCTAACACATATCTCCATATATATATGGAATCTAAAAAAAAAAATTGTTTCTGAAGAACCTAGAGGCAGCACAGGAATAGAGACACAGACGTAGAGAATGGACTTGAGGACACGGGGAGGGGGAAGGGTAAGCTGGGACGAAGTGAGAGAGTGGCATGGACTTATACATACTACCAAATGTAAAATAGATAGCTAGTGGGAAGCAGCCGCATAGCACAGGGAGATCAGCTTGGTGCTTTGTGACCACCTAGAGGAGTGGGATAGGGAGGGTGGGAGAGAGACGCAAGAGGGAGGAGATATGGGGATATGTATAGCTGATTCAGTGTTATACAGCAGGAACTAACACACTGTTGTAAAGCAATTATACTCCAATAAAGATGTTAAAGATAAAGTGATAGGAACTGAAAAAAATATATATATAGATGTTTATAAATACCTAGGCTGTAGCCTTAAATTTCCCTCTAAATGCTGCTTTAGTTGCTTCCCATAAATCTGGGTATGCAGTTGTTTTTGTTTTCATTAATTTCAAAATATTTTCTAATTTGTTGTTTTTTTCTTTGACCCATTGGTTATTTAGGAGTGTGTTGTTTAATTTCCACATATTTGTGAATTTCCCAGAATTTCTTCTGTTGTTGATTTCTATTTTAATTCCATTGTGCTTATAGAACATACTCTGATTTCAGTCCTTTTAAATTTATTGAGGCTTGTTTTATGGCCTGGCATTTGGTCTGTCCTGGAGAATGTTCTGCTGTGTGCTTGAGATGAATGTGTATTCTGCTTTTGTTGGTTGGAGTGTTCTCTAGATATCTGTTAGGTCTAGTCAGTTAATTATTTTTTCCTAGAGTATGTCATGATAGTTGTAGAATTTTGATGAATTCTTAAGAATACTTACCTAGTATCTTGGTGAATCATAACAACAAATTGAGTATCTCCTAGGTTAAGGGTATTATGCTTAGTGCAAAGGGTTGGAGGTATAGATAATATTTAGTAATACACTGTTTTAAGAGCTATGCTAGAGGTATGCACTGGGTGTTCTGAATGAGAACAGACTTGGTAAGACATGAGTATTGAAAAGTTTTCTGAGCTAACTTAGAAACACTCATGACTGCTTTGTCCATCCAGATATGCCTGACTTACTGAGGCCTTCTGTTTCTAACATTAGCGAAGCTTACTATCAAACTCTGAAGAGTTGTTGGAGTTGTCCTAGAACACTTAAACTTGGAAGGTTAATTGCCTTTCATTGTATTTGGCAGTTAAAAAGTAGATATGAGCCATATTGATACCAACGTGGCACATGCAGATAGCATCAAAGTAATTATGACACTTCTTTCACGTTTTGTGAAAAACTTTAGATAAGTGCCATCAATCTCAAATTTTATGCCCATGACGCTACCACCCGACTTTTTAAGGAAATATTTTTATGGAAGTAGGTTTCTATTACACATTTGCATGTAGAACATACTGAATAGTGTTTTTAAGTGGGGTTACTTTAAACTAGAACTTTCCAGGTATTGAAAATAGCATGAACTTTACACTAGTATTATGGTAACATCAGAAATGGAAAGGATTAAACATTTTATTTTCTCCAACACCATATGAATATGAATTATATTTAACAAGTTTGTGTATAGTCCAGAGTAATATACACCTGAAATCTGCTATCTAGATGTTAGTTTCTAAAGTTTAAAAAGTCTGTGGTCAAAGAAGTGGAAAATGGAATACATTTTCATGAAGCTTTTGAAAGAAAATTGCTCAAGTAAGTAAAGAAGTTCAAGATGCCTCCTCATAGACCTGTCGTTACTCAGTCGTTTATCAAATGTAAGTATGGAAGCCCCAAAATTCAGCATTCTGTTTACAGGGAGGGTAGAATAAGATGTCAGTGCTACTTGTGCTCTCAGCCAGGGTCCTTCAACAGGATCTTCTCATTAAGATAAAAGTAAAACTGCTACAGCATCTTTACTGAACATATATATATTTTAAACTTTTTTATATTGGAGTATAGTTGACTAACAATGTTGTGTTAGTTTCAGGTGCACAGCAAAGTGGTCCAGTTATACATGTACCTGTATCTATTATTTTTCAAATTC
The DNA here is from genome assembly GCF_005190385.1 of Monodon monoceros. Classification (NCBI taxonomy): domain Eukaryota; kingdom Metazoa; phylum Chordata; class Mammalia; order Artiodactyla; family Monodontidae; genus Monodon; species Monodon monoceros. The sequence continues at coordinate 30,408,298 of NW_021703786.1, forward strand.
TTTTCCTATTTAGGTTGTTACATAATATTGAGCAGAGTTCCCTTTGTGAACATAGTTTTTCTTAACATAGATTTTTTTATTTTAGAACATTTTTAGATTTACCAAAAGAAAATTGCAAAGGTAGCACAAAAAGATCCCATATATCTCACACCCAATTTCTCATTATTAACATTTTATATTAGTATAGTACATTTGTTACAATTAATGAGCCATTATTGATACATTATTATTAACTAAGGTCCTTATATTATTCAGATTTCGTTCATTTTTCCTAATGTCCTTTTTTCTGTTCCATGATCCCATCCAGGATGCTGCATTGTTTAGTTGTGTCTTCCTAAGCTCATCTTGGCTGTGTTGGCTGAACATAGATTTAAAAAAAAAATATATATATATACACACACACACACACACACACACACACACGCTTAAAGTTTAATATTCTTTTGATTCTTTGATAGTCCCTACTTAATGAAGAATTATTTTCTAAAAGCTTATAAATTGGTGTTTCTGTGGAAGATGTTATTTCTCATGTAACGCTTATTGACATTTTAAGGTTGGACCACATAAGTATTTGGCTTCCATATGCCGAATATTTACCACACTCTTCTGTACTATAGCCACTGGCCTTATATGACTTATTTAAATTTAAATTAGCTAAAACATTCAGTTCTTCACTTGCGTTGGCCATGTTTCAAGATCTTAATAGCTACACGTGGCTAGTGGCTGCTGTATTGGACAGTGCAGATACAGGATATTTACGTCATTGTAGAAAGTTTTCTTGGACAGTGCTGCTGTGGAACGTCACCACCCAAATAACAGTGTTTTTGTGTTCAAAGTATTTTGGGTTTCACTTGGAAATGCTGAGAATCACATCCTCCCTCTTGTTGCAAACCATTAGTGGTTACTCTGGTCTTTGGAGGTGAGGCCCTTGGGTAGAACTGGGACGGGGGTAGGAAAGTAGGGTGCTGCTGTGGACTAGCAGTAGAATTGGGGTAAGATTTTCTCTTTCTCGTGAGTTCTTCCCTGTCTGCACTACTCCCTCCCTTGGGAACCTTTGACTTCCCAAACCCTTTTCTCCACAGCCCTGCACCTTTTCTCCCCCAGCCCATGCAGACAGAGGCAGATACTGGGAACCTGTTGTCATCTAGTGAAACCAGAGGAGTGCTCATAGAATGGCTCCACTGGGGTGACATGTAACGTGTTGTTGAGTCCAGTGCTGGCTCTTCTAATTTGGGTTCCTTGTATCATTGGATGTGTAATGTGGTCTTGAGCTGAATGTGCAGACAGCAACATCTGAGGCACATCGAGAGAGCAGAGGCAGCATTTCTTTGAATTCAGCAAAACCATAATTATTGTGTTTTCAGAACTGTGTTTTACATAAATATCTTAGGCAAAGTCTTACTCTTGTTGTAGAGTCATTTTGTTTCTTTGGTTTAAACTGCACCAAAATTTTGCACGATTAAATATCCTCACCCCAAAAGCTCTACAGTGTTTCATTAGTGAACATATTTGCCAGTAATGTCAAATAATGGGTTGATTAATCTTTGACTATATTTAAACAATACTAGGTCAATTTTCAATTAGTTGCATCATTTCTCTGAACACTGAGCTATTTCACACCTTGTGGTCTTCAGACTTGGCGTTCCTTTTGTCTAGTGTAACCTTGGCCACCTTCCATTCTTTGTGACTTAGAGCAAGCCCACCCGAGCTCCAGAAGTCTTTCTCAACACTCTTTTCTCCCTCTGGTGCCCCAACACTGCCCCTTAGTTGTGTACCTCTGGCCGTCGGCATATTTGTTTCCCCAGGCCTCAGATTCCTGTATGTCAGCATCTTGCACAGTGCCCAGCAACATGGTCATTTAGTTTGTTGGAACAGAAGAAGCGTTGAAACCCACACCAGGTTCATTCCACTCAGTATGAATTGAGTCCAAGTTGGTATTGTCTTTGTTACCCGGTATTGCCCTGTCAGAGGTCAGACTTGGTTCTTATGTTGCCTCAGCTGTTTTTGCATTTATTTAGGTGACATAAACCAGAAATAGGAACTCTGGAATTTCTGCTATAATTTTTTATTCTCTTATTTTTTCACCACCTTAGGCTTCTTAGCTACTTTTCCTTTAAATCTCTGTAAGGTATAATTACACTTTACTCTGCATGTGATCTAAAGAATATTCAATCAGCTTTATTTTTGTTACTGTCCAAAAAACATTCCCGGTTTCCACGAATTTTTGTTTTTGGACACTTATTTCATCTATAGTCGTGGCATTTTATTTCAGCAGATGGTTCATACACATGTAAGAAATATTGCTGTAGAAGGAGATTCTAAACATTTTGGCTTTCTCTCCTGAATTTGTTCTTTATTCTTTAAGTGTATAAGAAAAACGAGAAAAAAATTTACAGGAATAGTTTGAAGTAAGCCTGTTGATTTGTTCTAATTTACATAGTTTACACAACTCCCAGCCTTAGAGAGGAAGAACACTCGCAGGGGCTGGATCTCGGGAAGAAGAATCTTATCGGATGTTCTCCTGAGTTTACTTCACTGCTAACAATGAGGTGGGTTGGGGGAAGAATTTCTTCTTGTTTTTCAAGCTTTGCCAGAACACTTTGCTTACAAGCAACTGTGCGAACTCTTACTGGTGTCCCTGTATTTCCAGGGACGCTTTCTGACCTCCTGTTAGCGACACAGCTAGGACTGGCCATGTGCTTTGTGGTGCCAAACATAGCTGAAGCAAACCTGGAAGGCATCCAACCTGAACAAGATCCTGAAGTCAGAACGAGCAAGTGCTGCAAATGCTCTTAGTCAGAGTCTGGAAAGTCTTCAGAAGAAATGAATGCAGGCGGATCTGACAGGCTGACGAAAATTTGTTCATAGACTGACATTTCAGTTCTTCTAGGTCCTGAGTAGTTGGTTTCAGTCAACAAGGCACCAGTATCTCCTTTTAAATTTGCTCATAGAAGCCAGCTCTTGGAATGTATGCATCCTGGTGATAAACCTGGAGCTTGAATGTTGTTAAGATATTCAGAAAATAATGAATTTGCAGCTCTAGTAGGACCTGGCTTTAACCTTGACTCTGTAAGTCAATCTAAGCCTCAGCTTTAAGCATTCATTAATTTTAAGTGTTTGTGCCTTTTCATTGGTGATATGATGGTTCATGTTTTGAGTAAATACTGCTGTCCTTAAAGCAAAGGAGTACATATGTTTTGAGTTGTTTTTCTAATTGTGGTAAGTATACTAGAGGGTCAGTAAGTTCTTTTTTTTAGGCGGCGGGGGCTGTGTTGGGTCTTCATTGCTGCACGCAGGCTTTCTCTAGTTGTGGCGAGCGGGGGCTACTCTTTGTTGCGGTGTGCGGGCTTCTCGTTGCGGTGGCTTCTCTTGTTGCGGAGCACAGGCTCTAGGCGCGCAGGCTTCAGTAATTGTGGCTCACCGACTCTAGAGTGCAGGCTCAGTAGTTGTGGCTCATGGGCTTAGTTGCTCTGTGGCACGTGGGATCTTCCTGGACCAGGGATCAAACCTGCGTCCCCTGCATTGGCAGGCAGATTCTTAACCACCGTGCCACCACAGAAGTCCCAGGGTCAGTAAGTTCCTAAACACCATCGCTGTCTTGAGTGGTGCCATCTTAAATAGGCTGGTTGGCTAGAGTCAGAAAGTGAGCCTTTGACCAGCCCAGCCCATACCAGCCCACAGTCCTTGTCTCAAGGGTCTTACATTGTGACTCTCTGGATGAGCGCAGAAGAAGCAAAGGAATAAACTGGCATTTTTCTCAATACCAGGGTAGATCAGCATCTTTCAACTGAGTAAAGCAACATATGGTTGTTTATGCCTTCTTAAATTTTTATATCTTTTGGTTGTGGCCTTATAGTGTAAAGAAACCTTCAGTTTTGCTAGAACTTTAAGCTGCTACTCCTTGTTCCAGCTTAAAATCATTTAAATAAGATAGTTTTGATATATCCCATTTTGAACTCTGAGGAATATCTAGTGGCACATTGACACAAAATGTAGAAAATCATAACATATTATATTGCTTTTTTTTTCAGGTTCAACTAATATTTATTGCATACTTAACCCACACCAAGAACTGTGCCAGCACTCCCTTTATAATATCTCATCCAGTCCTCTAAATAACCCTACAAAGAATATATTAGTATCCTCCATTTCTACAGCTGAGAAAACTTGACTAAAAAAAGTTAAGTAATCTGTGCAAGGTCACACAGCCAGTAACTAGAGACCCAGAAATGAAGTACAGGTAGCCTGACTTAAATTCTAGCATGCTTTCTGCTGTTGATTAGACTGTCTCCTAAATTTCATCAGTTCTTTAAAGTAAGGTAATCTGTTACCATGTCCAAGGTACATAAAAATCTCTAACACAGTTCAGGGAGATGGTGCTCTGACTGGGTGAGCTGAATATCTGGATTCATGTGGTAGTTCTGTATTTCATTATAAATTAATATATAGGTATTGTGGCTAACTGGCAAGTCTCTTGTGAGTTCCTGCTACACCTCTGGGGAAACTGACAAAATGGAGTTCCTGAAAAAGCAGAGAACCAGTGTTATCCAGATACAGTTTATTTTAAGGACTTTCCTTTACAGCAATATGGCTTCTTCTGCTTTGCTCTTTAGGCAGAGAAGGCTTTTAATTCAATGTCTGACTGATTTAAACTATGACACATTTCCTCCCTGACATATTACATTTCTCTCTTTTTATATACTACATTTAGGTTGGTCTGGAAGCTTTTGAGTGTGTGCCAAGTAGACAGTCTCAGTCTAGCGGGGACTTAGAGTTGACCTGGTGAGGCTCTGTATACATATTTGTGAAACAGTTTGTAAAGAAGACAGTTATAGGAAGTATGTCTTCTGATTAAACGATGATTTAGAGGATTTATAGCAAGATAGAATCAGATGTAGTGATTGTGTACTATAACTAAATAATTTTGGACTCAAGGTACTAGAAAATGGTAGCTTCCATCCGAGTAATCAGAGCCTTCTAGGTGGGAGGAACATGAGAACAGAGATGGACTTGAACATAGAGATACCTTACTGAAGGTAAAGACTGAAGGTAAAGTTTTCATATGGGCCCAGAAAATTAGCTCTTATTGAGCTCAGACAGACTTGGGAGCCAGGCAGGCTCTGTACCAGGTACTTTGCTCTTTAATCCTCTCAACAGCTCAGTGAAAGAATTTTTTCCAGTGTGTTGACAGACAGGTTGAGTAACTTGTGTAAAATTGCACAGGTAATCGGTGGGAGAGTAGACTTTTGAGCAAAATCTGATCTCGTTCACATTTTGAACGGTGGACTGATCAGAAGGCAGGCATTTATGTTGATGAAACAGCAGCGTTTTCTAACAGGTCCTGGAACAGTGAGTTTACCCAAATGGTGTTTTAGAAAGACTGTTTTGAGTAGTACAGGATTAAAGAGGAGAAAGATTAGAAGCAAGATGGAGCGTAGGGATGAAGAGCCCAGGCGGGAGCCAGACCATTTGGATTCAGACTTCAGCTTTGCTGTGCGCCATGGTTGTCATGATGTGCAAGTTTTTAAACTTCTTTGTGCCAAAATTTCCTCATTGGGAAAATGGGGATAATAATAGTACTTACCTCATCAGATTGTTGTGAGGGTTAAATTAATTGAAACATGTAAGCAGTTAAAATGGCAAATATACAGTTAGTTATTATCAAATAGAAAGCAGTGGGGTGTTTTTGTTTTTTGGGGGGGCCACACCTCGAGGCTTGTGGGATCTTAGTTCCCCGACCAGGGATCGAACCCGGGCCCTAGGCAGTGAGAGCACAGAATCCTAACCACTGGACTGCCAGGGAATTCTCAGAACGCAGTTTTGTTTCAGGCAAGCTGCTGAAATAAGTTAGTGGGAAGTCCAAATCTAGAGGGTGTTAGAAGGGAAGAAATCACAGGACTGGGCAGGAGATGCAGTCGAGCCAGAGGATTCTGCGGCTTTGAGACTGGGGAGAGTATTGGTATCATCAACAGGATGGGAACTTGAGGAATTACCTAATTGGGGAAGATAAAGGATTGAATGCTAAACCATAGGAAGAGGTTCGACTAAAAATCTTGTGGACAGTGTAGGCCCTCCCCACTGCAGAATAGAGTGAGCAAGCAAGAAGCAGCCTTTATGTTGAGGAATAGGAGTCACCCCCCGAGACCGACTGCTCCGGGCAATTCCTGTTTCACTAGCTGTCTTGAAACAGTAATAGATGGGAGTATGACCCTTTGTGGCAAATGCTGCATTCCATTGCTGTAGATTTTCTAAATTGGTTACAGTACAACTTTTTATTTGTGGCTAATAGTAAGAATAGTGTGGCCCTATTCATTTAGAAAAATTCAAGTGAGAATTCTCAGTTATAAGATCCTGAAGTACTGAAACCTTGGTTAATTTTATGCTCATTGTTAGCCCCATTATGCTGCTGTGCTTATTACGGCAGGCTTAGGAAGAGCGCCCTGCCGGGGTAAAAAGATCACAGGTTCAACAGCTCATTCATATAAACACAGGCACTCCTCCCCAGGTCCGGCAGAGAGGGACCGTTAACAGTGCTGTCCGTTGTCAAGGAGAAGTTCTGTGTTTGCCTCCATTTCATCAGAGTACTATCCATGTGCGATTCCCAAAACCTTGTTATACACTCAAAATGTGACTAGAAATAAGTTTCTCCACTTGTGCCGACTGACATGTATCACGAGCTGTTTTACCTGGGAATCTTTGGCTTATTGGTGGTCTGCTTAGTTATGATTTATGAACTATTGGTTGAATCTCTAGTGCAATAGTTCTTAACCTGTTTGGGGGTCATACCCCTTGGGACTCTATTAAAAGCTATTTCCCCTCTTCCAAATGTATATAAATAATCTGTATTTAGAACCTCTGCTTTATTTTATAATAGAATATGCTAGGCGTTGAGACAATTCAACATAAATGTAAAACAGTTCCTGCCCTCCAAGAATTTCGTATGTGGTTGAGTAGAAATGACTGATACAGAAACAGTTATGTTTAAATGTAATAACATAAAGTGCCCAGGATTGTAGCATTATAGTAGGTTTTCAGTAAATGAGGTGGTTATTGTAATGGTTGCTAACCGTTGAAGGCATCAAGCATTCAGAGAAAGAAGTTGTTGGGAATTATAGGTAGGAAAGAAGAGAAGCACTGGTCCTAAATGGCTAAGATTTGGACAGGAGATTTGGAGAAAGGAGAGCGGCATTTCAGGTGTCAGGATTCACAGAGGGTTGGCATGTCAATGGAATGAGTTTCAAAGACAGTGATCAATCTGACAGTCTCTTTTTTAATAATTAAATATATATATGATAGTTAATGGTCAGTACCCAAGTCTAGCCCAGTCCATTGCCCAGAAATAATCAATTTATTATCTTTCCTAATAATCATTTTTTTCTGGACATTTTTAAAATTGAAGATCATACTGTATATGAAATTGCCTTTTTAAAAGATAAATATTTTCCCATTGTGTTAAGCCACTCTTGTTTGCAAATAACAGGATACATTACTCATACTAGTGTAAACAATAAAAAGTATGTATTGGTTTATATAATCAAAAAGTTCAAAAGTAGAATAGAGATCAGATATAATTTGATCAGGGTTCAGCTCTGTATTTCCATGAGTTTTTGTAGCTATACCCTGTTCCACGTTAGCTTTGTTCTGAGGCTGGTTCCCCTTGTGACCAGTATGTCTATCGCCAGGGACCTTGACTAGAAGCCATGTTGTTAACATCAGAGGGAGAGAGAAGTTTGCCCTTCCCACCTCCAGCAGGTGTTTTGAGATTTGGGTTGATTGGTATAGGTAACCAAGGACTGAGCTGGTCAGTGTGGGTTAGGGGAGATAGACTTGCCCTGGGAGATTTGGTTGGGGGGTCAGTCCCACCCAAGCTTCATGGCTGCTTCATAGAGGCAGGATAGAGGTTGAGGAGACCACCCATTGTCTACCCGACCCGTCCTATTATAAACTCTTAGTAAATAACATTTGTGGGACTTCCCTGGGGGCACAGTGGTTAAGAATCCACCTGCCAATGCAGCGGACACGGGTTTGAGCCCTGGTCTGAGAAGATCCCATATGCCGCAGAGCAACTAAGCCCGTGAGCCACAACTACTGAGCCTGTGTGCCTAGAGTCCATTCTCTTGCTCTGCAACAAGAGAAGTCACAGCAGTGAGAAGCCCGTGCGTCGCACCGAAGAGTAGCCCCCACTCGCTATAACTAGAGAAAGCCTGGGCGCAGCAACAAAAGACCCAAAGCAGCCAAAAATAAATAAATAAATAAATTTGTTTTAAAAAAATAACATTTGTAGCAGCTGCAGAATATCTCATCGTATGTACCGTAATTTAACCATTTCACTACTGCTGTTGGACATTTTAGAGTGTTTCCTCCCCCATCGCCCCACTATTTTATTTTCTTATTTTTAAAAAGTTATTTATTTATTTTGGCCACGTTGGGTGTTTGTTGCCGCACGCAGGCTTTCTCTAGTTGCGGCAGGCAGGGGCTACTCTTCGTTGTGGTGCGCGGGCTTCTCATTGCAGTGGCTTCTCTTATGGAGCGTGGGCTCTAGGCGTGCGGGCTTCAGTAGTTGTGGCCAGTGGGCTCAGTAGTCGTGGCTCGCGGGCTCTAGAGCGTAGGCTCAGTAGTTATGGCGCACAGGCTTAGTTGCTCTGTGGCATGTGACATCTTCCCGGACCACGGCTTGAACCCGTGTCCCCTGAATTGGCAGGCAGATTCTCAACCACTGTGCCCCCAGGGGAATCCCCCCCCCCCCCCGCCACTATTTTAAAAAATGCTTAGGTGAACATCCTTATTATATTTAGAGGTATTTTAAAGAAGAGTAAAATTTAATACTTGATTAGACTTGGATATGAAAGAAAAGGAGAAATAATTGTGAAAATGGTAGTTTCATAGACCCGATGAGTTGGATAGTAGGGAGACTTGGGAGGACGATTGGTTTTGGTTTTGGCATGTTGAGTGAGATCCATTCCTTGGGTGGTTCTGTTCATGCTCTTGGGCAACCCCTGGGTACCCACTGGTTATTAATTATTCCCTCTTACGTTCTTGTTTTACCTTTTAAAAACTCTAAATGTACTGATGGTGCTTTTTTTTTTCTTTTGCTCATCATTTTCTATCCCCCACTGTCCTGTTTCACTTTGATTTCAACTTTTCACCGTGGTATAGATGGTACCAGGTGTTCCTTTCACGTGAAGCCAGTCACTCCTAGCACAGTTGCAAAGGCAATATCTTGCCAGAATAGCCTGTACCTGCTACTCTCTTCCAGTTTTACTGTGTTTAGCTTCTATTAAAAATGCATAACTGACTTACTCTGAGTAAAAGGACAGCTTAATTTAATTCATTAAAGTAGGAGTTAGAATTTCTTTGATATAAGATTCTGTCCAGGAAGATTTAAATGATTCTAATTTAGAGGGTTTTTGGTTTTGTTTTTTTGAGACAGCTGAAAGTAGGAGATCTGGTGTAAGATAAGCCATTAGCTTCTGCCCCCTTCCTGGACTTTTTCCCAGTTTAAATGTAAGCATCTGGGTGGGCAGCAGATGGAGCTACTGTAGGATTGGTATCCGACACCTGCCAGCTTGTGAAGCTCACATATTCTCAGTATCACAATCATTTGATACTAGAACTGCTAGAGAATGTCCTAAAAATAAAGATGGCCAAGAGCAGAGGAGAGACTTAACAAGATTAGTTTGATCTTACTTTTTCTTCATGGTCTGCCATTAGATGTTTGGGTATATGGCCCAAAACTACCAAATAAAAAGAATTTTCATATTTGCAGACTGCACTGCCTTCCCAAAAAATGGGAGGAGTTATTCCGTTTGAAGATTGACCTGAGTAAATAAGTAGTTGGTAGATATCTTTTTCCTGTGTGGACCTCAAAAAACTTTTTGGGTTGGCTGAATTTCTCTGTCTGGATATTATGGGAAGATTAGGTTGGGTACCAGATGCTTTTATGTGAGACAGTTTAGAGTCATCGTACTATTCTGAGCTCATTGTCCATAGCATTCTTAATCCGAAATAACTCTGTTGCCTCAGCTGCAGAAAGTATAAAACCCTAATAGAAACGTAGCTAGATAATTGATTCTGTGACGTTTTAGACAGAAATAGTGCAGACAACACTCTTCGGGAGGCCTGTTAAGGACAGTGTAAAATAACGCATAGTGAGAAGTATGCACAGAGGTTACAAGCATGACTTCGGAATTGGTCAGACCTCAGTTCCAGTCCTACCTCTTCCATTAACAAGCTATCACTCCTTGGGCAAGTTCTCTGGCCTCTTTGAATGGGCCTTAGATTCCTCATCTGTAAAGTAGAATAATACCTACCGACCCTATGGAGTTGTTGTGAGGATGAAATGGCCTAATATGTCATGAATTCTGGCACATGATAAATGCTTAATAGATGTAAGCTGTGTTATTTTAGTAATTTATTAAAGGAGATATGAACTCATTCACCAAACAGGCATCGAGTGTTTATATAGGGATGTGATAAAACTAGATACTACTTTGTGGTTGTACAGTTAGTTTCAGTTCACTAGTGGAGATGTGTACAAGGAGAGTGGTGGTGATAGATTTCACAAAGGATGGACATTACAGCTAAGATTTGGAGAGTAAGATAAGACTAGGTGAACAAATATGGAGGGAAGGGCATTCCAGGCAAAGGGGGCAGAGGCATGAAAACGCAGAAGGTGAGTGGGAACAGCAGATGTTTGGCTATAGACAGGATGTGGGGTCTTCATGGGGGAAATGGCAGAGGTCGTTGGAGAGTTGGGCAGAAACTGGAGTTTGTATGCTGAACTAAGTACTGGACTTGATTCTTTAAGGGTAGGAAGTAATTGAAGGATGTTAAGCATGGAAGTAACATCAGTTGCATTTTAAGAGAGAAATTGTTATACCAGAGTGCTAAAGAGAGGGAAGTTAGGATATTGCACTGTGTAGAAATGATAGACATTTTAATTGAAGATGACATCTATTTACATGATAGAAGGAACCGGACTTGGGGATGGATAAGGAAGAAGTCTGACTAAAGCAACTTGGTGGCTCTGGGTACTATTAACTGGGAAAGGTAATATGGGAGATGGAATACTTTTTGGAACATCCTGAGTTCTATCTGGTTGTGGTTAAGTTTGAGGTGCTTGTGAGACATCCAAGGAAAGAGATTAGGTTGTTGAAGAGGTTGATTTGGGCTAGAGAAATTTGCGTATATCCAAGTAGAATATAGGCAGTAATGGAAGTTTGTGTAGAGGTGAGTTTTTTCTGAAGTGAAAATGTAGGCTTAGAACAATACCAAAAAGAGAACCTTGAGAAATGTCAAACATTTGAAGAGGAACTAGCAGTGATCAGTGCCATCCATGGAGGCATTCCTGCTGTCCCTGAAACAGAAAGAGGCCATTGTAAAACTTTACTAGGAATATCTTAGGTTGACTTTTTGGAATGCAGTCATTATATTGACTTTCTGGTACACAGGTCAGCTGTGTCTTTGTGTTCTTTGGCTGATTTGCTCTTAGGACAAAAATTCAGAGTTGTGATTTCATAAGAATGAGACTCAGTAAAACATTTTGCAGGTATAATATTCTTTGCATTTGTACTTTTGGGTTCCTGAAATAATGATCAAACAGTATATCTATCACTGCCCTCTAGATAATCCACATAGTTTTCCAAGGTGGGAAAGGTTTTCCAGAGAGAAAGCTTAAAAGCAGAAGGTGCTTTTGTGAGTGGAAATGATAGGATCCCTCTGTAGCTGATTTTAGAGGTCAGGAGTGGAAGACCTGACAGTCACTTCTTAGTGGGTGGGGACTGGCGCATAAAGAAGATAAGTTAGGTGTTCAAAACCTTTGAAGAAGGGTCTCTTGATTGTTAATTTTAGAATCCAGGGGATCTGTGTGATGGAAAATAATCTCCCTTTCCCCCCAAAACAGACACATACCCTTTGTGACAGGAATGGATTATGAAGTATGGCGTGCAGAACAAACTCTCCACTCCGCACCTTTATTTTTGCTTCTGTTTCCTTCAAATACCCAACTCAAACAAACAGTTCTAAATTTTTTTTTTTTTATCCTCTAGACTTACTTTTCTTCCTTCCTCTACTCCCCAAATGAGAAAGCCTTTAGCTTTTAACTGTAGTACTTCATTTGGCTGTCAGTGTTTATCACATTAGTAATTGGGTGATCTTGGCTGGAGGTGGGGGGCTGTAATGCCCTTTTGAAGATTGGCCCACACATCATTGTACTTAGGTGCCCACACAGAAGCAGAGGCAAAATGGCTGGATTTTGAATGCAGAAGCATGATACTGTGGGTGGGAGCATATATAGTTTTAGAATTTTTAAAGGCAAGACAAAGCCATGCACCTAATGGGGCCAGTGGAATAACCTTTACAAAAGAGAATTTTTGTTTCTGTTTTTCTTGTCCTGCATCTGGCAATTTAAAATACTGAGAACAGGAATAAAGTGACAGTTGTTCAGCACCTGATCTATCTCTTATTTTTTTTAATATAATATTTTTAAAATAAATTTATTTATTTTATTTATTTATTTTTGGCTGCCCTGGGTCTTCGTTGCTGCGCATGGGCTTTCTCTAGTTGCGGCAAGCGGGGGCTACTCTTCGTTGCGGTGCATGGACTTCTCATTGCAGTGGTTTCTCTTGTTGTGGAGCACGGGCTCTAGGCATATGGGCTTAAGTAGTTGTGGCATGTGGGCTCGGTAGTTGTGGTGCACGGGCTTAGTTGGTCCGTGGCATGTGGGATCTTCCTGGACCAGGGCTCGAACCCCTGTCCCCTGCATTGGCAGGCGGACTCCCAACCACTGTGCCACCAGGGAAGTCTTCTACCTCTTATTGATAAAGATCAACACATTAAAAAAAAAATCCGCTGGCTCCCAGATTGTTAATACTTCCTGACTTTTGTGTGTTCTGAGTAGTTTGGTGGAGGAGATGAGCTGGATCTTACCTACTCAGCGGGCGTGATTTCTCCTCTCCCCCAAGGGGGAGAAATTTGGTGGTTGGAGGGTGAAAAAAAACCTTACTCTTTTTATGCATACAGTACATAAATAGATATTCATGTATCTGTGAATCAATATTTCATGGTGGGGGTGGTGGTGATGTTGGGGTTTTTTTTGTTTTGTTTTGTTTTTTTAAAGACTGAGAAATGTTGGGCCTTTTCATTCTGGTACCTGCAGTGCCTTGAGCCCCTGTGTCTCAGGATGTTAGTGTACCTTCTTTATTGTTCTCATCTCTAAACTGGCCTGAGGGTGACTAGCTCTGTCACTAATCTGAAGCGCTTCAGGAATGCTTATGGGTATTTTTAGGATTATGGCAAAACGTGATTCTAACACTTACCAAGAATATGTATATAATGCTTCCAAAAATATATTTATACAGTTCATTGGGGAACTTTGAGATGGTTTAAACATCTGAAAATAAGCTGAGAAAAATACTAGGAGTGGGAAGACATGAATCCTAGGATATTTGCAACATTATAATTTACAATATTAATTTAATAGTCTGTATGAATGGAGTTGCTCAGTTAGTAACAGGCATGTAATGAGTGTAATATATTTTGCTCATGGAATCATGTTGTTTTCAGAGATGTTAAAACCTACTAAATTGGGAAAGTTTTTTCCCCCTAATTTGGTGAAGAGTTTATTGTCGTGCGTGCCTGCTCCCCACCCCACCCCAAACCATGGTCTTTAGGATGGTTCCTCAAACTGCCTAGAGTATTTATTTTCCTCATACCTTCATTCAAGGTGTTTGGTATTTTGCAAGTAGATACATGAGAAGTAGTATGACGGTATGTCCTGGTAGATTAAGCAGTTGGTAAAGAAGTGATAACATTTATGATGACAATATTAAAGAGCCAAGTGTTTGGGCCCATTTGTCTTAGGATTTCTGTATCCCTACTCATGGCATAGTGGATTGTCTTGACCTATTTTTCTGTTCTTTTGCTGCCTGCAGGAAAAATACTTATCTTTGCCAGTCTGTAGTTTCCTCCCTCCCTCCCTCCCTCCCTTCCTTCCTTCCTTTTTTCCTTTTTCCCTTTTCCTTTTCCAGGAGGCAGATTAGCACGTTTTTAAGAACAAGCAGACCTGAATTTGAATTGAATTACAGTTGGTTTTTATTAACTGTGCAATCATCTATAAAATAAAAATACTCTCTCTGTGAAGGGTTGGCCTTAATATACATATAAAGGTCACATAACAGGTGCACAATACATTGTGCCTTTTTAAGTTCTAAGTTTAAAAAAGAACCTAGCATTCCAGCCCAGCACTCTTATTTCACAGGGGGTTTATACGAGGCCCAGACAAGCCAAGGGACCAGAGCAAGGTTAAAGGGAGGGGCAGCACTGATGCTACTAGATCTCAGTGTTCTTTTCACTCCACTCCACTTTCCTTTTGTGTCACATCATTCCTTATTGTGCCGACACATCTGCTAATGGTGGTATTTTGTTTCCTGTGTGAACTAATGCTGAGTTTGACCTAAATTGCACGGGTAGAGATTACATTTGTGTAAATTCTTAAGGATAGTTCTGTGGAAGCCTTCTAAAATAGGATAGTTATCTTGCCTGTATTTGTGACTTCATTTACTAGGTTTTATAATAGGAAAATGAATTGGAAAATCTCCTAAAATCCCATCTGGTCCTTTGATTTTTATGTGAAGGACTGACAATTACCAGGAATTGTTCCAAACACATAAAACTGGTCCCTGTTGTCCAGAATAGTCTTTCTAAGATGTGTGTGTATATGTGTGTGGGTGGGTGAGAGAGAAAACGAGAGAGAGAGAGACACACACACACTAAGTGCTTGAAATCCGTTGGAACCATACTTTTGAGATTTAAGCTACTGAAACATTTGCTTATTATGAATAAAAAGAAAACCAGGCATAAAAATTCATTATGTAATAATCACATTTCCTGATTTACATTTGGGAGATAGTTTATCATCTTTTCCCTGGTGGCGCAGTGGTTAAGAATCTGCCTGCCAGTTCAGGGGACACAGGTTCGATCCCTGGTCCGGGAAGATCCCACATGCCGAGGAGCAGCTAAGCCCGTGCACCACAACTACTGAAGCCTGCATGCCTAGAGCCCGTGCTCCGCAACAAGAGAAGCCACCGCAATGAGAAGCCTGCGCACCGCAATGAAGAGTAGCCCCCGCTCAACACAACTACAGAAAGCCTGGACGCAGCAAGGAAGACCCAATGCAGCCAAAAATAGATAAATAAATAAATTGATTAAAAAAAAACTTTAAAAAAAAAAGAGAGAAGAGAGAAAGATCTAGAATATTTTTGTGACATACTATTTCGCCAACAGAGGTTTTTCTTGCAAGACATGCCCTTGAGGATACCAAGGTTAATAGATTGAGGCACCTGCCCTCAGCTCAATCTAGTAGAAAAGACAAGTAATTACAGTGCATTGAGACTAGTATGATGGTAGAACTGTGATAATAATACAAAGATCCGTGATTGCAGAGAGGAAGTGATCCTTAAATCTTGAGCTTGCCATCTTAGCCAGAGGAAACACATATACGAAGTCTGAAAATCATAAAACATCTTGGCAGTTGGGAAGCAGCTTGCAGTAGCTTTAGTATTTTTGGAATTTGGAGTTCAAGGAAGGAAATAGCAGGAAGACTGGAGAGTTAGGTGAGGGCCAGGTAATTGAAAGCTTCGTGTTCGGTGCTGTGCTACCTCACACCAGTCAGGAAATGCTGTGGACTTGGAGCAAACGATTGATGAGTTTTGCCATATTAGTCAAAGGTGAGCTCTCTGGAATTGATCATCTCTGTCCTTTCACTTAAGTTAGTTATTAGAATCACTGTCCACACAGATGAGTATAGAGTAAGAAAAATAGCTCTTGTTGGTAAGTAAATATTTAAACTAAAAATGTAGCCATTAGGCCTGTTAAGATGAATTGATTCCAAATTGCATTTTACCTAAATTGTTTTTTAAAATGCTTATATTTAACATTTGATTAGAGTTTTAAAGACCTAATTCATTTTACTAAGTATCTTCTACATTGTGGGTGGTTTGCTGCTGTTGGTGGTGGTGATGGTTGTTTTAGTCCCAATTCAAGTTGCATTATAGGCTCTCTCTACAGACATACTCATTCCCCACTCCCTTCCAGTGTCGGTGAGTGTTCAGTGTGTTACACAATACAAAGAACAGTAAACAGAGGTCACAATATGATCGGAGAATTTGTTGTCAACAAAGGTAGAACCGTCATTGAGAATAATAGACAATGAACACTTCCACATTGTCCCAAAAAAGCTTGTGGCATTGGAAATGGTGTTCAGCTACTCTTCCTAAAGATACCTGCATCTAGAGCTCTGTTCACTCACTCTAAAGCAGAGTCTCTGTTGTCCAGCCTCACCCACTTCCAGTAGAGTTCCTAGGCTGCTTTCGTGTTGCCTCAATTTTAAATATGAATGCACAACCAAGGAGCACCAGATGTTAGAGGAATGGGAAACCATTGAAGCATTTTAAGCACACCGACAGTCCAGCTTTTTTTTTTTTTTTTTTTTTTTACATAAGCTTTACTTTTCGGAACAGTTTTAGATTTACAGAAAAGTTGTACAAAGTGTTCAAGTATACCCCACACAAAATTTCCCCTATTTTTAGTGTCTTATGTTAGTACGGTGTATTTTTTTTTTCTTACAATTAGTGAACCGATACTGATACATTATTATTAACTAAAGTCCATACTTTATCCAGATTTCCTTAGCTTTTCCCTAATGTCCTTTTTCTGTTACAGAATCCCAACTAGGATACCGCATTACACTTAGTTGTCGTGTTTGCTTAGATGACTCCTGGCTGTGACAGATCTGGTTTATATTTTTTTCTTTTTTTTTATAAATTTATTTACTTTATATATTTTTGGCTGCGTTGGGTCTTCATTGCTGCGCATGGACTTTCTCTAGTTGAGGCGAGTGGGGGCTACGCTTGGTTGCGGTGCGCGGGCTTCTCATTGCAGTGGCTTCTCTTGTTGCGGAGCACAGGCTCTAGGCGTGTGGGCTTCAGTAGTTGCAGGCTCAGTAGTTGTGGCACGCAGGCTCAGTAGTTGTGGCCCTCGGGCTCTAGAACACAGGCTCAGTAGTTGTGGCACACAGGCTTAATTGCTCTGTGGCATGTGGGATCTTCCCAGACCAGGAATTAAACCCGTGTCCCCTGCATTGGCAGGCAGATTCTCAACCACTGCACCACCAGGGAAGCCCCTGGTTTACATTGTATTTGTTTGTTTATTATTTTTAAAATTTTTATTTATTATTTTTGGCTGTGTTGGGTCTTCGTTGCTGCTCACGGGCTTCCTCTAGTTGCGGAGAGCTGGGGCTACTCTTTGATGCAGTGTGCGGGCTTCTCATTGCGGTGGCTTCTCTTGTTTTGGAGCACGGGCTCTAGGTGCGCAGGCTCAGTAGTTGCGGCATGTGGGCTCAGTAGTTGTGGCTCGTGGGCTCTAGAGTGCATGCTCAGTAGTTGTGGAGTACGGGCTTAGTTACTCCATGGCATGTGGGATCTTCCCAGACCAGGGCTCGAACCCGTGTCCCCTGCATTGGCAGGCGGATTCTTAACCACTGCGCCACCAGGGAAGTCCTGGTTTACATTTTAATGATGTTATTCTGGTTTGCAGAATTGAGTACATTCTGAAGGGGACAAAGTGAAAGCAGTGAGACCAGTTAGGAAGCCACTATGTAATAATTCAAGCAAGAGATAATGGCAGCTTGGACTAGAGTTGTAGCAGTAGAAGTGGAGAGAAGGGTTTTTTTTGCTTTTTAAAAAATTTTTATTTTATTCATTCATTATTTATTTAGGCTGCGCCAAGTCTTAGTTGCCACACTTGGGATCTTCGTTGCAGCACGTGGGCTTCTTAGTTGCAGCATGCATGTGGGATCTAGTTTTCCCACCGGGTTCAAACCCAGGCCCCATGCATCGAGAGTGCAGAGTCTTACCCACTAGACCACCAGGGAAGTCCCTGGAGAGAAGGGTTTTGATTTAGGGTATGTAAAAGCCATTAGACTATATGAGAAAATTAAGGGGAATGAGAGTAGATAGAGAAGAAAATAGCTTCTGGGTTGGAGCCCTTGGGACCCTTTAAAAGTTAATGAGATAAAAAAGGCACTAAAGGGATTTCCCTGGTGGCGCAGTGGTTAAGAATCCGCCTGCCAATGCAAGGGACACGGGTTTGATCCCTAGTCTGGGAAGATCCCACTTGCTGCGGAGCAACTAAGCTCGTGTGCCACAACTAGTGAAGCCCGCGTGCCACAACTACTGAAGCCCGTGCGCCTACAGCCCGTGCTCCGCAACAAGAGAAGCCACTGCAATGAGAAGCACGCGCACCTCAACGAAGAGTAGCCCCCACTCACCACAACTAGAGAAAGCAAGCCCGCATGCAACGAAGACCCAACGCAGCAAAAATAAATTTTAAAAAAAGACACTAGCAAAGGAGACCAAACAAGAGCGGCCAGTTAGATAGGAAGAAAACCTAGGATGTGTTGTGTCCTAGAAGCCAAGAAAGTGTTTCAAGGCAGAGTAAATGATCACTGTATTATGTGCTTCTGATAGGCCAAGTCAGGTAAGGGTAGGGAATTGACCTTTGGATTCAGCAACAGGCCATCACTAGTGACCTCTGTGAGTAGTTTCCATGGAGAGGTGAGAGCAGAAGCATGCTTGGAGTGGGTTCAGCGAGAATGGGTTGGGACAGGGAAGGGGACATGGGGAAACTTGCCAGGGGGGTGGCAGTGGTTATGTAAATTTTACAGCAAAAGAAAACACTGCAAAGTAATGTTTAACTGTTGTTAATAATATGTATGCAGAAGTATTTAGGAGAAAGAGCACTGATGTCTGCAACTTTGAGATACATTAAAAAATAAAATGGATTAATGGAAGGTTGCATAGATATGTGATAAAACACATAATGGCATAATTTAGGTTGTGGGTAAATATGTGTTCGTTGGAAAATTCTTTTAACTTTGCTCTATGTTTGAAAACTTTCATAATAAAATGTTGGGGATGGGGGAGAGAACAGGAGGAAAGAAATTGGAGACAGAATGTGAACAGCTGTTCCGAGGAGTTTTTATGTAAAGGCAGTAGAATCAAAAGAAATCTGCTTTCATCCCGATCTCAGAGTTGGGAGAAATAACAGCATTTTTATTTACTGATAGGAAAGATCCAGTAGAGACAAAAAATTGATGATGCAAAAAAAAAAAGAAAGGAAAAGTACTTCAGTGAAATGTCCTTGAGCAGGCAAAAAGGTGGGATCTAGCACAGAAGTAGAATTTTCTTTTGTTAGGAGCATGGACAAAAGTAATAGAAGGCAGAGGGTAAGGATATAGGTATAAGCAGTTGTATACATGTGGTGGGAGCTTTTAAGGATCTCTTCTGTTTTTTCCGTGAAGTAGAAAGTAAGACCATCTGCTGGGAAGGATGGTGGAGGAGCTGTTGAAGCTCAAGGAGATAGGAAAATGAGATAGCCATCTAGGAGCGAGTGAATGGACTCAGGAGATACAGTGCGAGCCCACTTGAGGTCTTTCATGAGGTCTAATAATTAATATTTAAAGTTTCAGAAGGAGAACAGTGCAAATGAAAGACACTATCAGATTTTTTAAAAAGAAAGAAAAGATAACTTCTTATAGCTGATGGATGTGGATTTTTGGATGGGAAGGGACCACCAAGTCTACCCAGCAATATGTACAAAAATAGATCCATGCTCAAATAGGTTATGGTTAAGTTTCAAAATGACAAGAAGAAAGAAAAGGTTCTAAGAGCATCTAGAAAAAAGAAACAAGTCTCTATAAAGAAATGATAATCAGATTGCCAGTGAACTTTGTACAAACAACTTCAAATACCAGAAAGCAGTGTCTTCCAAATGCTGAGGGAAAATGCTGTTCGGCCTAGAATTCTGTTGAATTCTACACCTCATTGAACTGGCGTTCAAGTATAAGCAAAGAATCAAGGCAATTTCAGACATGCCAGGACTGAAAACATTTGCTTCCTAAGCACCCTTTCTTGGGAAAGTATTAATATTAATGGTGCAGTACCATAAAAACCAAGAATGAGGAAGACATGAAATCTAGGAATCAACACATCCAACCAAGGAAAGTATTGGAGGAAAATCCCAGAATGGTAGATCGATTGAAGAGTTAAATGGGTATTCCAGGCATTTTTATACACGTACCATCCTTGAAAAGTTGTAATAATTTAAAAATATAATAAAGCCAGAAAAATTGTTTTAAGGCCATTAGAGCTGTAGGGAAAGCAGAAGGCCATCCAATAAAGGGAGTACAATTTTTAAAACCAGCTTAATTTTTATCTGCCAGAGCTGCAAACTGTAACTTCAACAATGAGAATTCACCTGTAGAACGCAGGGCATTTTGGGGACTTCCCTGGTGGTTCAGTGGGTAAGACTCCACGCTCCCATTGCAGGGAGCCCGTGTTCGATCCCTGGTCAGAGAACTAGATCCCACATGCCGCAACTAAAGATCCCGCATGCGGCAACAAAGACCCAGCGCAGCCCCCCCCCCCGCCCCCCAAAAAAGCAGGGCATTTTGGTTCTAGTCAGTTCAGATTTGATAACTTAATCATTATAGATCTATTATGCATAGCCATTCATAGTCTTTGACTTCGCGGGGTGGGGGGGTTATAAAGGCCTAATAATACTATTCCGTAGTGGCAAACAGTAGTCATATCTGAGTTGATCATAATATGGCTGATGATTTTTGTAATTTGGGGAAGCTAGTTGTTAATGTGGGCAAGAGAGCGAACCTCATATGCCTGGTTTCCCCTTGCGTTTCCAGGCAGCACGGACCTTGTTCTATTGGGTGACCCAGAATTGTGGAATGGCACACAAGTCTCCCAGTTTAAATACTACGTGAAATCAGGAAGTTGTCCTTGTAGTCTGGAATTGAGGGTCTAACAAGCCCATTGTTTGCATTAATACATCCTATTATTTAGTCCTCTTAGTCCCTCTGTTCTCTGCAGGTTGTGACGTTTTGTGGGACGAAAGTGCTGATTTTGTACATGAAACAGTCTGTAGGTGCTCAGATAAAACTACTAGGCGGAGCAAGGCTGGGCTTGTCTGCTTTTGATGGTACAGGCCGGGAACAGAGCAGCCTGGTTGTTCTCCGGCTGCCCCCCGCCCCCGCCCTTCCCCCAGGCCTCCCTGCGAACCTGCCCTCTGAGCCCTGCAGCTGCCTGAAGGAGGCCGTGAAAGCTGGTTAATTACTAGACAGGCCTCCCTTGCAGCGGTAAAAGGAGGGGTAGTTAGTTTAGCCTGTCTGTTAACAACAGCTATGTTTGTCTCCAGTTCCGTTAGAGAGGTGCCTAGAAAAAGTTGTCACATCCTGAATTCTGATGTCTGTTTTCCTGATGAAAATGTCCATATTTGGGGTCACGTTTGGAAGTAGAGAAAGTTTAATATGGGAGTAAGCATATGTCAGGGTATACTAGTTCAAATTGAGTATTTTCGTAGATTCTAAACATTGCAAATTATAGTTATTTGAATTGGTTGTTTGAAAAAGTAATGTCAGTTTTGTGTAGATTTTTAATTATATAGCAATTAAAACATCACCTCAGCACAACTGAGGGATTATCACTTTTATAAATTTATTTTTAAATTTCATTTATTTTTGGCTGCATTGGGTCTTCATTGCTGCACGCCAGCTTTCTCTAGCTGTAGCAAGCGGGGACTACTCTTCGTTGCGGTGCGCAGGCTTCTCATTACGGTGGCTTCTCTTGTTGCGGAGCACAGGCTCTAGGCGCGCGTGCTCAGTAGTTGTGGCTCATGGGCTCTAGAGCACAGGCTCAGTAGTTGTGGCACACGGGCTTAGTCGCTCTGCGGTATGTGGGATCTTCCCGGACCAGGGCTCGAACCCGTGTCCCCGCATTGGCAGGCGGATTCTTAACCCCTGCGCCACCAGGGAAGCCTCGGGATTATCTCTTTTAGACACTTTCTTTTTATTTATGGTGGAGAGTAAACTTTAAGTTTTAAATTATGTGACCTTGAGAAGCTAGTGATACGGCTTGAAATTTGATATCTGTTCCCTGTTCCTGCAAACAGAGGATGGAGGGGTAAATTTAGAGTCTTTAATGTGTATGGGTTTTTTAATGTTCATTTTAGGGTCTTTTCAAAACAGAATCCCCCCACCCTAGTCCAAATGTCCATCTGCTCTGGCCTGGCTTACTGCAGTAGCCCCGTAATTAAGTGGTCTTCCTGCTGCCACTTTCATCCCTCTCAGATCTTTGTATCACACAGAAACCAGAATCGTCATATTAAAGAGCAAATTCAGTCCATGGTTTCCCAGAATCCTTATTCTACCCTTCAGGGCCAGAGCCCTGCACAGTCTGGCCCAGTTCCCTTTCTCTCTAGCCTCCAAGGCTCTGCTTTTCACAAAACTCCCTTGGATTTGTCATCTCAGTTCTACACTGTGCTAAACTCCTTCTCACCCAAGAGCCTCTACTTACGCTCTTCTCTCTGCTTGGAATATTTCTCCTTGCTCTCATTTGTGTCCTCCATTCCCGCCCCCAAACCTGGCTAAGACCTACTCATACTCAGGGTTTCTGGTTGAAATGTTACTGCCCAGGTGAGCTTTCCTTGACACACCTCTGCATAGTTCGATTAGGTCTCCCCAAGGTGTGCCCTCATACAGAGCACTCTGAACTTTTCATCGTAACTTATTATACCTGAAGTTATAATTACAGTCCCTTCCCTACTATCAGCTCCTTGTAAGTAAGGATCATTTCCTTATTGTGGTATCCCCAGGACCTAGCACAGACGTCGACCCAAAATGGACACTCATACTTGTCTACTCCCTGAGTCTTATATATAGTACATCTTTGATTATTTTATTAGGATAGAGTCCTAAGAATGGCTGGGTTTTACTGGGTTAATAGGTATGAAAATTCAAATCTTTGATACGTATGGCCAAATTGCTTTCAGTAAAACCATACACCTTTTTATACTCCCACCAGTACCATCCAGCCACCATCACTGAATATTAACTTGTTTTTATCTTTGCCACTGTGATCATCCAAAAAGAAGAGGAAGGGGGGAGGTCTGTGAGATCTCTGAGTGATAGAAACAGAAGACTGGAGTAGGCCGCTTGATCTAGTTATTCCAGTCATGACCACGTGATATCCCATCCTTGAAGATTTCTGGGCTGTAATACTTCAGCCTTGCTGGTGGCACTTGAGCACAGTGGAGGAGACAGCGAGGAGGGTGACTCGTCTTACGTGTTAGGCAGTAGTTTTCGTGCAGTGGAGTAGCATCGCCATGGTGATTACCTGTAGGAAGTGACTCCGCTTGACTGAGCCACATCCAGCCATCCACAGTGTCTGTAATTAGTTTGTCACTTAAACATGTGACAGCTCCATATCACAGAAGGGCAGTGTGTAGCCTGGAGGAGGACAGCAAGTAAAGTGTGACTTAACAGCAACTCTCTTTTTTTGAACCCCATTTTAAAATATAAAAGGGAAGATGGCCTTGTTTACCACACACTCGCGTTGCTCTGCCTTTAGGTTCTTGCTCTACTCCTGCACTCTTGGAAGTTGCCCCTTTTCTCGTTTCTCCGGACATGAATTGAGTTTTCTGTATTAACTAAGCAGCTCACTTGAAAACATGTAGCTGTGAATTCCATATTCAACTCAAAATCAGCAGTTTCCCTTATCCCACTTCTTACTTGTTCCCTCATTATTTACATACATAACTCCCTTATCTGTAGGGCAGGGACTGTGTCTTTCTGCCCCCACCCCCCCTTTAAATCCCGTTGCAGCTTCCTAGCAGAAAGCTTTCAGTGGAGTAGACACTCGAACATTAACTGAAGTGCAATTCGAAGAGGACAGCGACGGTAACTCATCAGGACAGCATAGTAATGACCAGATTACAGATCCTAGATTTTCGTACTTCCACCACCTTTCTCAATTTCCTGTAACTGTTTTAATAGTAAACAGAATTATTTGGCTGCGTAAGATGGTGGACCTCAAGGCTGTTTTACAGTTTTCTTCTCCCAAGCTGTTGGTAGAATTTGGATACTTCCTGTGATCTGTTTGCCTCATAACAAATGTCACTTTGTATAATGAAATATCTCCGCAGTGAGTTCCAAAGGATGGATAGAACTGATTTGAGAGGAATTTCAGTCAGGGTCCTGGTAGGAAACACATGACACATTTAAACTGGCTAATTTGAGGAGATTTTATTAATGAGACTATTTACAAGGTGTGGGCAGGGTTTCTCTAGAAACCACAGGGGACGGTACAGTGCCCAGAGCTAGTAACCGGGTTCCCATTTTGAGGCCTGCAGAAGACAGTGGGGCAAAGGAAGGGAGGGGTGTTACCAGAACCTGGAGGAGGAAAGGACTGAGTCAAGAAGGCTGAGACTTTCAGTTCCGGGTCTAAGACTGTCCACAGAAGCCCCAGACAGGAAGCTGCCTTCTGCGGCCTCTCCACTGGGGAGCTGGGAAGCCTGTAGAAGAGCCTGCTGTTGTGGTCCATACAGGTGGAGGGCACAGAAGGGCAGAGGAGAATGTCAGCTGGATCTGGAGAGGCACGGGGGTACCATCTAGCTTTTACAATTATGCTTTTTACTCACGGTGGCTTTAAAAGAGGGAAATTTGCCAGCAGCTCTATATAGCTGTTTTTCTAAAGTGCTTTTCACAAAAAAAATTGGTGGCCAAGAGGGAGGCCACCGAGTCACATATGCCCACCAAGCTCTTTTGATTCCACCTCAGAAAAGTATCTTGAATCTGTCTCCTTCCCTCCACCACACTTTCCCACTGCAGTCCAAGCGCTGGCGGCTGTAGTTGTTCCCGCCTGGTCTTCCCTGCACTTCATTCTCACAGTGCAAACGTTGGAATGTTTGAAAAATGCAAACCTGAATGTCACTCTTCTGTGACTTATAGTTATCATCCTTAGCATACCCGTTTGAACTTCCTAATTTGCACACTAGAGCCTTCTGCCTAGACCATTTATAGGAGATACTCTGGGTGTCCCCTCAGGTGTTACTCTCTGACCACATTCCCCGTCTCTCCCAGACTAGGGTAGGTCCCTCTTTTTTCCGCTCCCTAACCCTGTGCTTAACCTAACATGAATCCACATTTTCAGTTTAGTGTTGTACTTGTTAACCTGTTTAATTGCCTGCATTCACCTCCACCCTGGGAATGGGGTGGGGAATTACCACTGCACCCAAGTCCCTCTGTCTATCATGTGGTTACAGACTCTCCTGCCATGGAGCTAGATTAGCTGCTTCAGAAAATTTTGGAACTAGGTTTTTTTTTAGTTCAGAATGGTAGCATTCTAGGTGTAAAGACCCCCTAGCCTCGAGTGTTTCAGAGCCATAGATCTTTTTTTTTTTTAATACAGCAGTTTCTTATCAGTCATCTGTTTTATACATATTAGTATATACATGTCAATGCCAATCTCCCAAGTCATCCCTCCCACCCCCCCCACCCCCCACACTTCCCCCCTTGGTGTCCATACGTTTGTTCTCTACGTCTGTGTCTCTATTTCTGCCTTGCAAACTAGTTCATCTGTACCATTTTTCTAGATTCCACATATATGCATTAATATACAATATTTGTTTTTGTCTTTCTGACTTACTTCACTCTGTATGACAGTCTCTAGGTCCATCCACGTCTCTACAAATGACCCAGTTTCGTTCCTTTTTAAGAGCCATAGATCTTTATGCAGTTGCCAGTGATTAGCTGAGTGACTGATGCCTTTTTTTCTGTTACATTCTGTGAGGTGACTTTGGGGCACGGAATGACTAAATCAGTAGACCCTATTTAGTTCACATCTTGAATCAATAAGGCCTAAGTTAAACGTAATGACCTCTGTTGTCATTAATTTTGGGGCGGAGGAGGGCTTTTTGGGAGCTCCTGTTTTTGGTTTATTTGCTGAAGCAACAGGAAGTGAGTTAGATCTTAGAAGGGGGAGCTGATGAACGTAAGCAGGTTTGCCTGTCATCAGAGAACAGGCAACTGCTGCTCCCCTGGCTTAGGAGGCTTTGTTTGCTTTTTATTTAGTTTGGTGTTTTTGAGGAGAGGGTTGTAGAATTTAACCTAAAACTGAAAGCCTTCTGTTAATGAACAAGGAGAGTAGCTAAATATATATATATTGCTAAAGTAAAGAATTAGCCGTAGTTTCTGATTATTTTGGTTATTTCCAGTTAGGAGTTCTTATACCATTAGTAAAGGTTTTACTTTTCAACTTAAGGACACTTAACCAATCTTTTAGTTAATGGCTGCCAAGTGTGGCCAAGGAAACCATCCGTCCCTACATTTGCTTGATAGCAAGTTGGGAAGTCGGCCATGTTCCTTCTACTCAAAGTTCTATACAAGCTGAGCAGAACTAAAGATGCAATCAAAGAATATAACCGGGGGCAGGGGGGATAGGAAGAATATAACCTAGCTCACACTTCCCACAGGAAGTTTTCCTGTATCCCCTAAGCTGGACTTAGGTCTTTCCCTTCGGTGTTTGGAACGCAGATATTTTCTGTTGAAAGGACATTTGCCACAGTACCTGTAATTCCCCGACTCCTGGAGTCCATCACACTGTGTTGCAACTAGCAGTTTACTAGATAGACTCTAAGCTCCCTGGGGAGGGAAGGGTGGCCATTGTATCCTAAGCTCACCTAGCTCAGGGCTTTGCACTCTTGTTGCAGAGTGCTTGCCTGGTACAGGCTGTCACATGATTGCTGAGTTTTTCAAATGTACAGAATTTTCTCTCTTGAAACTCCCTCATATTTATCTTTGTCTCTGCCCATCCCCTGCGCCCAAGTGCCCCAAATCCCTGCAGTTGAAATTCTGACACTCTTGAGAGCATTTCACTCTTCTGTTGAGCAGTCAACTACACGAAAGTGGTGTGTCTTCCACAAGACGCAAAGCACAGAAGACAGTTATTTTGAATGGAAACTCTTGGTACTCCTTTGGTATAAAGAGTTTATTTTGGGGTACTGCCTGTGCATTTAGGTTTCACTGCCTCCAGATTCATCTGGGTGGAGTAATAGCTACATAAGTGTGAACAACCTTCCTGTTTTGTTAAAATGTCGTGAGCAGCTTTTCTTAATGACAGCTGAACCTGGAAAGGTTGATAAGTGTCTGATTCGTTGTTTTGTTGTTGTTGTTTTTAAGATTTTTTTTTGACGTGGACCATTTTTAAAGTCTATTGAATTTGTTACAATATTGCTTCTGTTTTGTTTTGATTTTTTGGCTGCGAGGCATGTGGGATCTTTGCTCCCCGACCAGGGATCGAGCCCGCACCCCCTGCATTGGAAGGCGAAGTCTTAACCACTGGACTGCCAGGGAAGTCCCTCTAATTCGTTTTTTGAACACTAAAATATTTCTCAGAGAAAGAAAAATATCCTGATTTGGTTATTCTTCTTACAATTATTCTTATAATAATAATTTGGTTAGTCGTCTTAATTGTTCATCTTGCTACATATGTGAACATTATAAAGGAAGTCTTCCATTTTAAAAAATGTGTGAATGGCCCTGAACTCTTAATATAATCAGTGTGTGAGTGTGTGTGTGAGTGTGAGAGAGAGAGAGAGAGAGATCATT
Source organism: Monodon monoceros (assembly GCF_005190385.1). Lineage (NCBI taxonomy): Eukaryota > Metazoa > Chordata > Mammalia > Artiodactyla > Monodontidae > Monodon > Monodon monoceros. Next base: position 30,435,809 of record NW_021703786.1, read on the forward strand.
TTTCTTTCTACATCAACTTGGCTGCCATTCAAAAGAATAAAAAAGGTGAAGGTCTTCATGGTGTCCTTTGTAAAGCTTTTGGTGGAGGAGTTGTAGCTATAAAATTAACACTCTGCAAAAGTAAGTCACTAGTCAGACATGCAGGCTGAACCAGGCATCTTAACATTCCAGGAAGTGCCCCCATGCTGAGAGCTGTGAGTCGGGACACGTGTATAGACACAGAGCTACAGCTCTTCCCTCCCTAGTCCACCCAAGGCATATTTTCTCAGTTTCATACTGAAATTTCCCTTCCCTGCCTACCCACCCCACCCTTACACTTTTTTATCTTGGAGAAAGTAGAAGCAGGTAGTGTTGTGGAAAAGATGTGGGGTACCCCGTTTTGAGGTGCTCGCCATAGAAGTTTTTTGGCAGTGATGCTTAAGGTACAGGAAGACTGATTGCCTCATTCTATTACTTCCTTTATTTTGCATCTCCTTGGGGGGAACAAATTCATGACAGTCAGTCTTCTTTCCAGGGTCTATTTAAGATGTTATTATTTTCACCAAGGAATTTCATGGTAATGTATAATGTGTGGTGCTCTTTCTGTTGTCCCTAGACCCAACTAGCTCTGTGATCCTGTATGCATTACTTAGAACAAAGCCCCCACATACCAGTAAGTTCCTCAAAATATGCTAGATGCTATTCTGAGAACCATGGAGAATACCGATGAGAAGTGGCATGGAGCCAGCTTTAGGGTGCTTGCAGTCAAGTTTAGGAGAGGACCAGAGCATTCCAGTACACAGTACAAAGCAGTGGTAGACGAGATGTGAATAGATGAGGAAGAGAGGAAGCATGAGAGATGCAGTACAATGTGTTTAGAGGTCGCTGAGTTGACTAGCCTGACTGAACTGAAAGGTTCATTTAGAGAAGTAGTGGGTGGGAAGAACTGAACATAGGTGATGGCCAAATTATGAAAAGTGGAGTGCCAAACTAAGAATAATTTGGATCCATAGAAGGCTACTTAAGACTTTTTAACAGAAAAACAGTGGTGTTTGAACTGATTCAGAGCACTAAATAGATTGAGGTCAAACCAGGACAACCTTAAACTCTGAAACCTGGACCTTTTGGGAGGTGGCGGGGCAGGGTGGGGGGTAGGCTTGGCCTCTTGATCCAGCAGTGTTTCCCTTTCAAACTGATGTCCATTGATAGCAGCTGTTTAGAGAGGGTAGAGAGAGCCTCTCAGGCAACGGGAAAAAAGGCACTGTTCCTGGGGTGTAACTGGTTTGTATTCAAATGGCAGTATATAAGTGATGAGTGATTTTTACCAATAGAAAATTTGGGAGTTTGGAGGTTTTCTTTCCTCTCCCTCCTTCCCTCTTTTTCTTTCTTTTCCTTTTAAAATTGTTAAGAGGGCAAAACCTAGCATGTGTCACTAGTGGTCAGAAGGTAAACTTGACCAACAAATGCCCTTTGGATTTCTTTAGTTTGGTAAATAGAATCCTTTCTTAAAAGGAAAATGATGTAAAAAATTGATTTAGGGCTCCTTGATCCCCAAAGAAATGAATCTTCTGGAAATACCCATTTCAAAGGGAACTAAAAAACACATTTCGTGGCACAGATATTACACTTTTGTTGAAAGAGTTCATCACCATAAGGTAAAAATACCCCCTTGATTTGATATCATTACATAAATTTGGAGTAACTCATCTACAGTGTGGGTGTTTTTCATGCTTTGGCACACAGTAGAGCAAGCAGCGTAGCCAAGATGTTTTTCATGTTGAGCAAAAACTTTAACAGATGGAGGTGGTGATTGTAGAGCACTTATTTAAAGTGTTAGGAATGAATCAGTGTAGTTTGAGGCTGAGGCAGTGATCCATACTAAGGGAGTCTGAGAAGTTGAAGAGCATCCTAATAAAATATGTAACAGGCAACTGAAGAGAACTGATTTTAAATGGCTCTCCCAGTACTGTTACCCTAGCCAGGGCCCTATAGAATTTTTCTTAGGGGTTAAAGTCTTTAAAAAGCCACTCTGTGTGCGTGCGTGCGTGCGTGTGTGTGTGTGTGTGTGTGTGTGTGTGTGTGTGTGTGTTTTCCTTCCCTATTCTAAGAACTTGAAATTATGTGGTAGGGTCACCATAATTCTTTAAATTTGTCTTCAAGTCCTGGCAGTATTTCAGTGTTGCTTGTGTGGGATTGATTGATCTCACTGGCTTATGTAGAATTTCTGTAAAGCAGGGACCAGCTGTAAGTGGTATTTTTGTTTTTTAAGTGGTGGAAGAGCTTAAATATGTAATTGTTCCTATCTTTTATGCACAAATGCTCTTTCTTATAAATTGTTTCACAAATGCTATAAAACTTTGAATAATTTTTTCCTGAAGAAATGTTGAACCCTGTGCAAGCTGTTAGAATTAGAATGTATGTTGAAAGCTTTGATGGGACTACTGTTCTGGAACTGCACAGCTTTTTTTTTTTTTTAAATCATGATTCCTTCTTCTTTTTGTTTTGTTTATTTACAGATGACTGCATATGTTCAGGCAAGAAAATACCCCCATATTTCAAAATACAGCAGTCTATAAACAAAATTCTTATCTACCATTTTCCTAAATGACACATTCTTTTTTCTGTAATTTGTATAGAAAATTAAGTGCAGTTCTTGTCTCCCAGGATTTAAGGGAGACAAGAACTTCCTTATGGGAGTTCGGGGAAGGGACAGGGAAAGGGCATTACCTACTGTAATCCTCGAACTCAGCATTTAAAATTTTTTTTGAAGTAAACACAGTTTTGTACTCTGTGTTTCCAGAGTATAACAAGAATCCCAATTCTCTGTTAATACGTGTGCTCTTGGTACCCATGGGCAGCATTACATCAAAGATACCTAATTTGGTAAAGCTCAGCCCCAAGGATAGCCATGTTTTGTTAGATCTAATACTGCTAAATGTGTAAGGCAGAGTAACTACTGTGAAGTAAATGTGTCCACTGCAACAGCTGGACGGTAGCTCTGTAGTGAGCCATGCTGCTCATTTTCTCATTTAACCCCCTCAGTAACGCTGGGAGGTAGGTATTATCACCACTTTATAGATGGGAAACCAAAACTTAGAAAATGGCCGTTTGCCCAAGGTCACATAGTTCATTGCTGGTGAAATTGGAATTTGAACCCATGTGTTTATTCGCCTCTTGAATCCTGCCAGATCAGGTGCATCCGAAGGGGTCTGAGCCCTAAATCTTTGAGCTCTGGCTTTTTTTTCTTTCTTCTTTTTTAAACTATCTGGAAACCTTTAAATTGGTATTAGTAAAGATGGAAATTTGCATTGCCTTTAGAATGGTCTCAGATTGGGGGTGGGGTGGTGGCAGCAGTGAATAAAGTTACCAGATTATATAATGTAGAAAAGTAGAACATGTGGAATGCTCTGAGTTGTCCGTAGTGAAGAAAGTTTTATTTCTGGGAATTTTTTTCATAGGTTAGTGATGGCAAACTATCATGGTGGGGGTTTCTGAAGCCTCGTTTTGTTATTTTCTGCTCCGCTGTGTATTTTCGGTGTGAAAAGTTTGTACCGGAGGCGTATGAGGCCCTGGTGTGTGTTTCTTACATCTAAATTGGACCATAGTATTACTGTGTTCTCTTGACTGAAATACTTCTTTCAGTTGAAGTATGATATATGTGTAGAAAAGTTACATATCGTAAGTGCACAGTTCAGTGAATTTTCACAGACTGAATACACCCAGCTTGCAGGTCAAGAAGTTTAACATTAGCAACAGCTCAAAAGCACCTGTCGTGTCCCTTCCATCAACTGGAATAGTTTTAATTCTCCCGTGTGAACCTCACATCATTCCTTATCTTTTAGGTTTCTTCCTGATTGTGGCTCTAACATTACTTTGTCTTTCTGCAACCAGAAAAAGAACAAATAAAAACTTCACTGAAACTTGTCTCTTCCTCCTTTCATAATCTTATCTCTTGATCAGCCTGCTTCCGTTAAACCAAAGTGTTTTGATGGCTACGAAGTCATAACTCGAGGGAATATGGGGGTTGGCATAGAACATGCGGCTGTGGGGTAAGAGCTAAAAACATTCCTTGGAATTTTCAAAACTGAATGAAAATTTGGTGGTCGAACTCAACCATCTATTTGTTAAGAGGTAATGAATGAGCGAATGGTAAGTTGCCTGTGTTTTGGGGAAGTGGTGATAGGAGCAGTTCCTCCTTCTCAGAACTCTGATGGGGCCTTAACAGCTTACTTGTGAAGGATGTGAACTTTCATCTAAAGCCAGAGCAAATTCAGTACAGTCTCTGTAGGTGCAAACTCATCCTCCACATGTGGTTCTGGTGCCCTTCCCTGCTCTACTTGAGATTCACTTATGTCAGTTTGTGCCCTTGGCTGTTTTTTGTTTTTTGTGGTACGCTGGCCTCTCACTGTTGTGGCCTCCCTCATTGGGGAGCACAGGCTCCGGACGCGCAGGCTCAGTGGCCATGGCTTACGGGCCCAGCCGCTCCGTGGCATGTGGGATCCTCCCGGACCAGGGCACGAACCCATGTCCCCTACATCGGCAGGCGGACTCTCAACCACTGAGCCACCAGGGAAGCCCCCCTTTGTTGTTTTAAGCATTTGAATAAAACTTAATTTTTAACTCTGAAATTATGCCATCCTGGGCTTTCAGGGCTTGCGTGTGAAAGCTGATGTACCAGCTGGGTAGAAAAACATGATACCAGGTGGCCCAGGCTTAGCAAGCACTCTTTGTCCTGTGCTTTGTCTCCCACAGAACCAATCTTTTCTTAAATTATCGAGTAAAGAGATTTAGAGGCATGCACAGCCACACCTTGGCTTTCTGGCAAAGTGATATTCTAGATACTAGAATATTCTAGAGAACCAAAATTTTAGCCTCCCATGTATTCTGACATTACATTAAAAATAATCAAAGTGGGCTTCCCTGGTGGCGCAGTGGTTGAGAGTCCGCCTGCCGATGCAGAGGACACGGGTTCGTGCCCCGGTCTGGGAAGATCCCACATGCAGCGGAGCGGCTGGGCCCGTGAGCCATGGCCGCTGAGCCTGCGCGTCCGGAGCCTGTGCTCCGCAACAGAAGAGGCCACAACAGTGAGAGGCCCACGTACCGCAAAAAAAAAAAAAAAAAAAAAAACCTAAGCATTGGTGAGTTCCTGGTGGCCTAGTGGTTAGGATTCTGGGCTTTCACTGCCGTGGCTGGGGTTCAGTCCCTGGTTGGGGAACTGAGATCCCACAAGCCACCCGGCCAGTATTCTTCTTCTTCCTCCTCCTCCTCCTCCTCCTCCTCATCATCATCTAAACGTATTAGTTCCATTTTTCCCTACCTTCTTTGGGAGAAAAGCATACAAACACCAAGTATTAATTTTGTTCTGCAGAAAACCATAGTTCTAAAATGGTGCCAAATCTGGGAGTTGCCCTGGAGTTTCTTTTATTGTTGTGGGGCATTTTTTTAGGGGGAGGTTTGCCTCTGTCCTAACAAAGGTGACAAGAAGAACGTGCAGTGCTTCCCTGGTGGTGCAGTGGTTAAGAACCCGCCTGCCAATGCTGGGGACACGGGTTTGAGCCCTGGTCCGGGAAGATCCCACATGCCACGAAGAAACGAAGTCTGTGCGCCACAACTACTGAAGCCTGTGCGCCTAGAGCCCGTGCTCCACAACGAGAAGCCACCGCAATGAGAAGCCTGCACACTGCAACAAAGGGTTAGCCCCCGCTTACCACAACTAGAGAAAGCCTGCGTGCAGCAACGAAGACCCAATGCAGCCAAAAATAAATAAATTAAAAAAAAAAAGAAGAACATGTGGTTGGTTCTGAGAACTCCTGGTGGGTGTGTAGAACCTTTTCTGCAAGGTTATTGGTCACAAATTAAAACTGGCCTTTTCCAAGTGATTACCTTATTCTGTTTTCATGCCCAAATGGGCCATAATGCTTTATAAGATAATTACTGGACCACATTTTTCTTCCGGCCCTTCTTTTTGGTAGACAACAAAATCCTGGCCTAAAGCTCCTTTGGCTCTTGTGCTGTTGAATCTTCTGTGATGCTGGTGGGTTAACCTTGGTGCTTAGGGACGGACGTTGATGTCATTGTGGCAGGGAGTGCCTTAAGAGCCCTGTCCCTCTCAGACCTTCGTCCTTGGTGTGCGGGTGTGCTTTATAATTGTCTAGCAACAGAATAACTTTTCTGGCCACAGTACAGTTTTTGAAATGCATATTTTAAATTTATAAGTGTATTTTACATATATTAGTTTATTTCATCACAGTATTTAATAAATAAAAAGTTTTAAGGGAAAATTGATGAAAAGAAAAAAGTTTTCATCACTGAGGCTGATGGGATTTAGCAATAGCTTGTTACCTTATCTTGTGCACATGTAAACTCAGTGACTGACATTGAGGGTCCGAGGTTAGCCAGCATCACAAATAGGCACCAGCTTTGTAAAACTCTTCAGGGCATAGCCTTTTTTCAGAAGTGAATTCACTGGTCAGCATCATTAGTGCAACTTAGCTATTTGTTGGTATCTATCAGTCTTATCTACCCTTTCCAAAGTTGTATCTCACTTGGAAATGTCAATACATATACATCAAGCAGTCCAGGTTCTAATTTGGCAGTGAGTACAGCATTGTTCAGCATCTTGAGTAAATAATTTGGTAAAGAATTTTACCAACTTCCTTTTAGAATTTTGCTCTGTAGTATAGATTTACTACCACTGTACTAGTCCATCAGCATTTTCCTGTGTTCGCCATTTTTGAGTTAGGCTCACATTTCTATTTTCTCTTTTAAGTTACTTTTTAAAATGTCCTATACCCTTTGCCTTTTGTTAGAAATCTGGAATTCAAAGGGTGGCTTTTATACTATGCCTAGATCTATTCTGCCCACCCCCCCTTTTTTTTTGGCTGCACCATGTGGCATGCTGGACCTTAGCTCCCTGACCAGGGATCGAACCCATGCCCCCTGCAGTGGAAGCGTGGAGTCCTAACCACTGGACCGCCAGGGCGTCCCTATTCTGCTCCCTTTAATACCCTGCAGATGATAGTATCTTGGCCTAGGCTACCCATGTAAGTCAGTATTGGAGAGCACACTTGTTTGAGTTTTGAAAATCTGCATGGGATTCATTAGCCCGTAACCTTGGGTAGGCTGTTTTCACTTTGCAGAATGCAGGGGCTCAGTTGTGTGGTCTCTGGGCCTCCCCCGGAATGGGGCCCATTGGTGTGCTTCCAGCATTCTCTAACTCGGACACATCGTGGCCCTTGAGGGTAAGAGAAGTAAGTAGGACTTACCGTGCTTTTTCATTAAAATACGGTTTTCCCACACAAGGGCACATGGCTGTGCATGCAGGTAGCAGCGGGACGGTGGCTGACCCATACTTGGGATAACCTAGAGACAGTATGAGGAAATCCCAAGATTGGATCTCTGTGATTCTGGAAATTGGCTTGAAGATCCCTGGAGAGGTCTTCAGGCTCTTTCTGTTGCTGCCCAGTTGTGCGGTTATACCTACTCTCTTCCTTTATTCTCCAGTGTCAGTGTTTGCTGTTTTCCAGAAATCTCCTCACAGAAACTCATCTTTTATTTTTCCCTCCCTCTGCTTTTCTACTGAGGTTTTAATGCTAGGTGTTTGGGAACCTGAATTCTCATTTCCAGACACAATTCCTTTTTCTTTTTAAGTATCAGAGTTGACATAATGCTGGTTGTTTTAAAAATTACAAGAAGTTTTGCATCCATGTAACTGATAATACTCCAAATAACACCTTTTACAAACAAACCTAAAAGGCAACATAGTCGTCTTCATGGCTACCCACTTAAGAGTGAAAAGGAAATGATTGCTTTTTTTTCCTTGTCTTAATTCTTTTCAGGTTTTGAATGAAGAATGTGATCAGAACTGGTACAAGGCAGAGCTCAATGGGAAAGACGGCTTCATCCCCAAGAATTACATAGAAATGAAACCACATCCGTAAGTTGGGCTCTGCTGACCCTCCAGGGTCAGACCCATCTGCTTGTTCAAATGATGTTTTTAAAATTGAGATCATTGGGATGGATGTCATACTTTTTATTCTGTCTTCTCAGGGAATTAACAAAGCATGTTGATTTTTCCATGTTAGTAAGAATATATAACGAGAGCATAATAGTCAATAATAGTGTATGTTTTAGATAACTGTCAGTGATCTTCAAATGATAAAACAACAGTTACGCAGGTCCATAATTCTTTCTCTGTGAAACCCTTTGTGCCAGATGTGTTTCATAATTCTGCATTTTTTGAGTTTTAGAAAGGGTATTTATCACGTGGTTTTGTATTGACATGTTTGATATTCCTGTGGGACCATATCTTAATCTTGGTATCACCAGAGCACAATACTTGGCATATAATTGGTTCTCAGTAAATGTACACTATAATCACTGCCCTACCCCTCCATTTTAGTGTTCCCACTTCAGAGAAGACAAAGTGCTCTCCTGCTCCAGGCTTCTGAGAGCGGTGAGAAAAAAAATTTTTTTTAAATTCCAGAACGGTTTATTGTTGATATATGACATGGTGGGATCCTGGGAGCCCTTACAGACCACTTTCCTCCCACCCTTACCCACCACCTCTTTTATTGTCTCTGCTCCTCCCTCAAAAGCAGTCATTTTCTTGTGAGTATGTCAGGGAGAACTGAAGCATTTAATGCTCAGACTAGAATGCCACTGAAACACGAAGAAACGGTAGATCCTCTGTATCTACTTGTTTTAACACAAAATGGTAAATAAGACTTTTAGATGACTGCCCCACCTTGAGTAGCAGCCCATTTGTCCCTCTCCCCCATTGTCACTGTTCTGATGTGTCCCTGTCATTTCTCTTCCCCCAAGTACTGGAGCAAAGATCTTAACCACATCTTGTCTTACACAGCTTTTACGTCATCTTACAAAGAACTGAATGCCGTAGAGCTCAAAAGGGCCTTGACAACGGTCTATTTCATTCCTCTTTATGCTGCAAATTAGGAAAGCTTCCAGTATTTTTATTTCAAAACCACTAATTTATGAATTAATAAACTAATATAGTTCTCATTTTTAAAAATATTTTAGTTTTATTGGCGTGTAGTTGATTTACAATATTGTGTTAGATTCTTTTCTCATATAGGTTATCACAGAATATTGAGTAGAGTTCCCTTGTTGGTTATCTTATATATGGCAGTGTGTGTATGTTTATCCCAAGCTCCTGATTTATGAATAGAGTTCTCATTATAAAAGACTCACAGTGTAGAAAACTATAGAGCAGTGTGAGTTTCTCCCCATACATGTACCCCTTTTAGAGGTAACCACCACTAGCAACTAAACATGAGCCAAATTCTACCTTTTGAACTGAATCTGTTCTAAAATGATTTGCCTCCATGAAACAAAACAGATGATTCAGGAGCTTCACCCTAAAACTGTCTGTTGGATTCATGTTTTGGTTGCTGAACTCTTGCACAGTTCTCACTATGTGCAGAGACCGTGCTAGGTGCTGGGAAGTTAGGTTCTGTAGTTAAGTTATGGTATAATAAAACGTCCATGTAGTTAATGGGAAGTTCTTTGAGAGAGCACATCCAGGAAGCCTGGAGAGAGATTGGGTTAACCTGCAGTTTGGTAATAGGAAGATACCTATGCAGAAGTTTCTATAATGAAGAATCTGTGAGGTCCTCAAGGAAACTTCTTATATTTCAAGAAGAACCAGGCACCTTATAATGGCTCACTAAATGTTTCATTGAATGATTTAAAAGGAGAAAACCGGTCTAACTGTGAAGTATATTTTTCTAGTTTTTGTTTGAAACTTGTACTATCGTGTATCTTTGTAACTACGTGAGTTTGATCTCTCCCTTTCTCCCCTAAAAAAGATATTAGATTCCTTGAAGAATTTATGTCTTCTGCTTTCATACTCCCTTGTAACTTGTGCCTTGCCTCTGCACATAGTAGCTCAGTAAGTAGTTTTGAATTGATACTCAGATGCAAATTCTTGTACAAAGGCTGGGACCAATTTGTTCATGATAATAAAAGCCAGAAGTATTAAGTCTTCAGAGGCGTACGTGGAAAAGATTTGTGGCCCCTGGTCAGTGGATTGATAATGTCCCTTATTTGAGGTCCCTGTGATGTTAGATTGGCTGTTATTAACACGCAGCCATGCCCAGGTTACTAAAATGTAGGCACAATCAGTGATATCCAAGAAACTACAAAAGATGAGCATGAGATTATTATAGATTCCCGGGAATTGTACTAAGCACAGTTTTGCATTCTTGTGGCCACTTAGTGTCCATATTTGCTTTGGGGGCTGTGTGGGCTTTTCGTGGACAGCATCACGGAATACACCCCGTGGGGAGAAGCAGTTGGATAGTGGTTACTGGGAGTCACATAGTGCATCCTACCTTGGTCCACACAAGCCAAAAATTGGTGCACATCTATTCCTACAATCCGCCCTCAAAATAGATCAAAGATTGGCTAAACCTTTTCTGTAAAGGGCCAGATAATAAATATTTTAAGCCTTGTGGGCCATGTGCAGTCTCTGTCATGTCACATATACTTCTTTGGTTGAATTTTTTAAAACAATCCTTTAAAATTTTTTTAAATAGTCTTAGATTGTGGGTCACAGCAAAACTGGAAAGATTTAGGCTGAGGGCCATAGTTCGCTGACTTCAGCATTAGATCCAGTGATAACAAAATCAACTTAAGTTCCTTTTCATTTTTCCTTTTTTTTTTTTTGGCAGGGGGGGGCTACATTGTGTCTTCGTTGCTGCAGGTGGGCTTCTCATTGCAGTGGCTTCTCTTGTTGTGGAGCATGGGCTCTAGGCAAGTGGGCTTCAGTAGCATTTGGGCTCAGTAGATGCAGTGCATGGGCTCGGTAGTTGCGGTGCATGGGCTCAGTAGTTGGGCGCTCAGGCTCAGTAGTTGTGGCACACGGGCTTAGTTGCTCTGCAGCATGTGGGATCTTCCCAGACAAGGGATCGAACCTGTGTCCCTTGCATTGGCAGGCGGATTCTTAACCTCTGCGCCACCAGGGAAGCCTGCTTTTCATTTTCATATTTCCAGGCTGAAGGAGAATTCAGCAGAACATCAGACTGTAATTTTTATATTAAATAAAATGCCTGTGGCTCTAAATCCTTGTTTTTCTTCAGATTGTTTCAGGTGACGTCAGCACTTCAAATCTGACTGTTGGGAACATAGGCAAGGCCACCTTCCTTGGATAGTTGTAGTTACTGACCTGATTGATGGATTAGCTTTTTAGGAAGAGTCACTCTCATGCCTGCTCCTCTCTCCCCACTGTAAAGAACTTTGGAATAATAATTGATCAGGAAGCGTCCAGGCCCCATGGTGGTGTTCTTCACAGACACTAGCTGGAACGCAGGCAGTGTTCATCCATCCAAGCTCTGCAAAAGGAAACCATATTGCCAGAAAAGACCATCACCCTGTACCTGTGCAGTGGTGGGCCTCACAGGCCTGTTTCACATGAACAGGGCTGCTGTGTGACTGGATGTCCATAAGTACAGGGTCAGTGTTGGTTTCATAGCTATGGGAGGGTACAGAGTACCAGGCCCCTCCTTCCATCTCCCCAGCCTCCCTTACTTCCCTTTTTTGGTTTTTGTTAGGGAGCAAGAGGGAAGTTTAAAATGGAGTATGGGGCTTCCCTGGTGGCACAGTGGTTGAGAGTCCGCCTGCTGATACAGGGGACACATGTTCACGCCCCAGTCCGGGAAGATCCTACATGCTGCGGAGCGGCTGGGCCCGTGAGCCATGGCCGCTGAGCCTGCGCGTCCAGAGCCTGTACTCCGCCACGGGAGAGGCCACAACAGTGAGAGGCCCGCGTACCGCCAAAAAAAAAAAAAATGGAGTATGACCTAATATAGCATTTGAGCTAACAAATTAAACACAGACTACGAAATGATTGTTGGCATTAGTGTTGCAACATGAGTTGTATATACTGGGGGTGGATCCAAATATGTGCTTTTCACATTAAATGTATATGGATGGGTGCCTATGGGATGTAATAAAGACTTGAATTGGAAATAAGCTGCCTCCTCCCATTAGCTTTCTCCCTTGCTAATTGTATTGTAGTATAAACCCATCTTTTAAAAAATTTTAAGAAGTTTGACCATAGCCATGTAGTCACACGTAAATATCACCATTAAAAGAAGTTAATCAAAGTTATAACAGTATAAAATGCTAAGGAAGTGTAGGATGGTGGTATTAAATGTTATAACTGAGAGTGATAGCTGTTTCTCATAGTGTCATATCCCTTATGTTGTGGGACATCCTCTTTTTCTAGAGGGAGGAAGGGGGGGAGGGAGTGTGTGTGTGTTTAGTGAAAATGGGAGCAGGTACAAAAGAAGTCTTTATTTAATAAAATGGTCTCCAACTAATTTTCCATTTTTCAATCTGGGTGCTTATAACGGGTGTTTTTTATGAAGTAAATCTTTGTAAAAATTCCAGTTAGAGTACTTTGCTTCACCACAGGTTTGTTTTTTTTTCCCCCAAGTTGAAAATAAAAATGAGTTAATTTTAAGCTGAGAGGAAGAAAATACTGCCACCATATCTATATATTTGTGCACCATAAGGGAAGGTCCACAAACATACACATCTAACTGCCAACAGTTGCTGCCTCTGGGGAGTTTGAGGGAAGAGTCTTGCTTATTTTTACTTCACGTACATCTAAGCTATTTTAATTTATGTTCATTACTTGTACCTTAAAAAAGGAAAGCAGAAAGGAAAATGCCTGCCTGGTAGGAAGATTTGGGGGGGTCTAGGAGGAAAGAATGTGACTGTTGGGGAACTTCTCGCCACTTCTCGGCCAAATGGCTACTGAGTGCACGGGCACTGCAATGTAAACCAGAGGGCACAGATGAAAACAGAAAGTACTTACGTGATCTCAACACTATGAGCTGTCCTTTCCTAGTGGGAGATAGTTCTGTTGTGTTACTACATGATTTCTCCTGTGTGGCCTTACTTCCAGGCCCTGGAAGACTTACCCTCAAGTTCTTTGTAGGTGCAGGAAGATAGGTTGTACCAGCTCCTCAGCGGCTTGGCATTACTTCACTTCAAATGAGAAAGATACAAGGCTGCAGATTTTAGGAATGTTTAAAGGTTACTAATGGCAACTTCTGAATGTATCCTTCCTAGCAGCTCCCATCCTTCTGTTTGAATTTTAGTATAGTGTATTGTTTCAGAGACATCTTGCAGTTGCTTATAAGTAAGATAGATATATGTTAGATTTATAACTTTAACAGACTCCTTGTATCTTTGTTATTCTAGTTTGCATATTTAATGCATGTTAGTTACCATGTACGGAGTCTGATGAAGCAGGTAGGTCTTTTATTAGTGACAAGTGGCATCGTTGCTTTGTTTAAAATAATAACACAGTAAAGACAAGTTGCAAAGAGAACCTTGTTTTCACAGTCATCTATCCTAATTAGTTGTGGCTTTCCTGGGAGAAGTGAGGTGCCTGTGACTTGAAGCTGTTTCAGAGATTTCTCCTCCTCTTCCTCCTGGTCAGCCCCAGCCCCTGCTGCTCCTACCCTTTTCCATGAATTCACCCACTTTTTCTTGTGACCAAGGTCAATTAGCATTGGGAGCAGAAGAATCTGTAAGTTGCTCCAAATGAAAAAGTGAATTTTGCAACCAGCTGCCTCTGCACGGAGTAACGCATGGCATTCCTAATGGTTCCTGAAAACCACACTCTGAGCGGTGATGGCAGAGAGTGGCCTTGAGAGGAGTGCCAACCACAGCTACGAGCAGAGGCTGCTCCCTCACAGCCTGAACCTCTTCCCTTTGTGCTGTTACAAGAAGTGGCCCTGTCTCCAGCTTCTGGGCCTTCCAGCTTTCCTACCCCCGTTTCTCTTCATCCCACTGTAGCAAGGCTGCTGCCTTATCGAGTGGCTGCAGGAAGGGCCTGTCTCACCTTAGGTGGTTCATCACGTGCTCAAATCGATAGGCCTGGGCTTTCCCTGCTGCCTTGATGAGTCAGTGGGGGGCCCAGTGAGCTTTGGCCCAGGAGGCCCATTTTTAAGTGTCTTCCTGTATAGAAAGTGGCCCACGATTGTGTCTTTTGAGTCACTGGGGAATGGAGGAGACGGTTGAAGGGAGATGGTCCCCCTCTCAAGGCGTGATGGGGCATGTGGAGACAGGAGGGTAGAGAGGGAGGCCCTTCCTTCAGCGAGCAGCGTTCTGTCACTCATTTCGGAGGCTGGATATCCCGTTTCTTTGTGGGGAAGCAGATGTTGACTGGCTTGCCTTCCTTCCTTAGGTGGTTTTTTGGCAAAATCCCCAGAGCCAAGGCAGAAGAAATGCTTAGCAAACAGCGGCACGATGGGGCCTTTCTTATCCGAGAGAGCGAGAGTGCTCCTGGGGATTTCTCCCTCTCTGTTAAGTAAGTATTTACTACTTGGATTGCCTGGAATCCTGTCTTCACATGATGGAAATTGTGAAGCCAGAGGCCAGGTGTCTGGGTACACACACCAAAGGTGGCAAACTGGGAGAGGTTGAGCCTAAACAGTATTTTATAAATCAGAAAAATTTACATTAAAATCCTAATTTCTGGCTCCTCTTAAAAATGACCTCTAGCAGCGCTGGATTTAGATTCCCATGTGAAAACCATCTTTAGTTGCTGAGCAGCAGCTGAGCTTCAGAGAGCAAATACTTGCCAGTTGTCCCCAATCCCCACCACTCTGCAGTGCTCTCCACACACACGGCTCTTCCCTCATCCGGGCACCCCTGCCCTCTGTGGGATTCTTGCAACTCTGTAACAGCAACTGATCACCAGGTCAGCTGCCTTGTGCACCTTGACTAGGTGTCTCTCTGAAATCTACCAGTGTCATACTAGGCCTCACACTGACTTAAAAGGTGACCACAGGGGTTTGGGGGTTTTTGCTTTCCCCAGTGGTAAATTTAAATGTGGAATGGAGCTGGTATGCAGGGAGTGGGGAAGGCAGGGAGTTATACAACCTTGGTATAACTCCTTGGTATAGAGAATATAAATTGGAACTTTGAGGATCCTAAGCTAATCACTTCCCATCTGTGACGTAAGGATTTTGAATCAAATTGTCATTTTTCCATATGTGTTTTGACTCTGTCCATTTCTAGTTAATATATTATCACAGGAAACCCTCCCCTAGGAATCTTAGAAATCACGTCATCGTTTATGTGACAAAGAGGTGACTAGATTAAAAACTCAGATCACTTTAGTATACATTTAAAATGAAGGCTGTAAAACAATTTATTTGCCATTTACAAATGATATAAAGATTTTTCAGTTTCAAAAATCAGCTCAGTATCTTGTTTCATTTTAGGATCAAATGTGCAGTTAAAGTGTGGGTTTCTTTAATATAGATTTAAATTTAAAATTTTTGTGTTTCTTTTCTCAGTGAAGATGTGGGAGGTGGTTTCAGGTGACATTTGCAGTATCTTTCAGATACATTTCCAGTATAGTTAGGTTTTAGTCCCAACATGAAAAAAATCAAACTGGATCTAATAGTTTTTTTCCTCTTTTAACAACGGCTTTTTTTTTTTGAAACTTTCTTTTTTAGAGCAGGTTTAGGTTCACAGCAAAATTGAGTGGAAGGTACAGAGTTCCCGTGCACCCCTTACTCCCATATGCTTAGAAACAGTGGCTTTTTGATGTGCTTGATTAAACACCTGCATATGAGGACCTGGTGGGCTGAGAGCACCTTGAGGTGGAAGAGTCCTTATGCTTCTCATTAACTTATGTTTCCGCCTCTGTTTTCCTTAACGTTTTATACTGACCTGAGTATAAATCGAACAGTGGAGGACAAGGAGTACAAGCAGTTAATCCTTGAATGATGGCCAAAAACCCCATGGCAGTTCGGGTTCGGTTGTCTGATGACCGTGCGCTGGCTGCCTGCCCACCCATGCTCATGCTCTGGCTGTCGGGAACCTCCCAGACCCTTCCGTTTTATCAAATAAAACCTTTAAAGAGTTCATGTATTTATTGCTTTAGAAATAAAATTTGAAACAGGTGTCATAACCACCTCTAACAACACAAGCACCTGCACCAAGGAGGTTCAAGAGTGTGCAGTCTTGAGTTTCAAGGTGTTGAGTCTAATGGAAAAACCGCGGTAGTTAACAGCTCACCGTTAGGGAAACTGTACCCCTTTCAGAAGCCACCTGCATTGCACTGTGGGAGTGGGCTCCCACGGGCCCAGAAGTGCCATTTCAGTATGTCCTTCTTCCTCATAAAGCTTTCTTCCTCATCCACCGTTTTTCCCATGAAATAGTGCTGTTTCTAAGCACTTCGCACTTGTACTCAGTGGCTTCCTTAAAGCTCAGTGCTGCCACCTGCTGGGTTGGTTTTAAGAAGTATTTACGCTTTAGTACCAGCGATGGGAGGAGAGACTCTCAGTCGTTCATTTAACAGATCTTCATAGAGCGTCCTCTGAGGGCTGGGCGCTGGTGTGGACCTCAAGGACTCAGCAGAGAGTGGGACAGGCAGGGCCTTGTTTGAGCTGATGTTCTAGGCAGACAGCACGATGGTGGTGGGCCATTCCCACTCAGCCAGGCTCATGCTGTTTTTCTGGGCCATTGTAAAGAGAGCATTTGCCTTTTTACCAGGTGGTAGAGAAGCCTTTTATGGGGGGTGGCCTTTTATTTATTGTCCCAGCATGTTCTTTGTTTTTGAGATCTTTTCCTCTTAAGTAGAGCTAAAATCCCTGAGTAGAAAACATGACTTTAAACTCTTCCCAGTTACAGGAAAATTGTTGGAAATTGTCCAGTCCCTCCTTTCCTCACCTTATTTCCTATCTTATCTTTTGTAGTCTTCAAATGTCACACAAGATTTCAGTTCTGTTTTTCATTTGGCACAGTGCAGGGCACATAGAGGCATTATATAGGTTAGGACTTTTTTTTTTTTTTTTTTTTTTGCGTTACGCGGGCCTCTCACTGCTGTGGCCTCTCCCGCTGCGGAGCACAGGCTCCGGACGCGCAGGCTCAGTGGCCGTGGCTCATGGGCCCAGCCGCTCCGCGGCATGCGGGATCCTCCCAGACTGGGGCACGAACCCACGTCCCCTGCATTGGCAGGCGGACTCCCAACCACTGCGCCACCAGGGAAGCCCAGGACATTTCTTTTTATTTACAAATGTTTTCAGAATTAGACAGACTGACAGGGTTTCCCTGTCTGGCGAGGATTCTTCCTGTTGTCACTGGTAATTGTCATCCTAATGGAGGGTCTCAGGGTGCTCTCCAGCCAGGAAGTCAAGTTGTGTTACAGTCCTGGGCACCCAGCCTGTGAGGGGCATGGCCAGCACACAAGTTCTCCAGGACACCTCCTTGGTGGGCAGGTGGCCCCTGGGTGGCTGGGACAGAGCCCTCTGGCCTGTTCTCACGTGTATCCTCTACCCCTCCCCAGGTTTGGAAATGATGTACAGCACTTCAAGGTGCTCCGAGATGGGGCTGGAAAGTATTTCCTCTGGGTGGTCAAGTTCAATTCTTTGAATGAGCTGGTAGATTATCACAGATCTACATCCGTCTCCAGAAACCAGCAGATATTTCTCCGGGACATAGAGCAGGTGCCACAGGTAAGCCTCGTGAGAGACATTGGGATCTTTCTTAGCAATTAAGAATAGCTCTTTAGGCAAGCAGGTGTTTTTTTAAAAGGTTCCTTTTGGACCTTCTGTGTTCATTATTAAGTCATGTTAAAGATTTGAAGTTTGAAACAAAAAATAGTTTTGTCTTTTCCAGAGGCTGCTTCTCTGAAGCATTGTGTTGCTAGTTACCTTGTGTCTCTTGGAAGAAGGTCTTTAACACACCCTCAAATACTCTGCCTGGAAGTAAACTTTGAGGAAAATCGTACTGTAAGGGAGTGAAGTCCACACTCATTCTTAAAATCCTTCTCATATGTAATGGTTAATACCACCTTATTTTATTCAAGCTTTTACTCTTCTCACTGTATAAAACCTTAAGGATTTTCTAAGTGATAAAGCGATAGGAACTAAACCATTTTCACATCTGGGATTGTAAACAAAACCCCACTGGCTGTTTCCGAAGTTCTTTCCTCTTGAAGCAGTACCTGCTGCTCTTTGCTTGATGCTGGGGTGCAACCCGCCTCCACGGTGGGGACACCCAAGTGGTTTTGAGCACTGGTGAAGACTGCACGACACCCACCTCGAGTAAACTGTAAGAATTGGTGGGGAGGGGAGGAGAAGTGAGGGGTTATTTCAGGAAATGTGAAAAGGCTGGCACACATCAGTTTCCCCATCACCGGTCCGCTTACGAGGGGCTGGCCACGATCAGGGATGCAATGTGTGTTTTCTCCCTGCCCCTCTTCTGCAGCAACCGACGTACGTCCAAGCCCTCTTTGACTTTGATCCCCAAGAGGATGGAGAGCTGGGATTCCGTCGGGGAGACTTTATCCACGTCATGGATAACTCAGACCCCAACTGGTGGAAAGGGGCTTGCCACGGGCAGACCGGCATGTTTCCACGCAATTACGTCACCCCCGTGAACCGGAACGTCTAAGAGTCAAGAGATTATTTAAAGAAAGCGAAGAATTTTAAACACGTACGAAAGAATTAAGCCCATCAGCTGCCTGTGTGAGCAGCCCGTGAGGGAGCTCAGAATGCGCAGCTGGGCCACCTGGCGACCCTCTCACTTC
Source organism: Monodon monoceros (assembly GCF_005190385.1). NCBI lineage: Eukaryota > Metazoa > Chordata > Mammalia > Artiodactyla > Monodontidae > Monodon > Monodon monoceros. Next base: position 30,454,368 of record NW_021703786.1, read on the forward strand.
GGCTGGAACTCGGGGGGGGGGGAGGGGGAGTTGGATATAACAATGCCAAAACTTACCTATAAGTTAAGAGAAGAGTTTTTATTACAAATTTTCACCACTGCTCCTGTTCCTCCTCCTTTGTCCTTTTTTTCATCCTGTTTCCTCTTCTGTCCATCAGTGCATGACATTTAATGCCACATATAGTCCTAGCTGATGCCAATAATAAAAGAAAAGAAACCACGTGGGCTGATATTTTCTCTATGCAAAATGTCTGTTTTAGTCGGGACGACAGAAAGAACAGCCACTTCTGTGTCCTGCGTTACATGCACACACACAGGAGCGGGCCGGGAGTGGGCGGCCCTTGCCCTTTAGCTTCTGCCGGAGGAGGGAGGGCAAGTGGGAACCTGCCTGCCAGCCCCCAGTCCCCACCAGAATGTTGTGTCAGAGTTGGATGGGCGTGGGGGTGAGTGTGCCCCTCAGGGCTTCCTGCGAGCCAGGCCCCAAAGCTGTGTCTCTCTTCCACATTGGTTTCCCTTTCCGATGGTGTTCCTGAGCATGTTGTTTTTCTTAGTGCCTTCTGCCTTATTTCAAGGGTTGCTTATGAGTGGTGGTTTTTATTTGTTTTGTTTTAAAAATAAGTTAAAGACAGCCAGTTTGTTTCCTACTCTGTAAATATTTTTTTCCCTCAGGGGAGGGGAGAACAGGGTAGGGAAGAGGAGACAAGTGAGATGAGGGTGTGGGCGTCCTGCCTGTGCACAGCCAGAGTCTTTAAGGTTCAACTTTAATATTTATAGCCCCTGGAGGTTAAGGGAGCCGGAGCCCCAGGGCACAATGGGACCGGGTTACAGCCCTCCCCGCGTCTGACTGGAGCTGGCTGAAAGGGGGGCCAGGGTCCTTGACCTTGCGGTCTCAGGTGTTGTCTGTGCCCTCCGTAGCCCCAGACACCCCCAGACACCAGTCTCTGGAGCCAGCAAGTTTCAAATGCAGGAAGGTTTAAATTGTATCAGGTTCTACCGTGTTCGTACACTGGGGTGGGGTGTGCGGGCAGGATGAGCATTTTCCCTTCATTTTTCTTGCTCTGAAATCTAGGGGTATCTGTTCAGGGCTTTCACCTTTTGTGTCCCCCACCTGAGCTGCCCAGGTGAGCTTCAGGCCGCATTCAGGAAGCAGCTGAGTGGTTTTTCATGTCTCCATTCACAGCGGGCTGTGTTCATAGCTGCTCCACCCGACCCCCTGAAAAGGAAGTGTATCTGTGACACAATGACATTTGGAAGGAAGATTGGAACGATAGGAAGGCTGAGTCCATTGCAAAGCTCTTTCTTTCCGTCTCCTGTTGGCTTCTTGGCCCTTGTGGTAACACGCCTGTGATCATCCTCTCCCCACCCTTCCCAAAACAAAAACGGGGCCACTGGGAGTTGGTGGCGGCCTTTGGCTTCTGAAGTGGTCCGTCGGCGTCTCCCCTGGACTCTGGTTATGGAGCCGGACTCGGCCTGGAGTGGCCTGGGGCCCAGGAGACGCTGCCCTCCCAGACAGAGCGTCCGCCTCTCATCACCCCTGTCCACTAGCTTCTCCTCTCCTTGCTGATGATACGAGGAATCTCTGGCATTCTGCACCTGGACCATTTGATTGTTTTATTTTGGAATTGGTGTATATCATGAAGCCTTGCAGAACTAAGTTTTGTGTGTATATATTTAAAAGAAAATCAGTGTTTAAATAAAAAGACCTGTGTACTTAATCCTTTAACTCTGCGGGTAGCATTTGGTAGGTAGTGATTAACTGTGAATAATAAACATACAATGAATTCTTCACTCTGTATCTTTTCTTTTTTTCCCCTCGCCTTAAGGTAAAAACCTAAAGATTCTGTCAGGGAATCAGGACACTTGTGTCCTTATTTCCAACTCACCTCACTCCTTGGGGACCATGGGGGTCTCACTGGGCCCCTGGAAGAGTGATGCCCACATCACTGTTGATCAGAATCCCTGCGAGCATGTTCCTCCCAGTGCAGAGTCCCACACGCCAGACGCCACCCTCAGATTGCGTGGAGGGCACCAGCAGCGCCCGGTGTTTCCGACAGAAGCCACAGGCCGCAGTTTGAAAACAGGTGTAGTCTCAGTGCCTCGTAAGGACTAAGCACGGCTGGCTTGGTTCTCGTCCCCTCCTCCCACCTAAATAAATAAAGGACAGAAGGACAGAATAAGCCATGTTGAAGGAGTCTCTGTCCCAACTCGTTACAGCAAACTCATTGGCCCAGCGGGCTGCCTCGGGGTGACACTGGGCCTGTCACCACCCATAGAGCTGGCTACAGGAGGTCAAATAAGACTTGTTTAGAGAGAGAACAGGAAAGAAACCAAACCCAAGGAATTTCCACTTACGTTCTTGATCCTGTTCTTACACAGAGCCCCAGCACGCTTCCTCGCTTGTGGCTGCCCTGCTTGGATGAGAGAGTCTCCACTTCTCCCCTACTCTGCAGTGACTGCGAGAGAGAACTTGACCCAGCGCTGCCCTGCTGGAGGCCACTGGGCTCAGGGTCCACCCAGGCTGGCCGAGCAGAAGCCAGCAGAAGTTTCCAGAAGGGGCCATTGAAGTGAAAACTTCAGGCAGTGACTGTCAGCCTCCTTGAGGCTTTTTGCCCTGTTTTGACTCATGGCCTCAGAATAGCCTCAGAATTAATGGGAAAATGGCTGCTTTTGCACTACCAGTTTGGTCACAAGTTTCTTGGTGTCTGTGTCCCCCTCCAGCCCTGGGTCTGTCATTTCTGGCGGGGGAAGGCGTCTGGGTGGGAGCGCCTTTGGGGAGACTGCACCGTGGGATGTAGTGGGCCGGCTCGGCTGCCTTTGACGACTGAAAGCTCTGGTGGGTGTGGCCTGTGGCCTGCTCCCTGAGCTCCTCCCAGAGCAGCCCTCCGACCTTCTTCACACCTGGTGACCTGGGAGATGGCAACAGAAGCTCCTCTTCAAGGATGATTGTGGAGGGGCGGTGGTGACAGCTCCTCCCCAGCGCTCTGAGTCAGTCTGCCGCGCTGGGGCTGCTGAGGTGACACATGGAAGGAGAAAGAGGATGGGCACAGTGGTCTGCCTTTCCTCAACACTTGTCCCCTTGACCTGCTTACAGTAGGTGACCTTCAAGTCAGAACGTCTGGCTTTTCCAAAGTGCCTGGATAACTAGGAACAGTGAGCGAGGAATTGTATTTACGCGTGCGGGAAATAACTCCTAAGACACTGGATTTACATGTTATGCAAATTCTCCAGGTCGGATCTGAGAGACATAGAAAAATAGATCTGTTTTTCACAGGAGAGCAAGGAGAGGTTGTGTACTCACAGAATGTGTGTTTCTTACACTGGGGCTCAGGGGTTATAGGCACCTCCCTCCAACCAAGTCCCGAGGCAGGGGCCAGATGAAGCAGGGCCATGTAGCCACAGAAGGAGCTGGAAGTGGGCAACCCTGGAAGGGTTGGGATTTTTTGTTTTTGTTTTCAAGGATAGCTTTACTGAGATACAATTTACTATCATAAGGCCACCCATTTATGTATTTATTTGGCCACAGCATGCAGCATGTGGGATCTTAGTTCCCAGACCAGGAATCGAACCTGTGCCCCCTGAGGCGGAAGCTCGGAGTCCTAACCACAGGACCGCCAGGGAAGTCCCACAAGTCACCCATTTAAAGCAGACCATTCAGCTGTGTTTAATATTCACAGGTTATGCGATCAATTTTAGAACTTTTTCATGGAAAAAGTGGAAACCACGTATCCATTATCAGTTACTTGCCATCTTCCTCCAGCCCCTCCCAGCGCTTGGCCGCCACCAGTCTACTTTCTGTCTCTATGGATTTGCCTATTCTGGACTTTTTGCATAAACGAGATCATAAAATATGTGGCCTTTTGTGGCGGGCTTCTTTCACTCAGCATCGTGTTTCCAAGGCTCATCCATGGGGTGACACGTACCAGAACGTCATTCCTTCTTACAGCCGAATAGCACTCCCTGGTATGGAGACACCCTGTCTTTTTTATCCGTTCGTACAGTGATGAGCATTGGGGTTGTTTCCACTCTTTGGCTGCCGTAAACGATGCTGCTGCAGACATTCACGTGCAAGGTTTTATGAGGACACACCCTGGAGGGTTTGAAGTAGAGGAGCAGACACAGTCCTGTTTGGCTAGAAGAGTGGAGAAAGGGGGCCACGGAAGAGACCCCCTGGTGAGCAGTTGTCCTGCCGAGCGAGGTGGGTGGCAGGGGGAGCGAAGAGAAGGTGGTTGATCTGAGTCATACGTAGGAGGACCGGTTGGCAAGACGAGGGGGTCACGGAAAACAAGGGGTAGAGATGACCCTCGGATCCTTGAGCAGCAGGGGCCCTGAGGTTGCTGTCGACTGAGACAGGGAGCCCTGGAGGAGGGCGAGCTGGCGTGCGGTGGGGAGGGAGGGTGGACCAGTTGCCTTTGGTGTCTGTGGCAAACGTCTGGAGCAGCAGAACGTGGTCACCTGGAGCTCAGGAGACAAGACTGAGCAAGGGATCATGGTTGTGGGTGTGGAAGTGGTCCTGAATCCCTCGCCCTGGGTGAGCCCTCACCCGCTCTCCTCAAAAGAGGGAAGAGGGCAGAATTCGGGGCCGGGCCCTGGGGACTGGACGAGGAAGCAGCAAAGGAGACGAGGAAGAGGCCAGAGAGGCAGGGGGCAAACCAGGGCTGCACAGTGCGGGGGCAGCTGGGCGTCCAGGAAACGGCCCCTGTGGCCATACTCCCCCAGGCCCCTCGACCTCCACCGTGCTCGATTGTCCCCAGACTGCCCGCACGCCTTCTGCTGAGAGACCTTCCTCCGCTGCCAGGTTGTTGAGAGGACAAAGTGCATATACTCCTGGCCCGTAGGTATGCTGCAAGGTCAGAGACAGTGAGCTTGGAGTCACGAGACCCAGGGCTTTATTCCAGGCTGCGTGGCCTTGGGCAGGGCCCTTAACTTCTGCTCCCTTCATTCATCTGTTTTCAAACAAGCCCATGTTGGAACTTAACTGGTGGCGCAGTGGTTAAGAATCCTCCCGCCAATACAGGAGACACGGGTTCGAGCCCTGGTCCGGGAAGATCCCGCATGCCGCGGAGCAACTAAGCCTGTGTGCCACAACCACTGAGCCTGTGCTCTAGAGCCCACGAGCCACAACTACTGAGCCCGTGAGCCACAACTACTGAAGCCCGCATGCCTAGAGCCTGTGCTCTGCAACAAGAGAAGCCACCACAATGAGAAGCCTGCATACCGCAACGAAGAGTAGCCCCCACTCTCCATAACTAGAGAAAAGGCCGCGTGCAGCAAAGAAGACCCAACACAGCCAAAAATAAATAAATAAAATAAATCAATTAAAAAAAAAAAACAAGCCCATGTCACCAGGTTGGCCTGAGGATCCAGCGGGATTGCATCTGTAGATGTCTTACAAACTTTCATGTGACGGGACCGGTACTGATTATGATCTTGGCGTTCAAGGCCTTTCACAGTCTGAGCCTGGTCCAGTCCTCCAACTCTTTGGCCTCCAACCCTTCTGAGGGTCCCTGGCTTTCACCAGCATCCACCGTTCTCTCTGATCTGAGGCCAATCTGCTCAATTTCCTGACCTGCTCCCCGTGAACGCTGTTTCCACCACAGTCTCCAAACTCCGAACACAGGACCACTCCTTGACCCATCCTGTGAGCCCACCCTCCTGCCTCCATCAAGCCCGGTGCCCTGCTTCCATGACCCGCTTGCCGGTGGCGGTCAATCTTACCTGCAGCCGGGAGCAGTGGAGCCACGGTGAGGACTCCAGACTCTGGGGTGGCCTTGGACGGGTCGCTTTGAGAGTTAGTAACCAGGTCGGTAACCTTAAACAAGTTACCTTTCTAAGCCTCCAGTCAAGAAACTGAGGTCAATAAACCACCTGAGGATTGCACAGGATAATATGGGTTAATCAGTGCTAGCCCCCACACCTGGTAATTATTCGGAGTCCAGCCTACTCCTGGTCAGCCCTGTGCCCACCTGCGACTCTTGTTCTTGTTGAGGGCAAGGGAATTCATCCAATATTTTCATTTTTTTAAAATTTAAATCTTTGATCCGTTTGAAGGCTGTCCTGGTGATCAGTGAGAGCTTGGATCCATCTCTCTTTGTTTCCAGATGGCTGCCCAGTTGCTCAGATAGTATTTCTTGAAAGATCCATTGTCAGGGACTTCCCTGGAGGTCCAACGGTTAAGACTCAGCGCCTCCACTGCAGTGGGCGTGGGTTCTATCCCTGTTCGGGAAATCCCGCATGCCACGCATGTGGTGCAGCCAAACAAAAACAAATTATCCATTGTCAGCTCTTAGATCTGAGAGGATGCATTTTGTACACTGAGTTTTGGTATGGTGGGGTCCTGTTTCTCCACTTTACGTCGTCCATGGGCCCGTGCTAGGCGTGCGGGGGTGGTTCCTGAGACTTCACAGCAGCTTAGGACATCTGATGGGGCTGTACCTCCCCCATCGCTCTCCCTTCTCGACTCGTCCTGGCTCTTCTTGCTTGTTTATGTTTTCAACGTAAACTTTAGAATCAGCTTGTCTAGTTCGAGAAAAAAAAAATGGCTCTGAGTGTTTTTATTTGGATCATGTTAGATTTATAAGCTACCTTCGGAAGAATTGGTATTTTTTTAAATTAATTTATAAATTTTGGCTGCGTTGGGTCTTTGTTGCTGCACACGGGCTTTCTCTAGTTGCAGCGAGCGGGGTCTACTCTTCATTGTGGTGCGCGGGCTTCTCACTGCAGTGGCTTCTCTTGTTGTGGAGCACGGGCTCTAGGCACGCGGCCTTCAGTAGTTGTGGCACGTGGGCTCAGTTGTTGTGGCTCGCAGGCTCAGTAGTTGTGGACTTTGTGCATGTCGGTGGGAATATAAATTGGTGCAGCTGCTGTGGGAAACAGTACGTAGGTTCCTCAAGAAATTAAAAATAGCCTTCCTGGCGGTGACATTCAGCCGGCCAGTCAGGGCGATGGACTTTCCGTCCTAGAACCATGGCCCAGTTTGTCCGTAACCGCGCAGGGAAGGTCCCGGCACTGGTCAGTGCTGCTGTGACCTTCTCAAAGCCTTGATTGGCCACATTTTGCCACTATGCCGAGGTTGAGCTGCTTCCTCCAACCTTGCTGGGTTCCCTACAGCTATTCAGAGCTTGAAAAAAATTTGTCAATAGTGCTCAAACTGGTAGCTTCCAACAGCTCACAGTTAAGGAAGCTCTGCTCAATGGTTTGGTGGCCACTGAGGTGTGTGGTGGTGGTTTTATGTTGGCAAGATCATAGACAAGCGTGGCATCATTGGCTATGATGTTTGAAGACCAATCTTTAACATGTGATTATATCTGTTTTATTATTTGGGTGTTCTTGGACCATGTGTGAGCAGACTGGTATTTGAATAAAATGAGACAGTGTGTCAAAAAAGACGTTAAAAGTAGAACCCTATGATCCAGCCGTCCCACTTCGGGGTATTTACTCAAAATAACTGAAATCAGGATCTCGAAGAGATATTAACATTCCTATGTTGATTGCAGCACTATTCACAATAGCCAAGATGTACAAACCACCCACATGTCCATCAACAGATGAATGGATAAAGAAGACAGGATACACAAACACACACAAGAAGACTGTTCAGCCTTAAAAAGAAGGAAATTCTGCAACATGCAACAACATGGATGAACACTGAAGACATTATGCTTTAGTGAAATAAGCCAGTTCCGGAAGGATGATTCCACTTATATGAGTTATCTAAAGTAGTCAAATGCATAGAATCAAAGAATGGAATCGTGGTCACCAGGGGCTGGGGGAGGGGGAAATGAGTTATTGATCAACAGGCAGAAGATTTCAGTTCAGCAAGATGAGTAAGTGCTAAAGGTCTGCTTAGTACATTTTATGTGTATAATGTATACATAAAAACTTCAGAGGGTAGCTCTCATGCTGTGTTCTTCTTTTTAATTTATTTTAATTTTTTAAATTAATTAATTAATTTTTGGCTGTGTTGGGTCTTCGTTGCTGCGCGCGGGCTTTCTCTAGTTGCAGAGAGCAGGGGCTACTCTTCATTATGGTGTGCAGGCTTCTCATTGCGGTGGCTTCTCTTGTTGCGGGCGCGGGCTCTAGGCTGGCGGGCTTCAGGAATTGTGGCACGTGTGCTCAGTAGTTGTGGCTCGCAGGCTCAGTAGTTGTGGCACACGGGCTTAGTTGCTCCGCGGCATGTGGGATCTTCCCGGACCAGGGCTCGAACCCGTGTCCCCTGCACTGGCAGGCAGATTCCCAACCACTGTGCCACCAGGGAAGTCCCCTCGTGCTGTGTTCTTACCACAATAAAATTTTAAAAATTAAAAAGATATAAAGAAAGCTCATTGGCTATAATAGGTGGTTCTGGAACCTCATGGAAGAGAGAAAGTGGGAAATACCCATGTGAAGGAAAAAAAATATTCTTTGCAAAGCACCACAAGGATTCTAGTGCATGAGGAGCCCTGCTCTGGCCCATCCTCCTCCTTTGATGGGATGGATGGGAGAACGGGTGCCTAGAAGCAGTAATGAGGGTCTTGCCCAAGCCCTTAGAGCCTCACCTATCCTGTGAACGGTCACCCTGTTTTCAGCTCTGGTGAGGGCAGACCAGCAAGGACCAGACCGGGGTGTCTTCTTGCGCTCCATCTGCACCCCTCACCCTAAGACTTAAAAATGAGGAGGAAAATGCATATTTTAAGTTACTAATTGTTTTCCCTCCCAACCCTTGTTTCCTTTCCTGGCCTGATGAGCTGGTCTGAACAGAAGAAAAAGATGGTTGAACATTCCTCCCGCCCTTCCACCTTCCGCTCTTAGACTCCCAAGGGATCTGGAAGCAGTGGGAAACGCTCTGAAGTCTGTCTCAGTCAGCTCAGGCTGTGGTAACAAAACACCACATCTTGGGGAGTCCAAGATCATGGTGCCAGTGGATTTGGTTCTTGGTGAAGACTCCCTTCCTGGCTTGAGATGGCTGCCCCCTCCTTGTGTACTCACAAGGGGAGAGAGAAAGTGAGACAGAGACAGAGAGTGCTCTGGTAATAGAGGGGCTAATCCACCATGAGGACCCCACCCTCATGACCTCATCTAAACCTGCTTACCGCCCAAAGGCCCCACCTCCTAATACTCTCACCTTGGGGGTTAGGGCTTCAACATATGAATTTGGGGGAACTCCAACATATGAATTTGGGGGGAGTCTAACATATGAACTTGGTGGGACTCCAACATATGAATTTGGGGGGATGCCAACGTATGAATTTGGGGGAACACCAACATTCAGTCCAGGACAAAGTTTGTAGTCCTAGCTCCACACCCTACTAGTTGTGTAACTTGGGGCAAATTACCCAACGCCTCTGAGCTTGTTTCCTTATCCATATGATGTCACACATTGTCTGCCTCCTAGGGTTTTGGGGAGAAATGACTCATATATAAAATATCAAGCACAATGCGAGAAGTTTGGTTCACGCTCAATACATGTTTCTCTTCATCTGTTCATACGTGGCGGAGAGGCCGTCTGCCATCTTCCCGTCTTCCTGTTTCTTCTTCTATACGAGTGGAATGCGCAGTGTTTAGTCTGTACCTTCCTATGCAGAGTAAATACCTTTTGTCTCAGCCACTCAAGCATTTAGGTGTGGCCACGTGACTAAGTTCTGACCAATAGGATTCAAGTAAAAGGCTCTGGTGGCAGTTCCAGGCAAACTCCCCAGGACCCCTTTCACCTTCCATTCTTCCCTCATCCTCTGGCTGGATTCCACCTGCTGACTTGGGTCAAACAGTGAGGACCACACCCTAGGAGGGTGTCATGGTGAACTGGGAAGAGTCCGTGCCCCTGGGAGGTTTGTGGAGGCAGCTGCCAAACCACACCTGGACAGGACTTTGATGAATTTAAGCCACTGGACTTTGATGAATTTAAGGTACATTACTTTGGGGCTCTGTCACTTTCCCAGAAGCTAAGTCTTACCCTGATACCCCGTCGTTCATGCCTGTCTACCAAGTGGCCAGTCCCCACATTTCCTGACATCTCTTTTTCTCCAGAATTCAAGGAACCTCAGAAGCAGGTGTATCCCACCCCAAAGGTGAGCAGAGAAAGGCATCCAAAGAAGATGCCCCCACCGTCTTCTCTGTTCAACTCTCCCACATGTTTAATTCTCCTCCACATTTCCCTGTCTATAAATACCTTCAGGGGGTGAAGGCAGACGTGGGAGAAGGAGGTCATTGCACTCTGAGCCGGAGTAGGGTCCTGTTTCTTCCATCCCTGCTCTCCACATCGTCTACTGAACATTTTGAGCACGGACTTGTGCCAGGTGCTGAAGACAAAGAGATGAATGAGAAAGTTATCAAACACCAATCTCCGCTCAAGACCTGCGAAGGATACTGAGCAATGATCTATCCCAGGACAGGAATGGGGACAAGGTGAGGCAAGAGGGACCACAGACTTGGACGGGTCGGGAAAGGCTTCAGAGAGACGCCGGGGGAAAGAAGGGAAAATTGTATATGCCAAAGCACATGGCATCAAAAAAGTAGAAAATAACAAGTATTGACGAGGACGTAGAGACATTGGAACCCTATGGCTTGCTGGTGCAAATGTAAAATTGCTGTGGAAGCTGGCCTGTTTAGCTCAAAAAGCTAAACATAGAATTACCATATAACCCAACAATTCCACTCCTAGTCATGTACCCAAAAGAACTGAAAATAGAGATTCAAGCTGATACTTGTATACTAGCGTTCATTGCAACACTATTCACAGTAGCCAAACGGTGGAAACAACCCAAGTGTCCATCAAGAGATGAATGGATAAACAAACTGTGGTTTATACACGCAAATGGAACATTAGTCAGCCATATAAAAGAAGTTCTGATCGATGCTACGATGTGAATGAACCTTGAAAACATTAAGCTGAGTGAAAGAAACTAGACCCAAAAGGATGAATATTGTATGGTTCCACTTATATGAAATATCTAGAATAGGTATATCCATAGAGACAGAAAGTAGATTAGCGGGGCCAGGAGGAGGAGGGAATGGGGAGTTATTCCTTAATGGGTACAGAGTTTCTGTTTTGGAGTGATGGAAAAGTTTTAGAAATAGATAGTGGTGATAGTGGTGATTGGACACCATTGTAAATGGAACTGATGCCACTAAATTGTACACTTAAAATGAATTGGGCGATTGGGATTGACATGTATACACTAATGTGGATAAAATCGGTGACTAATAAGAACCTGCTGTAAAAATAAATAAATAAAATGAAATTTAAAAATTAAAAAAAAAAAAAGGTTGAATTGGGGACTTCCCTGGCAGTCCAGTAGTTAGGACTCCACGCTTCCACTGCAGGGGGCACGGGTTTGTTCTCTGGTTGGGGAACTAAGATCCTGCATGTCGCACAACACGGCCCAAAAAAAAAAAATCGTTGAATTGGCAAGTTTTATATTATACACACACACATAGACACACACATGGACACAGCACAGCACACGGGTTCCTGCAGGTTGAACTCTAGAAGGAGCAAACATGACCACAGGACCAAGGGGCAATGGCATTTTAGGGGAATCACTGCCGCTGAGGCCACAGGGCCTGGGGTGCGGAGTGCAGGAGCACGTGGATTTTCTCTCATTAGGTCAGTGCTGTTCTGGTTTCCATCTCACCACCTTATCTTCTTCCACTCCACGCACTGGGTGACTTGATGCTGCACTCAGAGGATTGGATGAACGGAGCAAGATGTAACACAGCAAAAGACATGGATGTTTCTGAGACATCCATGTCGTGGTATGTTTCAGGAGTTCTTTCCTTGTTGTCATTGAATAGTAGTCCATTGTGTAGATACCCTACATCATATAGTGCTCTGTTGATGGACATCTAAACCATCAATATTTCCAGTTTTGGCTGCAAAGAACATTTTTGTGTGTGTGTGTGGTACGCGGGCCTCTCACTGTTGTGGCCTCTCCCGTTGCGGAGCACAGGCTCTGAACGCGCAGGTTCAGCGGCCATGGCTCACGGGCCCAGCCACTCCGCGGCACGTGGGATCCTCCCGGACCGGGGCACGAACCCGCGTCCCGTGCATCGGCAGGCGGACTCTCAACCACTGCACCACCAGGGAAGCCCTGCAATGAACATTTTTATACAAATTTTTTTGTAAACATGTTTCATCTTTCTTGAATAAACACCTAGAAGTGAAATTGTTGTGTCATAGGTGTATAGGTGTTTAAGTTAATAAGAAACTGCCTGGCCTTTTCCCAGGTATTTGTGCCATTTTACACTCCTACCGGCAATGTCTGAGATTTCCAGTTGCTCCACAGCTCTGCTAAAATTTGGTGTTGTCAGTCTTTTTAATTTTAACCATTCTGGTGGGTGGGTGGTGGTATCTCATCGTGGTTTTAATTTGCACTTCCTTTGACTAATGATGTTGAATGCTTTTTCAATTGCTTACTGCCCATTTGTATCTTTCTTTGTGAAATGTCTGTTCAAATCTCTTACCTAATTTGTTTATTGGGTTGTTAATCTTTTTTTATTTTTAAATTAATTTATTTTGTTTATTTTTATTTTTGGCTGTGTTGGGTCTTCGTTGCTGCACGCAGGCTTTCTCTAGTTACAGCGAGCGGGGGCTACTCTTCGTTGCACTTTGCAGGCTTCTCATTGTGGTGGCTTCTCGTTGCGGAGCACGGGCTTTAGGCACGCGGACTTCAGTAGCTGTGGCACGCGGGCTCAGTAGTTGCGGCACACGGGCTTAGTTGCTCCGCGGCATGTGGGATCTTTCCCGACCAGGGCTCGAACCCATGTCCCCTGCATTGGCAGGAGGATTCTTAACCACTGTGCCACCAGGGAAGCCCCGGGTTGTTCATCTTTTTATTATCAACTTTACATTCAGATTTGAGGTTCCCAGAAGTAGTCACTCCTGAGTCTGGTGGGATGAGAAGTTGTGGAGGAAGAAGACGTGATCTGTGGTTGGCATGGGACCTTCATGTTAGAGCTGCATCCTTATGTGCATTTGGTGGTGAGTGAAGACCGGCTTCGTACAGACACAGCAGGAAATACCTTCTCAAGGAAGCTCAGAAATGCACGATAGGTGAGGGATTGTGAACCACAAAGGTGGATGATCTGGTCAGAGAGAATCAAATGCTGAAAACCAAGAAGCCGGAAGCCTGGAGAATCCTCCAGCAAACTTGGAGACTTTTCTCTTTGGGCTGACATTGACACTCCCTATAGCTTCTTGACATTTGCCTCTACTGAGAAGAGCAAAAGAAGAAAATTGAAATGCATAAGAAATCAGCTCTTGAAAGTTACTGGACAGTGAATCCTCTTCCTTTTTTTTTTTTTCTCTTGGTTAGTTTACTGGTGTTTGAGTCATTTGCTGAGTGAATCTGAAAGGACAAAAAAAGGAACTGGATCAGAATTGTCTCTATCTTTGGCCCCTGCAGCCTGTCAGAACTTCTTCCAGAATCCATCAACAGTCGTTGGTTTTTCATGATTTTCTCAAACTTGGAGTCCTACAGTTTAAAAAATAAATAAGTAAACAGATAATGAAAACTTACGTCCACACAAAAACCTACACACACATATTTATAGCAGCTTTATTCATAATTGCTAAAATATGGGAGCAACCAAGATGTCCTTCAATAGGTGAACGGATAAAGAAGCTGTGTGATACATCCAGACAGTGGACTACTATTCAACGCTAAGAGGAAAAGAGCCATCGAGATATGGAAGAGGGCTTCCCTGGTGGCGCAGTGGTTGGGAGTCCGCCTGCCGATGCAGGGGACACGGGTTCGTGCCCCGGTCCGGGAAGATCCCACATGCCGCGGAGCGGCTGGGCCCGTGAGCCATGGCCGCTGAGCCTGCGCGTCCGGAGCCTGTGCTCCGCAACGGGAGAGGCCACAACAGTGAGAGGCCCATGATGATCAGCTAAGATGTGTATCCCCAATTCAGTGTCTCCCCAAATGTGGGCCACCAATCAAAATGCTTATTCCCAGGCCATGTACCAGATCTGCTTGATCGAGACAAGTGTAATCTGGAGAGGGTAATCTGCATTTTTAATTAAGCATCCCAGATGATGCTTATATCAGCTGAAGTTAAGAGCCCTTGAGATGCTTACTAAAAATGCAGATTCTTTTTAGATCTGTGGAGGTACAGAGGCAGCAAGGCTTGAACACCCTGTTGTCCGACCCCTTAATCTTTGTAGACGGAGAAACTGCAGCCCAGAGAAAAGAATGCCTTGCCGAAGAGCCACGGCAAGTCACCTTCTGGCTCTCAGGCCTCTTTCGGATGGCATGGCCAACCAGCCACTCAGGCAGTAAGAGATTCTTTCTCCTCTGATGGGGAAGACCATCTGCTTAGACAGCTGATAAATACCAACTTGGTCAAGCCCGAGGAGGTGTTTACTTCCTCCGAGGGGGTGGGGGAAGTCCAAAGGAACTTTTCATAGTCTATTTGGGGTAAATGTTGATGAGGTCACAGAAGGATTCACTTCCCCAAGCTGACGGGAACCATTATTTTCCGGTTTCTCTTTTCACATGATTTGATTTCTTTAGTATATTTAACTTAAAATGAAATGACCAGATTTCCAATATGCAAAAACTAGAACTGGGGTGTAAGCCCAAGAAAACTGGCACCTGCCACTAATCTCACCTCAGCTTGACCACCAATTTGCCATCTGACCTTGGAAGACCTTCAGTGCATCGCCTAGCCCCTTGGGGCCCTGGACCCTGGCTATGAGTCTTTTTAGTTCTGATGGTCTGTGGTTCCCTGAGTGTAACTCGTTCTACAATTAGCCTGTAACCAAAAGTCCTGCTGGCTTATCTGTTGAATGACCATTGGGAAGCCTATTCTAAAATGTGGGCTTGCTGTAGTCCAGGAGAACAAAGTAGAACCAAAGATCTCAATAGCCAAAGAGCTCATCTGGAGAGAAGTTAGTGGTCACTCCACAAAACTGCTGGAAAATGAAGATATAACACAGAGGCTGGGGTTTCATGAGGAAATAAAGCAGTCTCTAAGCAAGGAGACAGAGGAAGTGAGTGATGACAAAGATGACCCTGAGGACACAGTGGGGGACATTTTCAAGAACAGGAAGTCAGATTTCTGTACCAGGTTCTGCCTACTGTGGGCCACCTTAATATTTTATCCTCATGTGGACAGTGCTGTAGCACTAATGTTGAGTGGAAAAAAAGTGAAAATTTTGTGTACCTATGAACAACTGATTTTCAGCAAAGGTGCAAAAGGCAATTCAATGGGGAAAAAATAGGCTCTTCAACAGAAACAGTGTTGCAGGTGTTGGAACAATTAAATATGCAAATGAAGGAGGAGGAGTTGGGAGGGGAGGAGGTCATTCCGTATCACACACTGTACACCAAAGCTAACCCCAAATGCATCAGAGACCTAGATGTAAAACCTAAAACTATAAAGTTTCTATTGGAGGACTTCCCTGGTGGCGCAGTGGTTAAGAATCCACCTGCCAATGCAGGGCACACGGGTTCTAAGCCCTGGTCCAGGAAGATCCCACATGCCGCAGAGCAGCTAAGCCCGTGTGCCACAACTATGGAGCCAGCGAGACATTTTAATATGAACTACTGAGCCCACGTGCCACAAACTCTGAAGCCTACGCACCTAGAGCCCATGCTGCACAAAAAGAGAAGCCACCGCAATGAGAAGCCCGTGCACCGCAACGAAGAGTAGCCCCCGCTCGCCACAACTAGAGAAAAGCCCACAGTGCAGCAGCAAAGACCCAACACAGCCAAAAATAAATACATAAATTTATTTTTTAAATGTTCTATTGGAAAATATAGAAGAAAAGTCCAAATCCTTTGGATAGGCAAGGAATTCTTAGGTATGATACCAAAAACATCCATAAAGGGGAAAAAATCAATAAATTGCACTGCATTAAAATTAAGAACTTCTGGGGAATTCTTCCGTGGTCCAGTGGTTAGGACTTGGCACTTTCACTGCCAGGGCCCCGGTTTGATCCCTGGTCGGGGAACTAAGATCCCACAAGCTGCACAGCACAGCCAAAAAAAACCCTTCTGCTCTTCGAAAGACCCCAGATGTAATGATAGGGGACTGATATCCAGAAAATATAAAGAACCCTCAAAACTCAATAATAAGAAACAAAACAATCCAGTTAAAAATGAGCAAGGGACTTCGCTGGTAGTCCAGTGGGTAAGACTCCATGCTCCCAATGCAGGGTGCCTGGGTTCGATCCCTCGTCGGGGAACTAAATCCTGCATGCATGCCACAACTAAGAAGAAGTCCAGTGTCGCAACTGAAAGTCCGCATGCCGCAACTATAGATCCCGCATGCCGCCACTAAGACCTGGCACAGCCAAAAAAGTAAATCAATATTAAAAAATGGGCAAAATATTTGAACAGATACTTCACTGAGAAGACAAATGGATAGCAAGTAAGCACTTGAAAAGACACTCAACGTTAGTCATCAAGGACATGCAAGTTAAAACCATAATGAAATACCACTATGTATTTATTAAAATGGCTAAATTTATTAAAAATTACCTGGTGGGGAAGTAAAGTAGTACAACCACTTTGGAAAACAGTTTGGCAGTATCTTAAAAAGTTAAATGTACACTGACTATATGCTCCAGATATTCCACTCCTAGGTCTGTACCCAAGAGAAATTAACACAGATGTCCGTACAAAGACGTATATGAATATTTGTAGTGAAACTGCACTCCTTTGGATGGAACTCAAACCCAGTCACACCTCAGATTGGGACTTCAATCCACAATCCCTGACTTAGGAGTGGACTTGAACCCACTGTCTTTTTTTTACTATGAATTTATTTATTTATTTATGGCTGCTTTGGGTCTTCATGCTGCGTGCAGGCTTTCTCTAGTTGCGGTGAGCGGGGGCTACTCTTCATTGCGGTGTGCGGGCTTCTCATTTTGGTGGCTTCTCTTGTTGTGGAGTACGGACTCTAGGCCCGCGGGCTTCAGTAGTTGCAGCGCGTGGGCTCATCTGCTCCGTGGCATGTGGGATCTTCCCCGACCAGGGCTCGAACCCGTGTCCCCTGCATTGGCAGGCAGATTCTTAACCACTGCACCACCAGGGAAGTCCCAAACCCACTGTCTTTTAATTGAAACTGCACACCTGGTCTCAGGACTTACTGAAGCTCAGGTTCTTTTGTCTCAGTGCAGAAAGAATCCAGCGAGAGGCCCGAGGTGAAGTGGCAGGCAAAGAGTGAGTTTATTAGCATAGGATGCTTGTGAGAGATACAAGCAGGCAGACCAGGGAGCACAGCTCCCAGAACAAACTGGGCTACATTTTTATAATCAAAGAAAAAGTGGGGGGGGGGGAGAAGACCAACTTCTTCCTCATTTTGGGTACATCATTAGTTCCTCCTTTAACCCTATATGGTCTAACCAGGACTGTCATGGCTCTATTGAAATCATATGTATATTAGCAAAAGGGTGGTAACCTATACTAAAATATGGTAATTCATCTCAGGTTTTGGTATCATGTCCTCTTTCACCTAGTTTCTTTCCCCTTTCTCCTCTATTCTTGTCTTGACTATATGCAGAAATGCTACTCTTCAAGGACCGTTAATTCCCTGACTTCCTGTAACAAGATGTAGACCCCGTGTCTATTGTCTTGTGTTTTAACTTTCAGGACTTGTGGCTTGAGTGTGCCTGGGGCTTGGATGCGCCTGGTCTTCCTTCCAGGTAGAGCAGATTGTTGCTAGGTTGCTGGATTCTTTTCTTGAGTAGTTATTCGCTTACAACAGTCCCCCAAACTCCCTTAAAATTCCCTTTCTGTCTTTAATCCCCTAGTGGGATTTCTAGAATAAGTATTTATTTATCCTCCTCTATCCCTATCAATAGCAGCTTTATTTATAACAGCCAAAAACTGGAAGCAGCCCGAATGTCCATCAACAGGTGAATAGATTTAAAAATTATTGTATATCTGTACAATAGAATATTACTCAGCAATAAAAAGGGATCAATTAATAATACATACAACGTGGATGAATCTCAAGATAATTATGCTGAGGGAAAGAAGCCAGAGAAAAAGAACGTCATGTTTGATTCCATTCATATAAAATTCTATAAAATGCAAACTAACCCATTATGACAGAAAGCAGATCAGAGACTGCTTGGGGAAGAGGGAGGGAGAAGAGAGGGCAAGAGGGAGGGATAGTAAAGGGGCATGAGGAATCCTTTAAGGTCATGGATATATATGTTCACTATCTTGTTGACACATAAAATTGTTCACTTTGGAAATATGTAGTCAACTGTATGTCAGTTACACCTCAATAAAAGCTGTGTGGAAAATTGTGATGAGCCTAGAACACTTTGTCATACCAGAAAACAAGGAAACGAGTCATTTTGTTTAAAGGATTCGGGTGCCAACCTGCTGGCCAACGATGGAAAAATATGAGTATCAAATCGGGATAATAATTACAGTGGATTGAAAAAGAACAAATATAATGTTCATAATGATAGATACAAATCCATGCGTTCATAATGATAGATATAAAATATGTGTTCATAATGGTAATAATAAAAAACCTCATTGATCAATATCCTGTGGAAGATACTAGGGAATCAATTAATTATTTTGAAAACTGCTGAAGGTAAAGAATCAGGTATGTAACCTGACTTTTTTGTACTAAGTGTACCTCATGTAATCAATTAGCCGATGAGGCGATATTCCTCTTCATCTGTCTTCCAGCTAATAAATGCCGAAGTGATATCACCATTTATAACCCCTAAGCAATGCAATGATCAATGGCTGCAAACAGTCTTGTAAAAAAAAAAAATCAAACCTGATCTGATCAAACCTTTTAGATCTAACTAACCAATATGTAGAGAACACAAGAGGCGGAGGAAGATGTTAAAACACCACGGGGATGCCACCAGCAAGATCCATCCAGACTGGAGAAAACTCTACGGGACAAACCACCCAGTTTCTAAAAAAACAAATAAAGAGAGAAAGAAAGAAAAAGAAACGAAACCAGGGACTTCCTTGGTGGCACAGTGGTTAAGAATCTGCCTGCCAGTGCAGGGGACACGGGTTCGATCCCTAGTCCGAGAAGATTCCCACATGCCACGGAACGACTACGCCTGTGTGTCACAACTACTGAAGCCCGAGCTCCTAGAGCCCGTGGTCCGCAACAAGAGAAGCCCCCACTTCCTGTAACTAGAGAAAGCCCGCACGCAGCAACAAAGACCAAACGTCAAAGATAAAATAAATAAATTTTTAAAAAATGAAACAAAAAGGAAATGAAAGAAATTGCAAGCAAAAAAGAGAGGAAGAGGGAAACCATAGCTTTTTTTTTTTAAAAGACTTAAGAGATATATTAACCAGTTGCAATGTATGGTCTGGATCTCAATTCAGACAAACTGTATTTGAAAAATGACATTTGTAGGTCAATCAGGTAAATGTAAACACTAATTTGATACTTGATAATATTAGGAAATTATTGTTTTGGAGGTGGGTGATAGTCTGGGGGATATGTTTTAAAAGGGGAATGCTTGTCTTTTAAAAATACACTGTGGGGCTTCCCTGGTGGCGCAGTGTTTGGGAGTCCGCCTGCCGATGCAGGGGACACGGGTTCGTGCCCTGGTCCGGGAAGATCCCACATGCCGCGGAGCGGCTGGGCCCGTGAGCCATGGCTGCTGAGCCTGCGTGTCCGGAGCCTATGCTCCGCAACGGGAGAGGCCACAACAATGAGAGGCCTGCGTACCGCAAAATAAATAAATAAATAAAAATAAAAATACACTGTGAAATGCTTACTGGTGAAATCACATCTGGTATTTATTTTAAAATAATGTTGGGGGGGCGCTGTAATAGGGAAGAACAAATCTGACTCCATATTAGATCTGTTTCTTTCACTTTAACCGTTATATTCTATTGCTTTTGCTACAAGTTAATCACTAAAGAGATGTTGCCTATAAGCTTAAATTATACATAATGGCCCACCTCTGGGAACCCTGCCTCCCAGGTAATAAGCTTTAAGCTAAAATACCTTTGTTTAGCTCACAGGAAACATCCTGACCAGGCCCACCTGTGAATGACTACAGGAAGGAAGAAATCAACACATCCCCTCTGGAGGCTGACTGGAACCAGGAATGTTTGACTTTTACCCCCTCCCCTTTTAGTATAAAAGAAGCCTGAATTCTAACTGAGGCAAGATTGTTCTTTGGGACACGAGTCCACCATCTCCTCAGTCTGCTGGCTTTCCTAATAAAGTTGCTATTCTTTGCCCCAACAACTGTTCTCTCAATTTATTGGCCTGTCCTGTGGCAAGCAGGACCAGGATGAGCTTGGACTCAGTAACAGTGCCACTTAGGTGCGGGTATGGAGAAAAACAAGACTGACCAGGAGTTGGTTAATTGTTGAAGTTGAGTAATGACTATATGGTGGTTCATCAGGCTATTCTCTCTACTTTTGTATAGTATGAAACGTTTTATTTATTTATTTACTTCTTTACTTATTTATGTGCCGCATCACATGGATCTTAGTTCCCCAACCAGAGACCAAACCCACGTCCCTTGAAGTAGACGTACGGAGTCTTAACCACTGGACTGCCAGAGAAGTCCCTGAAACGTTTTTAAAATGTTCAATAAAAATGTGGGGTTTTTTTGCGGTACGCGGGCCTCTCACTGTTGTGGCCTCTCCCGCTGCGGAGCACAGGCTCCGGACGCGCAGGCTCAGTGGCCATGGCTCACGGGCCCAGCCGCTCCGCGGCATGTGGGATCTTCCCAGACCGGGGCACGAATCCGCGTCCCCTGCATCTGCAGGTGGACTCTCAACCACTGCGCCACCAGGGAAGCCTAATAAAATGTTTTTAAATTGTGCGTCAAAATGATTGCAGTAATATGAAAAATGCAGTTTAAAAATTGGGAAGACTGTCCTGCAAAACGCTGATACTACTTGCGTGAGAGCGGTAGGATGAGTCATTTCCCCCTTCATTTCTACATTTTCTGTAATGTGTCTATATATTTTTATATTATCTTATAATGAGAGTTATGCATAATAAACCCTAGGGGGAAACAAAACCTCTGTATTTTTGCCGTCGTCGTTCTGGTCTTAAAAATTCATCTATTCTTTCCCCCACGCCCTCCAGGATTTTGCTAAACTTCCCGCCATCTTTTCCAAGTTTAGGTGATCCGGGTACTGGAACTATGAAAGTTTTGAGGAAAGAAGGTCACGTTCAGCGCGCCCTAAACTTCCGCCCGCCAGCAATCTGATCCAAGGCACACGCCACTCAGCGCAGCTACTTCCAAAGGCGTAGCCTGGCTTCGGGACCCTCCTCCTTTCAACGCGTGGGTAACATGTGCGCATACGCGCGCCGAGGGACTACATCTCCCAGGAGGCCCTGCGCCTCGTAAGGGGACGGCCTCAGTAGCGGAGGACTACATTACCCAGCAACCCCTTGCAATAGGCGTTGGTCGGGTGACTACTGTACAACCGTTGGTCCAGCGTCTGTCGGAAGCTGCGCGGTGATTGGCCCACAAGCCCGTCAGTTACTGCCAAGCGCAGTGAAGTTTTGCCGTTAGACTGCGTGAGGAGGGAGGGAGAGAAGAATTCGGGGAACCGGGCCGCGCCTTTGGAGCCGGGTGAGTGACCTCTTCCTCCGCCCTCCTGGCACTCAGCTCGGGGAGCTGCACTCCCGCTGCCCGGGGGCGCCTACACGCGCAGGTACTTACGCGGGGGCGGGGACTGTACCCACACGTGTCGCGTCTGATCTGAGAAGCATCTTCAGGGACGCAGGAAGCAAAACCCTGGACACACCCGGGGCACCTGTACATGCGGGTTCCCACCTTGTGGGCGTTTTCTCGGACTCGGGGAGAAAAAACACGCCCTGGAGCACACGTGGACACTTGTACCCACACGCGGAGACATCTGCAGAGACCCTCAGCTGAGCACGTGGGCTCACGGGCACACACGCTCACCGCGGGGCACCTGCATGCCTGAGCCCCAGGGACTTACGCAGTAAAAACAGGGGTGGCACGGCAGACTCATATACACACACCCCAGCCGCCCTGCCACTCACACCAGCGGCCCCTGTCTTCTGGGTACTTTATTATATCATGCATATAATCATATTTCATGTTTATTTTGTCTCTTTAGATGGTTTTTTGGTACAAGAAGGAAATTTTGAACAAGCAGAAAAAGTAAGGCCACTACTGAATTATATTTAACAAGACCTTTCACGTGTATAAGGACTTTTACTTTTTTGGCAAAGCTTATCACATATAGTAGTATCTCGTGTGATCCTCCCAGGAATCCGGCTAGGCAGGGCCACCATCATTCCCACTTTCCAGAAGAAAAAGCTTCCAAGGTACATGAGAGAGACAGACAGGATTTTTTTTTTTTTTTTGCGGTACGCGGACCTCTCACTGTTGTGGCCTCTCCTGTTGCGGGCCACAGGATCCGGACGCGCAGGCTCAGCGGCCATGGCTCACGGGCCTAGGTGCTCGGCAGCATGTGGGATCCTCCCGGACCGGGGCACGAACACGCGTCCCCTGCATTGGCAGGCGGACTCTCAACCACTGTGCCACCTGGGAAGCCCGAGAGAGACAGAATTTTGACTCGGGCTTCTTGATCTGAGGTTTAAGGTTATGTCCAGCTATGCAGAGCTGCTTATTTGTAGAAATGCCTCCTTCCCTCCCTGACAGTAGGGATCTGACACTGCTCAGTGTGACCTGAGCAGTCTCTGGGCAACCTCCGGAGAGGCTTTGCCTCTCAGTCACCTGCCTCACGTTTAAACTGCTCCTCACAGGTGCCTGGGGAGTAGCAGCTTGAGTTAATGTCACAGAGAAGTTGATGGGAAAGTCGAGATCTCCTCCTTTGAGGGTCTGGGGAGAAGTCTGGGGAGAATGGTCAAATTCCTGGCGGGAGTCGGGAGATTTCATACCATTAGACTTTTTTCTCTCTCTTTTTTATGGCTGTGCTGTGTGGTTTGCGGGATCTTAGTTCCCTGACCAGTGATCGAACCTAGGCCCCAGCAGTGAAAGTGCCGAGTCTAACCACTGGACCGCCAGGGAATTCCCCCATTAGACTTTCAATAAATGTTATTTTACAATACTTTGCTGATCGAGCCCCATGGAAATGTCTTGTTAATTTTAAGGATGGATTGGAGTGCTATTTTGGTAGTTTCAGAAAAGTGAGGGCTTGGGGCTGAGGGATTGGTGTGGACAGAGTTCCAGGGAAGGTGAGAGGAGAAAAAGAAACAATGGGGTGAAGGTGTCACTGTGTGGGCCCTGATTTCCCTGTTACTAAAGGTATTCAAGAACTAGGTTAATTCTGAGGTCTCTTCTAAAATCATTTTATGTTTACTTTTAATTGGGGTTTGGGGGGGCCATAGTGAATTCAAGCAACGTAGAATTGTGTAAAGAAAAAGGGAGGGAATTTCCTGGTGGTCTGGTGGTTAGGACGCGGTGCTTCCACTGCAGGGGGCCCGGGTTCTATCCCTGGTTGGGGAACTAAGATCCCACATGCCACGAGGCGTGGAAAAAAAATAAATAAAGTAGCAGGGAGGAGATCTGCCTTCCCTTTTCCCTTGCCAGCCCTACCCCCAAAGGTAACCTTACCAACCTGTTGATGTGTGTGTCCTTATAGACTTTCCTGCTATGCTTTATACGACTGTTGAGGGTGTATGTAGGTCTTGCTGTTTTTCTTTTGCAGAAGTGGGGTTACACTAGACATACAGTTCTGAAACCTGCTTTTTTCGTGTTTTAGTCAATTGTGGACGTCTTTTCCAGTGAGTGTTTAGCTCTGGCTCATTCTTTTTTTTTTTTTATCTTTTTTTATTTTTGACTGTGCTGGGTCTTCGTTGCTGCACGCGGGCTTTCTCTGTTGTGGCAAGTGGGGGCTACTCTTCGTTACGGTGCGCAGGCTTCTCATTGCTGTGTCTTTTCTTGTTGTGGAGCACGGGCTCTAGGTGCGCAGGCTTCAGTAGTCGCAGCATGTGGGCTCAGTAGTTATGGCACGTGGGCTCTAGGGCACACAGGCTTCAGTAGTTGTGGCTTGAGGACTCTAGAGCTCAGGCTCAGTAGTTGTGGCGCATGGGCTCCGCAGCATGTGGGATCTTCCCCGCCCAGGGGTCAAACCCGTGTCCCCTGCACTGGCAGGTGGATTCTTAACCACTGCGCCACCAGGGAAGTCCGCTCATTCTTTTAATGGCTGCATGGTGTCCTATTGCATGGAGGTGACTTAGTGTCTATCCCTCTGTTTATAATCATTTGCATTATATCCAGTTTTATAAATAGTGATGCAATGCATGACATTTTACACACACATTCTAGTATTTCTCTAGAACAGTGGTTCTCGATCGGGGCAGTTTTGAACCCCAGGAGGCATTTGTCTATGTCTGGAGACATTTTTGATTGTCACAAGGGGAGCGTGGGGATACTGGCATCTGGTGGGTAGAGACCAGGGGTACTGCTAAACATCCTACAGTGCTCAGGACAGCCCCCAACTACAAAGAATTCTTCATTCTAAAATGTCATTAGTGTTGAGGTCGGCTCTAGATAAAAATGGAATTAGATTTTTGGGGTTTTTTTGGCCATACTGCATGGCATGCGGGATCTTAGTTCCCCAACCAGGGATCGAACGTGCCCCCTGCAGTGGAAGCGTGGAGACTTAACCACTGTACCGCCAGGGAAGTCCCAGTTACTTGGTTTTTAATCATTTATTCAGTCATTGTTTTTAGAGCCTTTGGGGCATGCCAGGCACCGTGCTGGTCTCTGGAGATACCACTGTAACAAGGCTGAGTCCCCTACCTGTATGGAGCCTGCCTCCTGTGGGCGGGGAGGACAGCACCTTAACAAGTGCTGGGAATGCTAGAAAGGACATGAGTACATCTTCTGGAGGGGATGCTCTTTAGCTCAGCTCTTTAGCTGAGCCCTGGAAGGTGAGAGGAACCAGTCTAGGGAAGAGTGAGGCTGCATTTCAGACATGGGAACAGTAGGTCCAGGGATGGGCCGGTAGATAGGAACGTAAACAGCATTTTCTAGGAACTGCTCAGAAGCACTGAGCCCACCCTGGCTGAAGAGACTGAACCGTGGTCCAGGGTGAAGTTGAAGAGTTGGGCCTGTATCATTTTGCAGCGTAACTCAGCTCCACTGCTATGGGCGGGCCTGCGGTGTGTGCAAAGAATGGCGAAGGGTGATGCTGAAGGGCTCAGGGCCCTTTGGATCATGGCGGCTTGTTAGAGAATCCCAGGCCCCGTTCCTGGAGTCCGTGTGTCTGAGGTTCCCCCTCTGCGCTCAGCTTGAGGCTCTGCCCTCACGCTAACGCAGCCTGGGATTTCGCCTCAGTCAGGAGCTGGCCATAAAACCAGGTGTCTTGGAAAGCCAGCTGATCTCTGGAAGTGAACTGTTTCCTACCAAGCCTGTTCATTCACTCCATCAGCAAATATTAATGAGCATGTACTGTGGTGGGCTCTCTTCCGGGCACTGGAGTTACAGGGATGGATGAATGAGACCAACGCCGTGTTTTCATGGGCTCGAATTCTAATGGGGGAGAGAGACAAGAAACCAAAGTATGGAATCAATGTCTGGTATATAAATGCTCTAAAGAAGAATAAAGCAGGATAAGGAGAGAAAAGGGATGTGGGCGCTGCTTTGGGAGGCTGGTCCGGGAGGACTGCTCTGAGGAGTGATGTGTGAGCCGGGGCCCTAAGACCTTGCTCTGGTATTTACTCCTGTCTCTTGCATTTAGCCTGAAGCTGATGGACATTGTATGGGCCACAGGCAGGGATGGTGGGCTATGACCCCAGAGCAGACGGCAGGAATGTCTCCAATCTCGAGGTGGCCGTGGCTGGGTCTGTGTCTGGACTTGTCACTCGGGTGCTGATCAGCCCCTTGGATGTCATCAAGATCCGTTTCCAGGTACCCTTTTCCCCTTTTTGTGTGTAACGGGCCAGAGGACAAGTTCACTCTTTTTTGCCAAAGCAGTTCCTAGAGCTTGCAGTTTTGTCAAGCAGAAGCACTTTGTTGCCTTTGTTACCGTCTCTGAAATTCCTCCTCGCCCCCCCGCCATCATCCTGACCATTCTCATCTTGATTCCTAGCTTCAGATTGAGCGCCTTTCTCGCAGTGACCCCAACGCGAAATACCACGGGATCCTGCAGGCTGGGAGACAGATTTTGCAAGAGGAGGGCCCAACAGCATTCTGGAAAGGACACATCCCAGCCCAGCTTCTCTCCATAGGCTATGGAGCTGTCCAAGTAGGTGGCAGGGGAAGCGGCCAGGCCCCTGGGGTCACATTGCCCAATGGGGGAGCCCAGGGTGGTGAGGCGTGTACCTGGGCTTCCCCGGGGTAGGGCAGCAGGAGGCGGTCACACACTGCTCATTCATGTTGGCTGGGAAACTACCTGACAAATTGAAGACATAGACTGAGCTGTACTACAGGCATCCCCTTCCCCACGTCCCCCAGCCCTGGAGACTTAGCACCCACTGAAAATGAGGTGCTGCACCTAGGATACTGTCTTGACACCCAGCCCAGAGGGGCTTAGCAAATGGCAGTACAAATGCTTTTCATTTTTCAAAATAGCATTATTCACGTCTGTGCATCCTTTGAACTTCCTAACAACACTGTGAGGAAGGTGGAGCAGGTGTTGGTGGGTCGCAGAGAGGTTGAGTGAGCTGCCTGAGGCCACACAGCTTGTAGGTGATGAGGCTAGGATTAGGATCCAGGCTTCTTGACCGTTGCTCATGAGTTTGTTCAGCTGAGCGCCAGTTTACCCCATGGCATCTAGTCTGTAGCTGTACAGTAGTGGTGATGGAAATAGCCAACCCCGCACAGTGCTCATAGGGGGCCAGGCCCCGGGTGAAGCACTTCACATCTGACACCTTACAACAGTCCTCTGGTAGGTTCTGTTGTCATCCTTATTTTACAGACGAGAAGACTGAGGCAGAGAGAGCTTAAGTAATTAGTCCAACCAACGTCACTAGCTAGAAAGTGGCAGAGCAGTCCCTGCCTGCTCTACGTATGACATCACAGTGATTGCTCAGGTCACACGCACCTGCCTTGCCATCTCTGCGCCCAGCACACAGATGCTGCGTCCTGATGGGTAAATGCAGCAACATGTGCTCTCAGGACCCCAAGCCATCTTGAGTTGGCCGGAGAAGGATCTGAGCCCAAGGAGGGCTTACACCACAGAATATGGAATATGTGGAATTCTCCCAACAGAATTTCAGCTCCAGGGCAGAATGTTTCTCAAACAGGGCCACTGCCAGCTGCATTAAAGGGGTCCCCAGCCTAGAGTCAGATAATGGCCATCTTTTCCCAGTTCTCAGAAAACTAAGTGATGAGTAGAATTTTCTTTTGTATTCTTTTTTTTTTTTTTTTGGCCTCGCCATGCAGCTTGCGGGATCGTAGTTCCCCCACCAGGGATTGAACCCGGGGCCACGGCAGTGAGAGCACCAAGTCCTAACCACTGGGCTGCCAGGGAATTCCCGAGTAGGATTTTCTTTTTCTTTCTTTCTTTCTTTTTTTAAAATATTGATTTATTTATTTGGTGTGTCGGGGTCTTAGCTGCAGCATGCAGGATCTTTTTTTTTAGTTGCAGCACGTGGGATCTAGTTCCCTGTCTAGGGGTTGAACCTGGGCTCCCTGCACTGGGAGTGCGGAATCTTAGCCACTGGATCACCAGGGAGGTCCCCCAAGTAGAATTTTCTGATATAAAAATGTTCTCATGTATTTTCTTAACCCTTGGGTATTTGGCTCTGCTCAGAGTATGAAAGGGCATCTGAGCTTTGCACAGTTACATGTTCATTGTATTCTGACCCTACTCAAGAAGAGTAGTATCTCCTGGTCCCTAGGATAGGCCCCGCCTGGGTCACGGGTGCATTCGGGGGGTGTTTTCCGTGACACTGTCACACACTCTTGCAGTTTTTGTCGTTTGAAGTGCTCACCGAGCTGGTGCACAGGGCCAGCGTGCGCGATGCCCGAGACTTCTCCGTGCATTTTGTGTGTGGCGGCCTGTCTGCCTGTGTGGCCACCCTCGCCGTACATCCTGTGGACGTGCTACGCACCCGCTTTGCAGCGCAGGGTGAGCCCAGGGTGAGTGGCCAGGCCAGAGAAGGGGCGCCCAAGGGACGAAGGGCGTCCCAGGGTGGGGGCTGTTTCCCTTAGAGGGAACAAAGCCGGGGGGGACCTGGGGTTTTCAGGCCATCCTTCAGCCTGTTCCTGAAACCCGTAATGGTTCTTGGCAACAGGCAAGGTGCTCACAACCTCACGGGGGACACAGAACCTGCAGGGGAAACAGAGCAAATACCAAATCGGGACGGGGAAGGCATCTGGGAAAGTGAGACTTGAGATTCTATCGCTGTATTATTGGGAGGGAGGTTTTGGTTTCCAGAAAGAATGGATTGGAGGAAATGGGATCATTGAGTCAGACTCAAGGAGGAACTGACTGAGTGAAAGCAAGGGATTAAACCCTCAAATAGATGCCCCATCCCCCCTCCGCCCACCATAATCTCTGTTTCTTGGACATACATAAGAATAGCCTAGGATACTGTTGATGGGGAATGATATTTTGCTTAAGAATTTGATCTGGGACCAGCTAAGAATAACTGTGGTTTCAGCTGTGCCAGTTTTTTCTGTTGCCTGGGGTGGAGATCCTGGGTTGGGGGACCTCTTTTGTTTAGGAGACATTCTGATAAATTTTTTGGTTCAGAAATGCAAAGTGCCCCAGGAACAGTCTAGAAGAAAACGACTGGGGCATGAGAGCTGGGTCACTCTGTGTGACACTGCAGTGGAAAATAGAGGTTTGGGGTGACTGCCCTGGTGGAGAAATGAGATGAGGGGTCCTAGGAACAGAGTAGAGAAATGGAGGGGAAGGATGTTTATAGAGGGGACAGACCTCAGCAACATGGTGGCTGCTGGGATGAAGAGAATGGCTGGTGACAGTCCTTCAGGTTCCCTGTTCTGCGTGTGCTATAATCCTCTTCTGTTACTTTCCAACCTTTAGTACAAGTCTATGAGAAGAAAAAAGGGAAAACATCATTAAGAAAAGAATAGCATATTTCTTCTTAGGCTTAGCCAATTGAGATGTTGGATTCTAGATTCTGGAATGGCTGGAAAATTGTGTGTGAAAGTGAGGGGAAAAGATTTATTTAAAAATTGCAGAACTCTCCACCTTCTTTAGACTAGTAGCATCCATAGTGTAAATCCTCACATTTCTTAAAAAAATCAATAAACTGGGCTTCCCTGGTGGCGCAGTGGTTAAGAATCCAGCTGCCAATGCAGGGGACACGGGTTCGAGCGCTGGTCCGGGAAGATCCCACATGCCATGGAGCAACTGAGCCCGTGCGCCGCAACTACTGAGCCTGCTCTCTAGAGCCCGCAAGCCACAACTACTGAGCCCGTACACCACAACTACTGAAGCCCGCTCGCCTACAGCCCGTGCTCCGCAACAAGAGGAGCCCGCAATGAGAAGCCCGCGCATCGCAGTGAAGAGTAGCCCCCGCTCGCCGCAACTAGAGAAAGCCTGCGCACAGCAACGAAGACCCAACACAGCCATAAATAAATAAATAAATAAATAACCTATAAAGTGTGTAAAGGTTAAAAAGACAGATAGTTCTTCATGAACTATAATGAAAAAACACCAGCCGCCCCCCGATTCTATTCCCCAGAGGCAACCACTTTTAATATTTGTGTGCTTCTTCCGTAATTTACTTCCTAATTCAAAGTAACATGCTCTTCCTCTTTCTTCCTTTCCTTCTCAGTTTTAAATTATAGACATTAACTACTGACTACTACTATGGAAGATGAGGATTTAACTCCTTTACCATCACCCGTGGGCGTGCTTGTGCTTCCTCGCCTGAGCGCAGTACAACTGATTAACAGATTTTTGGCTAAATCAGTACTCAGTGTTTATGCTATTATGATTATGTAAATGCTCCTGCTGAGCCTCAAAGTATATTACGATTATGTTTTCTTTTGTATTTTTGTCTTTCCTGAAGTTGGCAATTGCTTTGTATTTTATTTGTTTTGCTTTCTGCATGCTTATCACAAATTCACTTTCAAACAATCTCCCGATAGGGTGAGCCTGTGGTCATCAGTCCCATGTTTTTATGGAGCCCCTCCTAGAGCCCCCCACCCTTGAACCCTTCACCCTATGGCTTCGATCTAGACTGTTTGCTCCAGGACTATGGCCAGCTATTCTCTTAGGAATTCTCACGTAGGAGCCCATGTCTTCTCTTTCTTGATTAGTCCCTCATTTTGTGGAGCACATCCTGAGGTATAGCTTCCTTACAGAAGCCTGATAGAAAATGCCTTTATTTTCCCCTTGCACTTAACTGATGGTCTGGGTGTAGAATTCTAGGTAGCTCTCATTATTGCTGAAGAGGCATCCGGAACCATCCTGATGACTAACCCTTTAGATGAAGGCATCCACTTTGCCCTCTTGGGAACTTTCAGGATCTTTTTTTTTTTTTTTTTTAACTTTTCTGTGGCCCCACCATGCGGCACGTGGGATCTTGGTTCTCCAACCAGGGCTGGAACCCACACCCCCTGCAGTGGAAGCGTGGAGTCTTAACCACTGGACCACCAGGGAAGTCCCTCAGGATCTTTTCTTGATCCCTGGCATTCTAGAAATTTACCAGTGGAGTGCCCCAGGGCAGGTCTCTTTCATTCATTGTGATGGGCACTTCCTGGGCCCTTTAGTCTGGACACATGTTCTTCATGCCTGGAAAATGGTCATGAATTATTCATTCACAATTGCCTGCCCTCTTTTTTTCTTTTTCTTTCTGGAATTCATGTCAGTTGGACACTAGACATCCTGGATTGATCCTCTGATTGACTTATCTTTTATTTACCATTCTGGGAGTTTTCCTTACTTTTATCATTTGGGCCCTCTATTGAGTTTAAATAATGTCTGCTAACATATGTTGGTTCCTAAGAACTGTCTTTGGTTTGTTTGTTTCAGCCAGGTTTATTAAAGCATAACTTGCACAGTAAAATCCACTCTTTTTAGCATACAGTTCTGTGACTTTTGACAAATGCATACAGTCACGTAACCACTAGCACAATCAAGATATAAGACAGAAGTTCCATCACCCCCTGATTTCCTCCTGTCCTTTGTAGTTTGTCCCTCCCCACCTCCAGCCTTCAGTAACCACTGGTCTGTTTTCTGTCTGAAGTTCTGCCTTTTCCAGAATGTTACATAAATGGAATTATGCCCTGTGTAGTCATTTGAGTTGGCTCCCTTCACTTGGTAGATGCATTGGAGATGTGTCCGTGGGGTGCCTGTGAGTAGTTGGCTCCTTTTTTTTTTTTTTTTTTTTTGCGGTTCGCGGGCCTACTCACTGTTGCGGCCTCTCCCATTGCGGAGCACAGGCTCCGGACACGCAGGCTCAGCGGCCATGGCTCACGGGCCCAGCCGCTCCGCAGCATGTGGGATCTTCCCGGACCAGGGCACGAACCCGTGTCCCCTGCATCGGCAGGCGGACTCTCAACCGCTGCGCCACCAGGGAAGCCCTGACCCTCTGCTTTTATCGTGAAGGTGATGCCTTCTCTGTGGTCTCAGGATATTAGTTAAAATTTCGTGGGTGGTTTCTTTTTGCTGTCGTTTTCTTCTGCTATATCTATACGGTCTCTTCCTTCCAAATGACTTCTTCTGCCCCTCATCAATCATTTTGGCCTCTGTTTTGGGGGAGGCTTTCCTCAAATGTCTGGTGACTCTTGGCTGCCAGCTTGGTGTTAAGAGGGCACACAAAAAGCAGAGTGGCACGCTGGCACGTGGGCAGCTTGTTGCCCGATGGCCTTCCTCTGAGGCCCGGCCCTTTCATGCAAGTCCCCAGGGCGAAAGCCTTCGATGTGGCTGCCAGCATCTGGGAGCCAAGTGTCAAGAGGGAGCATCTGGGAGCCAAGTGTGTACTGTCCCTGCTCAGTACAGACTTCCCCTCGGTCACCCTCTTGTCAGTGCAGTGCTTCCCGCACCCACAGCCAGGCAGATTCAGCCCCTCTGGTCCACTGCAAAGAATATATGCCAAATAGAAGTGTACTAAAAAATCAGTGGCTCTTCGTGCATAAAGATCACCTGTTGATGGTTTCAGAAAGGTTAAGTATATGCATATGGCAAAAAAATCCAGATAGCATAAAATGGTCATAGTGAATCTCCTTCTTCCCCCATCCCTCCCCTGTCCCCCTGTTTCCCGCTGTGGCGGTAATAATGTTACTGTCCCTC
Organism: Monodon monoceros; assembly: GCF_005190385.1. Lineage (NCBI taxonomy): Eukaryota > Metazoa > Chordata > Mammalia > Artiodactyla > Monodontidae > Monodon > Monodon monoceros. Next base: position 30,486,475 of record NW_021703786.1, read on the forward strand.
CTTTCTTGTGTGTCCTTGTGGGGCATAGTCTCTGCATACAGTTTGTTTCCTCCACAGACACTATGCCTGCTCTTCATGTCCTGCTGGGTTCACTTAACTGTATATTTGGGGGAGTCTTCCCTATCGATCGTCTAGATTGCATCTTCCTGTTGTAATTGCTACACTACGTTCTTTTGAACAGGTGTGCCATAATTTATATAACCGATCACCCAAGGGTGGACTTCACACCTTTCGCTGTTCCGCATACTTTTGTGCACTCCTTGGCATATCTCAGTCGTGTAAATAGCTAGAAGGGGAGCTGCCAGACAGTCCCACCCTTGGAATTTTTGTCCAGCATTTTCTTTGTCCTTCTGGCAGGAGAAGTAATGCTCCTAGTAGCTGGTTTCTGGACAAGGGGAAATACAGGTGGTGGGCTGGGTTCTCGGGCTGAAACGATGTCACTCATCATTGCATGTGTGGTGTCCAGGTCTATAAAACTCTGCGAAACGCCGTGGTGACCATGTACAGGACCGAAGGCCCCTTGGTCTTCTACAAAGGCTTGAACCCCACCTTGATCGCCATCTTCCCCTACGCTGGGTTCCAGTTCTCCTTCTACAGCTCCTTGAAGCACGCATATGAGTGGGCCATGCCAGCCGAAGGAAAGAAAAACGGTGAGACCGGCCTCATGGGAAAGGGAATCTGGGTCCCACTCCACCCCACTCCCAAGCCATAGCATCTCTTTCTGAATCAGGTAGGAAATAAAGTTTTCCTGCAGAAGCTAAGACACCACAGATCTCTGAACCCACAGCTCTGTAATACAGCCAACAAAACAAATCCATTCACTCACAGATGACTTTTTTTCTTTCGGCTCTTGCCACTGTAATTTCCAACTACCGGTCATGGTTTTCATTTTTGTCAAAGGTCCAACTTGCAAACAGCCTGGTTTTGCTTCTGTGTTTGGTTTGGTTTTCGTTTGGGGACTCTGGGGAGGGGGATGGGCATCCTGTTCCCTCCCAAGCCTTGAACTGAGTCGCATGGCAGAGCCTGCAGGCCATTACTGCCTCCAGCTGGGGTGATTACTGTTAAAGGCGCACACCCCTTCTGCCACCAGCCTGTCCAATCAGCAGTCCATTGTCGTTCCTTTTTAAAAATTTTTTATTTATTTATTTTTGGCTGTGTTGGGTCTTCGTTCCTGCGTGCGGGCTTTCTCTAGTTGCAGAGAGCGGGGGCTACTCTTTGTTGCGGTGCGCGGGCGTCTCACTGCGGTGGCTTCTCGTTGCAGAGCACGGGCTCTAGAGCGCAGGCTCAGTAGTTGTGGCTCATGGGCTTAGTTGCTCTGCGGCACGTGGGATCCTCCCGGACCAGGGCCCGAACCCATGTCCCCTGAATTGGCAGGCAGATTCTTAACCACTGCGCCACCAGGGAAGCCCTGTCTGTTGTCATTCTTCCTGAGGCTGTGTCTGGTTCTCTCGCTCCTGGATTAAATTCTTCCAAGATCGGGGATGCTTGTAGGTTTGGGTTTTCTGGTCGAGGATTAGACTGTATAACCTTGAAGCTTACCCTAGACTGCATTTCTCTCATATTTCCCCTCCATCCCACTTCTCTGGTTCAGGGAACTTCAAAAACCTGCTTTGTGGCAGTGGAGCTGGAGTCATCAGCAAGACCCTCACGTACCCCCTGGACCTCTTCAAGAAGCGGCTGCAGGTTGGAGGGTTTGAGCAGGCCCGAGCCTCCTTTGGCCAGGTGAGATGTCCCTCTGCAGAGAGCTCTGATTCCAGCCCCTCACTGGGCACGTGAAGGAACTGGGTCAGCTCCTGTCCACTGGGCAGCTTTCGCCCCCATAGCCCTCTCAGCCCCTGCATGTCCCCGGTGTCGATGAAAAATTAATCAGTTGATCTAAGAAAGAATCGGAAAATCCTATTCCAGCCAAATTTGAGGATTGTAACCCGGGAAGAGCATCTCAGAAAGCTCTGAGAACTATTCCACCTGCTAGAAGTTAAGACACAGTTTATATGTTTTTTGAGACAAAGGGCTGTGCATCAAATGACGTTTTTGGGGGGTTTTTTTGGCTGTGTTGGGTCTTCCTCTAGTTGCAGTGAGTGGGGGCTACCCTTTGTCGTGGTGCGCGGGCTTCTCATTGCGGTGGCTTCTTTTGTTGTGGAGCACGGGCTCTAGGCATGCTTCACACATGTGGAGCACGTGCTCTAGGCTTCAGTAGTTGTGGCAGGCGGGATCATTAGTTGTGGCTCACGGGCTCTAGAGCTCAGGCTCAGTAGTTGTGGCACACGGACTTAGCTGCTCTGCGGCATGTGGGATCTTTCCAGACCAGGGCTTGAACCCATGTCCCCTGCATTGGCAGGCGGATTCTTAACACTGTGCCACCAAGGAAGCCCCAAATGACATATTATTACTTTTTTTAAGATAAATTTATTTATTTATTTTTGGCTGAGTTGGGTCTTCGTTGCTGCACACGGGCTTTCTCTAGTTGGGGCAGGCGGGGGCTACTTTTCATTGCGGTGCGCGGGCTTCTCATTGTGGTGGCTTCTCTTGTTGCGGAGCATGGGCTCTAGGTGCACAGGCTTCAGTAGTTGTGGCACGTGGGCTCGGTAGTTGCGGCTTGCGGGCTCTAGAGCGTAGGCTCAGTAATTGTGGTGCACGGGCTTCGTTGCTCCGCGGCATGTGGGATCTTCCCGGACCAGGGCTCGAACCCGTGTCCCCTGCATTGGCAGGCGGACTCTTAACCACTGCCACCAAGGAAGCCCCAAATGACGTATTATTGACAGTTCACAGAATCCAGTTCTAAGCAACATCGTGGTGGGTCATGTGACCCCTTACAAGCTCAAGAAGGAATGTTATCTTTTTAAGGAGTTCTCTGGTTGATGCTGGGAGAATGTTGCTCTCTATGGTTGAGCAGGTATTCCTGGGAGAGGGTTTGGTCAATGCATAATGCACAGTGTGGAGAGAGAGGAGGCCAAAGGGCAGAGAAGAATTTTTATGTTTAAATTTTTCTTGTTTTGCCATAAAATATGAATTTTATTTCACACTGGGGACCCCTGAGCACAAGGGGAGCCACAAGCAAAGCCCTGTGTGTACTGGACACTGTTTAAAGACCCAGGAAAAGGCACACTCTTAGTGCCTGCTCTTAAAAAGCATTCAGAGGAATTACCTGGTGGTCCAGTGGTTAGGGCACGGTGCTTTCACTGCCATGACCCAGGTTTGATCTGTACCGCAACGAAGAGTAGTCCCCGCTCGCCGCAGCGAGAGAAAACCCGAGCACAGCAACAAAGACCCAATGCAACCAAAAATAAATAAATAAATTTGTTACAGTAAGTAAATAAATAAATTCATCACCACCCACGCAGAGATAATCACACAGAACCTTTAGCTGTAGTCTTTCTTTTTTTAAAGATTCTTTTTTTTAAACGTTTTTATTTTTATTTCATTTTTGGCCACGCGGCATGTGGGATCTTAATTCCCCGACCAGGGATCGAACCCGCGCCCCCTGCAGTAGAAGCGCAGAGTCTTAACCACTGGACCACCAGGGAAGTCCCTGTAGTCTTTCTTTCTTCCTTCCTTCCTTCCTTCCTTTCTTTTATTGAAGTATACTTGATTTATAATATTATGTTAGTTTCAGGTGTACAACATAGTGATTCAATATTTTTATAGATTTTATTCCATTTAAAGTTATTATAAAATAATGGCTATATTTCCCTGTGCTGTACAACATATCCTTGTTGCTTATTTATTTTTTGCATAGTAGTTTGTACCTCTTAATTCCCTACCCTTATCTTGCCCCTGCCCCCTTCCCTATCCCCACTGGTAACCATTAGTTTGTTGTCTATGTCTGTGAGTCTGTTTCTGTTTTGTTATATTCATTCATTTGGTTTTTTTGTTTGTTTTGTTATTTATTTATTTATTTATATTTGTCTGCATTGGGTCTTCGTTGCTGCACGCCAGTTTTCTCCAGTTGCAGTGAGCAGGGGCTACTCTTCATTGTGGCGTGTGGGCTTCTCACTGCGATGGCTTCTCTTGTGGAGCACGGGCTCTAGGCACACAGGCTTCAGTAGTTGTGGCACATGGGCTCAGTAGTTGTGGCTCGCGGGCTCTAGAGCGCAGGCTCAGTAGTGGTGGCGCACGAGTTTAGTTGCTCCGCGGCATGTGGGATCTTCCCGGACCAGGGCTCGAAGCCATGTCCCCTGCATTGGCAGGTGGATTCTTAACCACTGCACCACCAGGGAAGCCCCATTCATTTGTTTTATTTTTAAGATTCCACATAAAAGTGATAACATACACTGTTTGTCTTTCTCTGACTTATTTCACTAAGCATAACACCACCTAGGTCCATCCGCGTTGTAGTTTTATTCCTTTACATAAATAAACATATGTTTAACAAAAATGGGGTTACACACAAGGTTTTATAACCTCCTTCTTCCTTTTACCAACTTGTCTTGAAAAGATGGTTTGAATTTGGATAGGGAGAGTTGGTGAGAGCTCAAGACAGAGAAGGGAGGCCCTGCTCCTCACAGAGCTTTAGCGTGAGCAGGTGTGGCTGGAGGTGTGCGGGCACTGAGGGTGGACCAGTGGGGAAAGGCAGATCAGGGAGGGAAGTTGAGGCCAAATGGTGAAACGCCCTGAACACCACGCCGTGGGGCTTGGACTTGATTCTTTGTAATATCATTGTCGTCATCATCATTGGGAGTTACTGGAGCTCTGGGAGGGGAGCGAGGCTTGAGTAGAGCTGTGCCTTGGGGACACGGGTCTAGCATCAGTTTGTGGTCAACTGGAGGTGGCCAGGCTGGCGCCGCTGGTCAGGCTCAGAGCTAACAAGGGGCCGGTTCAGATCTACTGCCCAAGGGGGACCAGGAGGGATGGGCGCACAGTCAGAGGCACCCCTGGGAAGAGGGTCCAGAGCTCTCTCTGGGTCCTTAAGAGCCACTGTCAGTGGAGCCTCCAGGGCAGGAAGGAGCTCTGTCCAGTGCTGATTTCCAGGCACTTCATCTGTTAAGTCTGAATTAGCCCAGTTGGAAGAGAAAGAATGAGGTTAACTTATTCTGTCTTTTTTGCATTCATTCCTTTGTCCAGCAAGTATTTATTGGGTGCTTGAACGTGCCAGGCTCTGTGTTGACAAAAGAACAGAGCTCACACCCATGTTGCCATCACCTCCTCTCTCCTCAACTGGAGAACCTTCCTCTCCCCAGGTGCGAAGCTACAAGGGCCTCCTGGATTGCGCCAGGCAGGTGCTGCGAGAGGAGGGTGCACAGGGCTGCTTCAAAGGCCTGGCCCCCAGCCTGCTGAAGGCTGCCCTCTCCACCGGCTTTGTGTTCTTCTGGTACGAGCTCTTCTGTAACCTCTTCCACCACATGAAGAAGGCAGACAGCTAGCCTCGAGGGCAGGAAGGGTGGCCTGAGGTCCTTCCCTGGAGGGGCCCTCGTGAAGAACGCTTGATCTACCATCCCGTGTTGCACTGAGAGGTGTTGCCCGGCCCCTCCCTCCAGGCCAGCTGTCCTGGGCACGAAGAGCCGTCGGCAGCAGCCTGGACTCCACCAGAAGGGCAAAGGGGGTTCTCCACGGGAGAGCACGGGGCGAACGCAGGACTCGGTCTGCGGGGACCCAGCCCCGCCAGTCAGAAGGGGCTGGACGTTTCTCCTCTGTGTGGCGCACACTCAGGACAACAGCTGCCCTCCTGCACGCCTTCGCTCCGGCTGCCCAGAGAATTCTCCTGCGTCTGGGTGGGCCGCAGCTTGAGTGTGAGGCTGGGGTCAGGCCTTTACAGGGGTCTGGTCCCCACACCTGGGTTCTTACTCCCACCAATTATTTAATAGACATTAAAACTAAAAACACATTCCTTATCTGACTCCTCCATCTTCCCTTCCAAATCACATCCCTTCTCCCCAAGTATGAGGGAAGGGATCCCTGCCTTCCCTAAACTCTACTTTTCTCAGCAGTTGCATTCCTCAGGCAGCTTTGCTTCTAGCTCTGGGGGAAGAATCCCAGCTGAATCAGTCACTTTATAAACTCCACCCTGCTCAGATCTTCGTGTCTATAAAGGCACCACTCGGGCTGTTCTCTCCCTGGACAGGCTGGTCGCAGCCCGTGGGCCTCTAGGGAAAGCAGACCCCAGCAGCCCCACAGGCAGTGGGGGGATGTGCTGATGGGGAGGGGGCGCCGGTAAAGGCAGCAGCCCTTTTCCCGTCTACTGGGATCACTCCTCTTTCCCTGTGGGCTGGGTTAGCCCTCCTGGGTGAGTGGGAGCTTACAGCTGGGCCAGTGAGCATCTCCTGCCCGCTCAGGGTGCTCCTGCTGGGTCTGGTGTGGTGCTGTGTGCACCCTCTGTAGTCCCGGAAAGAGGGGGTTGTGCAGGCAGCCTGCTGCATGCACAGTTGGTGCTCCGGGAGTTGTCAGGGCACAGGAACCCACGACAGACACCCATCGAGGCACGGTTAGGGGTATGAGAGGAGGAAAACCTACAGAGCACACCCACCACTTTCCACCCCAGGGGAGCCTGGCCTGAGAGGTCGGCTGTGCAGGGGGAGCCCCGTGCAGGACTTAGAGCCTGACCTCGCCTCAGCCCCGGCTCCAGCCTTTGAGCAGGTCTTGGGTGGGTGTCATGGCTCTCGGTCCCCATGGATCCTGGGCCCTTTCTCACCATTACTGTTTCGTCCCTGGTCTGGGGCTTTGTGATGTGTCTGGTCCCCATAATCCTGAAGCCTCCCTGCTCTTGGTTGCTGATTAAGAAGGCTCACCTGTGGCTGGAGGGCTCCCACACCCACAGGTTTTTTGGCAGGCAAGGCTTGCAGCTGCCTGGATGTATTTTTGGTGAAATTCCACGGAAGTAAACTTCGTTCTCTCCAGCTCTCCCACGCATTGGTTTCTTTTGCTGCAGCTGGGATTGTCTTCCTCGTTCATTTTCTGGTGACCGCTTTGGCAGCTCTTTGAACAGGAGGAGCGAGCTTTGGATACAGGAAACTGCCATCAGCACTTCCTTCTGGTCTAAGCGATGGGACGAGACGGTTCTTTTCCAGCCTCTTCTGTATGCTCTCCTGCAACCCAGGGCTGACCTCAGAGGTGGCCCTGTCTGGGCTGCTGGGCCCGCGCCTCACCCCCTTGTCCCTCCAGGGACAAGACACTTCCCTGGAGTGTCTTGTCCCGACCAAGACGGACTGAGCCAGGGGCTTGCTCAACCTCAGGGTCACTCCCAACACCTTGGGCGCCGCAAGTTGGCAACTGGGATCCTTTCTCTTGGGCTGGCCCATTGATTTTCAACTTATTTTACCAATATCGTTTGTACTTGGAGTAGGAGAGCGGCTTAGTGGGACTTGATCCTCAAAGCCCTTACGACCTCCCTGCCTTCTCCGCTTTGGGGGGAGGGGGTGGGAATGGGGAGCACACGGCCACCACCTGTTAAGTCCTGCCCCTCCAGCCCTCTTCTCTGCCCTCCCACCTTTCTCCCTCCCGCCGCCCGGCTGCGGACCACGCCCTCCGCAGGCCCCTCCCACGCCGCGCGGCCGGGCCAGTCCCCTGACCCCGTTTTAACCTGAGCTCTAGCGTGGGGCGGGGAGAGGGAGAGTGTTAGCGCTCAAGACCCAGGGCTTAATGCGGGCTGAGGAGCAGGTCCACCCCAGTACCGAGGAGCCGGTGTGGTCCCGGATAGCCCGTGGGAGAGCCGGGTGAGGAGAGGACAGGGGCGGTGGAAGCAGTGTCGCGGGCGTTCTGCGCGGCCCCATGCCAGGAACCTTCGGGCAGGCCTGGCCGGGCGGCGAGGGCAGCGACCTCGGGGCTCCGGCAGGTGGCGCTGGCGAGGCGGCCCCAGGCCCCGCCCCGCCGCCCCGCCGCCCCGGGTCCCGCCGCGCCACCGCGCTAGGAAATGACCTAAGCGGCGGCGAGGCGACAGCAGCGCCGCGGGGGCGCGGCGCGCACAGCATGCCCCTCGAGCGGCCTTCGGGCACGCGGGCGTGGCGCCGGCGCGGCAGGTGGGTCCCGGCGCTCCCGCCAACTCTCCAGCCCACGGGAAGGGCGTTCGGGAAGCTGCCCTGGTCTGGAGACCCCTAAGGTCCTCTCCTTTGGCCATGGGGGAGGCACCGAGTGCGGAGAGGGGACTCCAAAGGGGACCACCTCTGGGGGACACGTCACCTCGCTCCCCTCCTTAAGGAAGGATCCAGAATGGAGCTCAGGACTCTCAGGGAGTCCTGAGCGGGCGGGGCCGAGTTTCTGCCACTCGAGAGGCCAGTTTAACTAGTCTGTCCCGGGGAGAAGCTGGCCAGGACGAGGGGAGTCAGGGCAGCAGAGACGCTTCTGCACCCAGCCCTCTGGCCGGCCCCACCCCGAGGGCAGGAGGAGTGGGCTTTCTGGGCCGAGGACTCTGACTAAAGGGAGGGAGAGGGTTGCGGAGAGGGGCTTGGACCCCTGCTGGGACAGAGCTGTCCGAAGCGTGGAGACCCTAGCCCTCTCACTCGCCAGGAGCCATGCTGGACCAGCAGCTTCCAGGTCGGCATATATATAGGCAGGGGAAGTGTTTAATATCCACATATCCACCCTCACCCCACCCCTTGGTGTCAGCTGAGAAAACCCCTGCCTGCTGCTGGGACTGGAGGGTAGACGCATTCACCCTTCATCTCTTTACTCTTGTGTAATCCCAGAAGCTACAGGGGTTCTTTAATTGAGCAGCAGGTGCCTGGCTGGTGCCCAGTCTCCACCAGAAGCCAAGCTTGGCGGGCACCCAGCCAACCACTGAATGCCATGGACTGCCCAGGAGCACCTGTCTCAAGCACTGGCCAGTCCTGCCGCGGGCCGGGAGAGCTGGGAGCCCTGGCCCCGTGCGCCACACCTGAGGCCTCTCCTGCTGCCTCTCCTCTCCAGGTGCCGTCATTAGTCCCAACCTCGGAAAGAGCTGCTGCAGCTGCATGGTCATGGGGGAGCCCAGGAGAGAGGAGTATAAAATCCAGTCTTTTGACGCAGCGACACAGCAGCTGCTGAAGACAGCCCTCAAAGGTGAGCGTGCGGAGCCCCCTGAGCCTGGGCCCAGAGCCACAGAGGAGGGGCCGAGGGGCCAGGCCTGGAGTACTGAGCCTTCGCCCGGCTTTGCCCAGCCCTCTCCCTTCACTTTCTCAGAATAGGAGTCAGCAACGTCATTCTGGAACTGGAAGACAAGCTACATTTAGGCCAGTATTTGGCAGTATGAATCAGAGTCGCCCCCTCAGATTGTAAAGCCTTTTTTTAAAGTTTAGGTGCCCATGAGAGGAGAGTGAGGCACAGAGAACACAGTTCCTGCCCCTTAAGTCCTTACGCTGGACCTGGTTTGCGCGTTGCTGCAGCCAGCTCTCTTGAATGTGCAGAGCTGCCTGACGTGGGACAGAGGATGGAGTGTTCTGCTTGGCAGGGGAGCTACAGTAATTGTCCTGGACCAGTGCCTTCTTGCAGTACTTTCAGGACAGAAGTTTGACTCAGCTAACGATTAGCAGTGCCCATCACGTGCCAAGCTGAGCCTGTGGGGAGGCCCTGCCTGGCCGGCTCTTGTCAGGGGTTCACGTGTGTGTATTATAAGAACACTTTCTTCCGTGAAATGGCTGTCAAAGGCACTGGCATTCAGTGTTCCATCCTCAGCCTAGGGCTAGGAAAAGATGTGTCCTAAAAAAACGAGCGTTCTTTTGATTCTCTAACAGCCACATAACCCTCCCTGTTTCTTCTGATTGGGCCATCAGGAGGCTCACGGCCGCAGCTGCTCCTTGTGTAGTTTCCTCTGTTTCCTGGTCTCTTTATTTAAATGGAAGCGTATAATGGGACTGCTCTTCTGTGAATATCTTGAATCCTTTAGAAGCAGGTGGAGGCAAACGTCATAATTAAGCAGCTCTAGACTCCCCACCTGTCTTTACCCTAGATCCAGGTGCCGTGGACTTGGAGAAAGTGGCCAATGTGATTGTGGACCATTCTCTGCAGGACTGTGTATTCAGCAAGGAAGCAGGACGCATGTGCTACGCCATCATTCAGGTTGGGTGGGGCTGGTAGAGAAGGGGACGCTTTGAGGAAGGTGCTTCAGGAGTGGGCAGAGGCCTGGCCAGCAGGGCAGAGATGCAAAGGGCTGGCCTCAGAGGCGAGAGAGGAGGACAGCAGGGTCCTCGGCCTTGGAAGCTTGGGTGGAGTTGCGACGGCCCAGTGACTGCCCTTCACCACCCTTTCCCTGGCTCACAGGCAGAGAGCAAGCAAGCAGGCCAGAGTGTCTTCCGCCGCGGACTCCTCAACCGGCTGCAGCAGGAGTACCAGGCTCGGGAGCAGCTTCGAGCCCGCTCCCTGCAGGGCTGGGTCTGCTACGTCACCTTTATCTGCAACATCTTTGACTACCTGAGGGTGAGGCCCTGCCAGCCACATCCTGTGCAGCACAGACGGCCTGTCTCCTGTGCCACTAAGCCGGGCTCTGGCCCCCGCTCTCCCCCCATAGGTGAACAACATGCCCATGATGGCCCTGGTGAACCCCGTCTACGACTGCCTCTTCCGGCTGGCCCAGCCCGACAGTCTGAGCAAGGAGGAGGAGGTGGGTGGCCCTAGCACAGAAGGCTGTGGAGGTGGGCTGCCTCTGGCTTAACTCAGAATGCCTGCCCACTGTTCGTGGAGACTTTCGAGGGCATCACTTGCTGGGGAGGAGCCTGGTGGGGGCATTTAAGGCCTGTCACAGTTACAGGGCAAGCTGCTAGGCCTGGAGTCTATCCAGAACAGAGCGCAGCCCAAACCTCCCGGCTCAGAGGTTTTGAGTAGGAAAGCCAACCTATGGTAGGACTGGTGAGAGCGTCAGCCAGCTGTGGATACAGATGACCCCAAAACCACACCAGGGTTGGGGGGGAGGAAAGTGGGGTTCAGAAGCAGTTTGGAAACAGGGCCCGAGTCCAGCCTGGCCCAGGTGAGAGACCTTAAGCAAGTCTCTGAACTTGCTTCTTTTCATGTAAGACGTGGACAGCGCCCACTGGGTGGGGTGAGGATGAAGTGGGCAAACACGTGTACAGGGCCAAGCCCGGTGCCTGGCGCACCGCGAGCGCTCAGTAAATAGCTGCTCTGTGTGATGGAGGGCCCTGCCCGGGGTCACCGCCTGCTGCCCCCTGCAGGTGGACTGCCTGGTGCTGCAGCTGCACCGGGTCGGAGAGCAGCTGGAGAAGATGAATGGGCAGCGCATGGATGAGCTCTTTGTCCTGATCCGGGATGGCTTCCTGCTCCCAGCCGGCCTCAGCTCCCTGGCCCAGCTGCTGCTGCTGGAGATCATCGAGTTCCGGGCAGCTGGCTGGAAGACGACCCCGGCCGCGCACAAGTATTACTATAGCGAGGTCTCTGACTAGGCCTCCAAATCAGGCCTCCTCCTCAGCAGCACCGGCCTTTCTTCTACCCACCTCCCAACCTGGCAGTGGAGTCTTTGCCTCTCCCGGACTTTTTCCCTTCCAGACTTCCAAAAGCACCCGAGATGTTTCCCACTTAGGCGGTGGTCCCGCCCTGAGCACCTTCGCTCCGATTCCAGGACTGGGGAAGACACCAAGCACACCTGCCCCACGGTCCCATCAGCGTTTCTCTCCCCTCACCTTCAACCTGGGCCAGGCAAAGAAGGGCAACTCCTGACAAGCACTGCACTATGTAACCTTTGGTACAATAGCTATCTTGGTGCCTCAGTTTCCCCATCTGTAAAATGAGTACCCAGAGCCATTGGTGGGGTGCTTTGGGATATCAAAGGGGAGAAGTAGAGTCACACCAGAAACTGCTTTTTATACATTTTGTACAAGGACCACTTTGGAACCGAGCACGTTTCCTCCGGTTGGTTTTAATGAATGGCAATACCACATCACATGCTACACCAGCTCAGGATGAGAATTTTCTAATAAACTTTTTCTGATACTAAAACTGCTTCCTTTCGTATCACCCAAAGGTCCACCCCAAGCTGAAGGAAGAGAAGGGCTGGATGAGCCCTAAGTTTCTTGGGGAAAATCTAAGTTGATATGACCCCTCTTTGCAAGGAGATGGGGCAGGGAGAGTGAGTTCTAGCCCCCAGAAAAAGGACTAACAAGCAATAAACATGCTGCTCCATCCTTCTTACGAGGCCCGCCTGCCTCTGAAAGGCAAGTATACGCTTAACCCACAGGTATTTTGCAACATGGCGGTGGCTCATGCCGCTTCTACAGCAGCGTGCTGGGCTCCTCCCGGCTCCTCCGCCCGCCCGTTACCACCAGCGGTAGTGGGCCAGCGCGCGGTTGGCCTCGGCCATCTTGTGCGTGTCGTGCTTTCTCTTGATCACAGGGCCCCGGTTGTGAAAAGCCTCCAGCAGCTCCTGGGACAGCTTCTCCGGCATCAGCACCCGCCGGTGCTTCTTCTCCCGACACTCAGTAATCATCCACTTCATGGCCAGGAAGCGGCGACGCTGGTCGGCTAGCGGTACAGGGACCTGGGCAAGATTGGACACGGGCAAGTTAGTCTGAGAACTTGCCAGGACTGCAGCCTCCCTCCTCCTAGAGCTCTTAAGAAGCAGCCACAGGACTGCTCTGGGCCAGCCCTGGCAAGGCGGCTGAGGAGGGGCCCTGTCTTTTCCCCTCTGAGCCTCTCTCACCCCTGGCTGACCTCGGTGCAGCACACATCAGGCATTCATCGAGCAAACATTCCTTGAGTACTGGCCTCTTTCACCTCTAAAGGGAGCTCAGCCAAGTTGATAACAGGCACCACTGGGAAAAGCCCTGTCAGCTGGGCATGACTTAGCCAACACAGATCATGCGTGCCTAGAAAGAAGACCCTCTTGTCCAAGAATCATTTGCCAGGCCCCCACTATGTGCCAGGTACCATGCCGACCCTAGGGACACAGACGTTAATGAAAAAGTCTCTACCTTTATGAACTTTACAATGAAAAAGGAAAGACACGAACACCGGATTATGACGATGAAATATTAAATGGCATGACAGAGACACCCAGTTCAGTTCAACAAACGGTGATGAAGCATCACTCAAGCACTACACCAGACACTGGTGTATAAACATGAGATACAAACATAGTCCCTCACCATGAGAAGCTTATAGTTTAGAACACAGAATGCTGAACAGAATGGGGGGTAGGGTGGGCCTTCAAAAGAGGTCACTTGGATACGTTTTTTTTGCTCTCTTCCATCTTCTGCCTGTAATCTTTACACTGTGGGACTCAGATGAGCTGACCCTGACTCTCCCCAGTCCTTAGAAAGCTATCAACCTTGGCCCAACTCTACCCACCCCCACCATCTTGTTTCACACGTGAGCAGCCCTGCTTTCCCACCCTGACCACTCACCTGATAGAAATGGCCACCCTTGAGGATGGACACCAGCCCAATCACAGGCTCACAGTTTTTCAGTGCTTGGTGGAAGATGGTGTAAGGGTTGCGTTCAATGGTTGCCTGTTCCTCAGGAGAAGCAGCGTGGTACTTCTCAAACTGTTTCCTTTTCACAGCTTCCAGAGTCTGCAAAGGGATACAGTGGAAGAGGCTGCCCCAGGCTCCCTAAACGTTTAACCCAGCTGAGCTAAGACCTTGCCCCTTACTCCCATCATCCTCGTCTTCTTCTGTAGCTGTGCAGCTACTCCCTCAGCACTTCTGAAACAAAGATCCTGGACTAGGACAGAAAAAGCAGGCTAAGATTTGTCACATGGGGGTAGGGAATGGCAGTGGTTGACTCCTGCAGGACTTCCTTAAAGCCCCCATTCCATACATAAGTACATGGAAGTTAATTTTAATGAAAGTATAGAATGAATTCTTTTTTATGTTAAAATTAAAGAGCCAAGTACAAAGCTACGGGGAAAACAAAGATGAGAAAGAGAGGTACTGGTTACCTGTGTCATGAGGGATCTGGCCAGTATTTTGTTTCCTCCTTTCATCATCATGTTGGTGAATTTACTTCAAGGAGAAAAGCAACATGTTTAGCTCGCCAGGGCTGTATCAGGGAACCCCTACTGCAGGCCCTCCCTGGTATAGTCCCACTCCGCAGAACAAAGATTTGTTTCCTTCTAACCTGATCACTGGGTCTTCAAACACAGAGCTTGTTCTCGTCGCAGGGGCAGCTTTGATAACCTGAGTCTTCCTGAGCTCCCTCTCATACTTTTCCTCCTCAGTCAGCGCGGCCAAGGGCTTGCGGTAATATCCCTTGTCAATCTGGGGATCCTGGTATTCAGGACCATAGCGGCTCCACCTCACCTGGGTTAGCCTGGGAGGCGGGGGGGGGGGGGGGGGGGGGGGGGGGGGGAGGAAGAGAAGGACAAAAGCTGACTCCACAAGTGAAAAGGCTTGACTTAACGATAGGCATGTGTGCCAATCCGCCGACGAGTGAGAGCAGCGTGGAGACCGCCAGCCAAAGCTGAACCGCAAAACTTCTGGCTCTTGTCCCAAGAGGTAGGAGGACCTCCCCCAAACAGGCCAAGAAAGTCTGCTCTTCAAGTGCCAACGGTAAGGACAGGCTCCTGAACCTGAGGATAGGCAACCCGCCTATGCATCTCTCCCCTCAACTCCCAGCAAAGAAAATCCCACCTCTGAGTTCTTTACCAAGATCGCACTTGCCGTTCCAAGTGAGAACCCCTCGGGCTGGGAGCAGTCACTAAGCCTTCAGGTTGACTCAAAGTCACGCGGCTGGTTCAAGAAGCTTAGACTCAGATATCCCGGCCCCCAGGCTCTCTCCTGGAACCCGCGAGGCCTGCCTGTGGCTCCCCCTTCCTTCCCAGCAGGTCCCTCCGTGAAGACACAAGCGGCCTCCCAGCTGCCCGCCGCCCTCTCACCCTGGAAGCCTCAGGACAACACTCCGCACGCCCAGCAGCAAGCCCGACCACCCTCGCACAGCCGTCACCGCGGAGGCAGCCATCTTGGCTGGCCACGAGGACCCTAGAGAGGCTGCCCTCGGCGTGCCTGGGCGAGTGACCGAAGACGGGGAAAAGGCTCTAAAGGGTCCTAACTCTGTGCATCACCCTATTAATCTGAGCCTTAAAAGTCTCTCACTCCGAGGTCTAAAGCGAAGAGTCAAAAGGAAACATTCGCTCTCCCATTATCCGTCGCAGGCCGGCGCCACCCTCGGTGGCGGCGCTCGGTAATCTCAGGCCCCTGTGCAGGCCCCGCCCCGGCTTTTCTCTTTCAGATTCTCGCGAGGTTTGAGGCCGCTGGGCCGGCCCTGGCGGCTGCAATATGGCGGAGGCGGAAGGGGAGAGTCTGGAGTCCTGGCTGAGTGAGTAGTCGCGGCGCATTCTGTTTGCTCTCGAGCCGCGGAGCCGCACCGCCCCACCCGCACCTCTTTGCCGCGTCCCCGGGCCCCGCGGTGGCGCCGCCAGGCAGCCCGCGCCTGGCCTTGCCCGCGCCGCGAGCGTCCCGCGATCACGCCCCTTCCCCAGCAGGACGTCCCGGCCCCTGCTCCCCGTGCTACTGCGCCTTCTCCCGCTCCCGCGAGCAGCGGCGTGAGCTCGGGTCCTGTCCCGTCCCCGCGGGCTCCGGGAAAGCGACAGCCAAGTGCTTCGGGCTGGCATGCATCGGCGCTTGGGGGAGACTGTAGTGGGGCCGCGCGCTGCTGATTCCGGGCCCCCTGCGCCTCCCTGACGAAGGGAAAAGCTCCGGATTTGGGCTGAAACTCCGGGAGCGGTGGGTGTCGCTGAGCATACACACATAGCTTCAGAATTGTGACCATGTATTCGAGAAGTGACCGCTTCGTGCAGGCTGAATGTTTGAAGTGAGAGTAATCCAAAGTGAGACAGAACAGAGCTCTACCTTCTTCCTGCAGTGACCAAAGCGTGGTGAAACCTATGTTGGGGGGTGGGGGCGGCTGCTCCCCTCCTCCACCACCGCACGTCTTCGCGAGTCATTCGTTGGTAACCTACTCAGAGCAAAGCTGAGGGGCACAGCATTGATGGTGTTGTTATAGCGGCGTATTGCTATGACTGCTAATTCACACTGCCCTTAAGGAGATACGGGTTAACCTTAGCAGGTAGTATTTGGCTGAAGAGTTAATACGTTGATTTAACTATGGACTAGAGGAGACCCCTAGAGGCCTCTTTAAGTGAAGACAAATTGGACAGGGTGATAAGACGGGCAAGATGCCTAGATACTGCCTTGTGCAGTATCTGTTATTTACTAGAGCCTGCAGGCTCTTGGAGGTGATGCCTGTTTCCTCCAATTGCCTGACTTTTCTTAATAAGAAACCCTGTTCAGGTGGTTGAACTTAGGTTACGTTTGCAAAACCTGCAGTTGCAGGCAGGTCACAAAGCCTTCTGTATATATGGAACTGTCCTCCAAGGAGCTCAGTGCTCCAAAGACGTTCATTTAATTCATTTATCAAGTATCCCAGCAAAGTAGGTACTACTGTTACAGTTTCACAAAAAGAGGGCACCGTCTCATCAATTCACTTGCCCAGAGCCACCCAACTGGATATAAGCACACTGGAATTGGTTCCATTCATAGATATTAATGGGGACATTGGAGTAATTTAAATGACCTAAGCTTAATAGGTTCAATAGGCTAGGTTTAGCGTTAGTTTGAAAGAGCAGACTGACGTGTTTCTGAGAGAGAGTGGAGATGGTGATGGGGGAGAGGGATGGTATCTGTAGAGACTAGAGCTGAGACTGGCCTTTGACCCCTTCCTGTTACTTAGAGTGACCCTTGGGGCAGTGGTAAGATTCCTTCCATTCTTACCCTCTGTCCACTTTCCTGGTTCTTATGACTTAATGGTGTGAACTGTACCAATTGAACAAACCAGTGCTTGGAGTTCAGCACTATCTTAGTCTATGTCCTTGTCACTCCGTGGTTTGCTGGAATTTTTTTTTTTAAGATTTATTAATTTTATTTTTGGCTGTGTTGGGTCTTAGTTGTGGCACGCGGGCTCTAGTTGAGGCGCGTGAGCTCAGTAGTTGTGGCGTGTGGGCTTGGTTGCCCCGCGGCATGTGGGATCTTAGTTCCTTGACCAGCAATCTAAACTGCGTCCCCTGCATTGTAAGGCAGATTCTTTAACACTGGACCACCAGGAAAGTCCCAGTTTGCTGGAATTATTACAGAAGCCTCTGCTGGGCCCACTGTCTCAGGCCTCTCCCCTCCCCATATCAGTCCATTCTGCATTCTGCTCCCAGAGAGCACTTCCGTTTAGTTAAGTCATTCTGCTGCTGCCTCTTCGTGGCTTCCTGATATTCTTCCTTACTTTGGTCAGTTGGATGTTCTTGTCCCACCAACACACATTCCTTTCCTTATCTGAAAGCCCTTTTCCCCTTTGCTCCACTACATGCTGTAAAATGCACCCCAGAATCTCCTTCCCCGTAAACCACCTCTTGATTTCAGCCTTCTCCAAAGTCCTGCGTTACAGCAGTTGATCAGCGTCTAGTGACTACCTGCTATGTGTGTGAGGTGTGATGAAAATTAAGAAGTTCAAACAGTCTTTGCCTTCAGTTTGAAGAAAGTGATGCTGGAGTGGATACAGCATTTTTAAGTAAAAAGATAAAAGCAAGAGCCATAAATGCTAAAATTCAGACAATTTCTTTGGGAAATTGGGAATAAGTGGAATGGAAGATGGTTCTCCCAGTGGGTAGATGGCACTCGAGCTAGGCCCTAAGGAATGGGAAAATTGGCGAAGAAAACACCAGACAGTGATGTGGAGGGAGCAGACCACGTCTGGGGTATGCAGTAACAGCTGTTTGGCTGGTTCAAGCAGGGGGTTCCTGTGGGAGTGTGGTGGGAGAGAAAGCTGGGAAGTTAGAAGTTAGAACCAGATTCCGGACCAGCTTGAATTCCAGCCCAAGAAGTTTACGTGTCTACAGTTAGGAGGTCCCCATTCCTACTGTACCTGGTAAAATTAGTGTTTTGTGAAGGTTCATGTTGGTGTTTTTACAAAGGATGGGTTGGAGCAGAAGTTCTGGAAGCAGGTGAGAAGTAAGGAGGTCGGGGAAGGAATAAGAAAAGAAGAAGTGAGAGTTTTAAAAAGACATTGAGGGGACTTCCCTGGCGGTCCAGTGGTTAGGACTTGGTACTCTCACTGCTGAGGGCCCGGGTTCGATCCCTGGTGAGAGAACTATTGTAAGATCCCACAAGCTGTGCGACATGCGCCCCCTACCCCCAGAAAAAAATCGAGAAGGAAGGGATTATGACTGACGGATGAAAATGGGTGAGGAGAGGGAAGAAGGAGTGTTCAAACCTGGGTGCTTGGGGGTGGGGCAAAAGGAGCTTTTGAATGGTGGCACCATTTATAGAAACAGGGAAGTCAGGAAGAAGAAGTGATGAGTTTGTTTTTGGACTCGTTTCTGCACCAAATTAGCACCTAAAATTACACCCTGTCTTGTTTTTTGCCCTGGTGATTTCTCATGTGTTGCACCAGAAGAGCGTGACGTCCTCAAGGGTAGGATCCGAATCTTGTACTTTTCCTGTAGTCCCTCCAGGGCCTACCACGCTGTGTACTTAGTTTTCTATGGCTGCTTAACAAAGACTTGGTGATTGACTAAGTCTCCCTCGATTCCAGACCACAGCACTGCAGGCTGACTCTTGACTCCCTTTCCATCTGTGTCCTTGCCTCTGCTTATTTCTACGTCATTTGCTACATAGAACTTGTCATCACTGGACTATCTGAGCCGTGTTGGGAAGGCGTAGCCAATGCTGCTGTTTCCATCCCTACTTGACCAAAGGTCCCACGACAGTCAAGGCTAGAGATGGAACTAAGTTGAAAATGAGAGCAGGAAACATAGAGGCAAAGACACAGACTAGAATAAGGCTTTCAACGGAGCCTCAAAAATAGAAACCTTGAATCAGAGTAGAGCCCAGAGGGGCAGTTCTAGAAGGCAGGAACTGAGAGGAGGCTCTGGTGTCACCCCCGTGCCAGGTGAAGGAGAATGTTGAGGGGGTGACAGTTGTGAGTCTGCTGGCGAGGCAGTGGGCAGATGGCGCGATTGAGTCGCCCAGAATCATCCCCAGAGGTTCTTCCAATTCCCGTGGGTGACTGAGGTCTGCTGTCTGAGCTGGCTGGAGAGTCAGAGGATATACTCAGAAGTGGGACCAACCATGGCTGAAACCAGGGCTTTTTGTGCTCATGTGTAGGCAGAGAGCTCCCTGCGGGTTTGCAGGAAAAAGATCTGTCAAGGGGAAAGGGAGTGGGATTCTAGAGATGTTGAAACATAAGTGAAAAGTGGGAGCGTTCTTGGGAGGAGAAATGCTACGGGAGTTACGGCAGCCCCGGGCAGAGTACATTGTTTGGTGAATGCCGGTGTGTGGGGAGGGGCTGTCCGCATTGTACACTGTATCTGTAAGATGCTTTTCTAGTTGCAAACAGTGGAAGCGAGTGGGCTTCTTTTTCTTATATCACGAGGCATGCGACTGTCCCCAAAATGATGAGAGTGACAGGTGCAGGTATGGCTCCTCAGACCACCTTTTAGTATCCTACAGCCTCTTAACGTCATGAGAACTTCAAGCATCTCAAATGATAGGGATTAGTAACAAAGCCATGCCAATACCTGAGAAAATTTCAGACACCTGGTGGGAGAGACGCAGGGCTTTTCTGGAGGGTAACAGCTAGTAGGTCACTGTGGCAATAAATAGCCACTCTTGATAGAATTAATCTCCCTTCCCTTCAAGCATGCCATTTTGAAGGGCCTGCTAATTCTCTTCTCAAGATTGAGGACTGACATCTCTTTTTTCCTCCAAATATGATCCTAAACCATCAGAATTTTCTTGCAACCAGAGCAGAAACGCTGCCACGCACGCGCAGCACTGGGCGCTGCAGGTGTTCCCTCTCCTGCCAGCTGGCGTCTGCTGATCCTTGTGACTCCTGTTGGAGGGGTAGGGGGTGGCTAGGAGTCCCTCTTAGGACTTGGTCGTGGAGCTAGTGACTTCTAATGTTAGGGGAAAGGGAAGTTAAGAAAACAGTCACGAAAAATCAGAATTTAGGAACATCTAACAACACCCGTTGTTGAGAAGGGCTTTTTACAGGCTCTCACTCTGCTTTTGGCCCTTGTGGAAATCTGCAGGAGGAGCCTGGTACTTAAAAAAGGATCCACGCCTTCAGTCTTCCTTTTGTCTTCCAAACCTGAAGCCCTAAATTTAGCAAACAGCTTGAGAGTGCTTTCTAGAAGAGGCCAACTCCAAGATCTGAATCAGAGATGGGAACACATTTAACCACCCTCAGCTGGGGCCATCCTCTATAAGCACAGGTTCTGGGGATAACAGAGAAGAGAGGACCCACACCAAGTATTAGGAGACTTGGCATTTAGCTCCTGGAATTTAAACCCTCAGTGACCCTCTGAGAACTCTTCAACGCTTGTCTTTGTCCTTGATCATGGAAGACCCTTTAAACTTAAGGGTGGGGACTTCCCTGGTGGCGCAGTGGTTAAGAATCCGCCTGCCAATGCAGGGAGGGGACAAGGGTTCGAGCCCTGGTCCGGGAAGATCCCACATGCCGCGGAGCAGCTAAGCCCGTGCGCCACAACTACTGAGCCTGTGCTCTAGAGCTCTCGTGCCACAACTACTGAAGCCCGCACACGTAGAGCCCGTGCTCCGCAACAAGAGAAGCCACCGCAGTGAGAAGCCCGCGCACCGCAAGGAAGAGTAGCCCCCGCTCGCCGCAACTAGAGAAAGCCCACGCGCAGCAACGAAGACCCAACGCAGCCAAAAATAAATAAACAAATAATAATAAACTTAAGGGTGCTGGGACTTCCGTGGTGGTCCAGTGGTCGGGGGAATTAAGATCCCACATGCTGCATAGTGCAGCCAAAAACAAAAACAAAACAACAAAACAAAACTTAAGGGTGCAGATTACTCAAGCTCAGATTCTGTTTCTGCAACCCCAGGGACAGATAGCACAGTGATTGGTGCTTAGAAGGGTTCAGTAAATGTTGCTAGCTTGCCTTAAAATGAGAGGCTTAGGATTTGTTTTCTCTTTCGTTTGTGACTTTCAAAATATTGGACAGAAAGTGGTATTTGTATTTGACTTGCTTTCTGACGGAACTATTGAGTCTTTTCTCCTAGAGAAGAAATTTCTTCACATCAGTGCCTAAAAAGCGTGAGGAAAGCCTTCCATACTGTCCTCCTTACTCTTTATAACAACCGTACTCTTCTTTGTTCTGTCCCAAGATAAAGCCACGAATCCTTCCAACCGCCAGGAGGACTGGGAATACATAATTGGCTTTTGTGATCAGATCAACAAAGAGCTTGAAGGGTGAGTCTCAAAGCTGTTAGGGGGCAGGTAAGAGGTAGTTGACTGGAAAAGTAAAAAACTGTGGCCAAGGAGGGCTAGCCAGATGGCCTCGGGTCAGTGTCCTGAAAGTGCGGTCTGCTTGTCTCCCAGGCCACAGATCGCCGTCCGACTGCTGGCCCATAAGATCCAGTCTCCGCAGGAATGGGAGGCAGTCCAGGCCCTGACGGTAGGTTCTTCGTGCTGACGGTGGATCTTCATGAGCCCAGGCCTTTCCCCATGAGCCCGCTGGGATCTCTCAGGGGGTGAGGGCTCACACCCTAAGCCAGCTGAACACCGTCTATACAAACTAGACATACTTGGACCCTGCTCAGTCAGCTGTTCCACCAATGTGTGTGCCCCTGTGCCAGGCACTGAGCTTCACGGATGGCTGAAGCGTGGGCACAAGGTCTAGTGGGAAAAGCAGAGTGGCTGAGGGAGGGAACGAGGGGCAGGGGCCCTGGGCTGTGGGTTAGGCTCAGAGAAGGCTTCTTGAAGAGAGGCTGACAGAGCTGTCTTGCCAGGTAAGAGTTGGCCAAGTGTGATTCATCCTGTAGCTAAAAATAATGCCGGTTACTAGTGAAGGCATCCACCAACAGGCAGATCCTAGCGTTTATTCAGACTAAGGGGGGTCAGGACGTGGAGCCGTGTGCGGCACGCGGGCGCCTCCCGGGCTCCCCCCTAAGCCAGGGGGCCCAGCTTCTCTCCTGACTTGGTTCAGCTCCTGGAAAACCGGGAGAGGGGGACACGGTCGTGGAAAAGGCACTTAGCCCACGCACATGGCTCTGCTGTGTCCTCCGGAGAGCAATGGCCTTAGAACAGTGGTTCTTGACTGGGGGCAGTTTTGTCCCCCAGGTACACTGGGCAATGTCTGGAGACACTTCTGGTTGTCACAGGTCAGGAGGTGCTACTGGCATCTAGTGGGTAGAGGCCGGGGGTGCTGCTGAGGACAGGCTTCTACAACAAGTGACCGGCCCAAAATGTCAGCAGTGGTGCAGTTGAAAAACCCCGCTTTACAGAGACAGAAGCCAGGGAAGCGGGCAGCACTGGGGTGGTCTGCTCCTTGGAGGAAAACTCAAGGCAGGTCGTATGGGCCCCAGAAGGAAAATAGATGGGGGCCGGGGGAGGGGAAGTAGTGTGCCATCTACAATGAAGAAAACAGAATTTAACAGAATTCTCTCCCACCTCCCCAAAACGTTGATCAGCTTATGGAAAGAACCCTGGACCCTGAGAGAAGCGTGTGCTCTCTGGGTCTCCGTCTCCTCACCTGTAAAACACAAGGGCAGAATCTGCAGGCAGGCACCTTCCAGGACTGACACTCGATCTGTCTTGGTATCTGGGTCTCAGGGTTTTTTACTTTGGTTCCTGTTGAGCTTCCCCAGGAGAGGTTTACAGTTTGAGGGACTCCTTCGTTGCGCTGATGTCCCCTGGGGCAGTGCAGGCCTCTTTTCCTGGTTAGCTCCTTCCTTGGGTGAGTATTTATTCGCGCTCCCTCTGTGTGGGCTCTGGCCGAGTGCCGGGTCCCAGGCCTGAGCGCCGCGCCTTTGTGTGGTCCAGGTGCTGGAGGCCTGCATGAAGAACTGTGGGAGGAGATTTCATAACGAAGTGGGAAAGTTCCGGTTTTTGAATGAGTTGATCAAAGTCGTCTCTCCAAAGGTAAGTCAGTGGCAGTTTCCTCGTTTCTAGGAACTTCTTTCGTACCCCGCCCCATCCTACTGGCTTTCACTGCACAGACTAGCGTCTCCATGGATCTGAGATTCCCTGGGTCCTGTCCTCAGAGAGCTAGGCTCTGACAGTAGCAGGATGTCCAGACAGGGCTCCCAGTCTAAACGTGACAGGTGATGTGGCAGCAGCTGCGCGCATGTCAGCGGAGGGCCTGTGTAGCGTTGGACCCCGGGCTTCTGGTGACAGCAGTCACTCTTCCTCGCCTGCCTCACGTGGACACGAGCAGCTGGCCTCCCTCATCACCGGGCTTCCGTCGCACACTAGTGTTGCCTAAGCTCTGGGCACCCACTTACGGCAGAGGGAACAATTCTTCATAGCAAAGAGGTTCTCATTAACTCCTCTGAGAGAAAGTGCAGTTCTGTTTCTGGCAGACTGTGTGTGGAAACGCCGTGAGGAGCTCCCAGCCCCCGGCCTGACTACCGTCTGTACGCCGGATGGATACGGCCGTGTGCAGGCCGTCTCCTGCCCTCCCCTCCCAGTACTGTCGCACTCACGCCTCACACCTGCGGGTTTGGAGGAAGCTTGAGGACTGTATCCAACTAGCGACCATTACATTGCCGTGAAGAGAGCGCTCCCTCTGTCTCTGCCTCCAGACTGTGCTAAGTTTTCCCATTTCCTTTTGCCTCTTAGTACCTGGGGGACAGGGTGTCTGAGAAAGTGAAGACCAAGGTTATTGAGCTGCTTTATAGCTGGACGTTGGCGCTGCCGGAAGAATCCAAGATCAAGGATGCCTACCACATGTTGAAGAGACAGGGTATGCACCTGCCTTCCCTCAGCCTCAAAGCAGCCCTGAAGGCTGGCCAAGGCTAGGAAGAATGAGGGGTGTCCGCCTAAGACAGCGGGAGGGGCTGGGCTGTGAGGGAATGAGGGGGCTGCGGCCCGCAGGCCTGGTCCCAGGGAGCGCCCCCTTGCTGCATGAGGAGGGGAAAGAGCGAGGCCCAGCCTGCGCGAACGCTGCCCTGTCCCATTTCAGGCATTGTGCAGTCGGACCCGCTGATCCCTATGGACAGGACACTGATCCCCTCTCCACCACCTCGTCCCAAAAACCCTGTTTTTGATGATGAGGAGAAGTCCAAGGTAAAGTGCATTCCAGCCTGCAGCGTCCTCAGATGAGGTGCGGGCTTGCTCAGTGCTGTGGGGAGCTCTGGTCCTGTGTTCTCCCCAGGTGGGGAGTTGCCTGTTCCTCTACCTCTGATACCCTCCTCTTCCAGCTTTTAGCCAAGTTGTTGAAAAGCAAAAACCCAGATGACCTGCAGGAGGCCAACAAGCTCATCAAGTCCATGGTGAAGGAAGTGAGTGGGTCCCGAGCCTTGGGGTGGAGGATCCCGTGGCCACAGAGCAGAGGTCCCTTCCCCTGGTGCTGCGCCTGTTGTTTGCCCTGTCCCCAGCCCTCACCTGGAAGGAGGAGCATGGGAGCTTCTGGGGGAGAATGGGATAGAGGAGCACGAGTAGCTGGGGCCAAGTTTGGGGGTAGGGAGGACTGTTGCTTTAAAAGAAAAACTGTAGATTGGGTCTGAGGCCAGTGGTTCCCAAGAATCATGCATTGAGGGCAGAAATAGAGACACAGATGTAGAGAACAAACGTATGGACACCAAGGGGGAAAAGTGGCCCGGGGAGGGGGGGGGATAAAAAAAAAAAAAAGAATCATGCACTGAAACGAGCTTCCGTGGGACTGGCCTCTGCTCTCGTGTTCTCTGGGAAGGTGTGATCCTTGCCTGTCGGGATTCTGGGGGGCGGTGGGATGGGTCCAGTTGAGCTCTTTCTCCTGGATCCTCTTTGATGCAGGATGAGGCGCGGATCCAGAAGGTGACCAAGCGTCTGCACACTTTAGAGGAGGTTAATAACAACGTAAAGCTGCTCAGCGAGATGCTGCTTCATTACAGCAAAGAGGATTCTTCAGAGGCAGATAAAGAGCTCATGAAGGTAGGCCCCGCTCTGGGAGGTCCAGGCTCCGGGGAAGGGAGCCAGCCTTCGCCGAGTTCCAGCCCTAAGACGCTGCCACACACCTGGTGTTCCTTGACCTCTTAACCGGCACAGCAGCCAGGTAGAGGGGAGTGGCGCCCCCATTTTGCACACGAGCCATGGCTGACTTGCGCAGGGTGCGCGCGCTCCACGTACCCCTACGTCTACGCGACTCTGCAGACCTGCTCTGGGGTGCGCCCCTGCTCCGCCTCGCTTTCTGCCTCGGGAACATCTGGGCAGAGGGGCCAGCCCTGTGCCCCTGATGCTCACCTCAGCCCTCGGTCACATAGATACTCTGAATTCTGAGACATGTGCCAGCCTGGGAGGCAGGAAGGGACATACTGTCCTGGTGACTTCTCCGCCTGAACAGGCGTCTTGGGTGACACAGAGTGGTGGAGGCAGGTGGCAAGATGTGTGCTCTGAGCCCAGCTCTGCCGGTAACTGACCATGGTACCAGGGGAGCCCGCGGCTGGGCGTGAACGCTGAGTTAGATGCTCTCCAAGAACCCTGCCAGCTCCAGCTTTTCTGCCTGGGTCTCTTCTAGGAGCTGTTTGATCGGTGTGAGAGCAAGAGGCGGACGTTATTCAAACTAGCCAGCGAGACAGAGGACAACGACAGCAGTTTAGGTGACTGAAGAGGGATTGGCAAAGATGAGCTGGGAGTCGGGATGTGTGTGGTGGGGCGCCGTCACGGCCAGGAGTGAGAAGTCTCTCTCCATTCTAGGGGACATCCTGCAGGCCAGTGACAACCTCTCCCGGGTCATCAACTCTTATAAAACAGTCGTTGAAGGGCAGGTCATCAATGGTGAGGTGGCCACCTCAGCCATTCCTGACTCTGAAGGTAAAGTGTTCTGGTTCCCCACTCCCGACCCCTGTGGACCAGCCCCAGTCCCCACCACCAGGCCACGGTGCAGGTTGACCAGTGTGTCATCCCACAGGGCCCGAGGGGGTTCTGAGCCACTCCAAGCGGTCCCCCTGGGAGGTCTGCACAGGGTCTCCCCTGCTTGCCTTCTCCGCTGGCTTTTCAGCCTTCACCTGGCACAGGTGCTCTGGGATTAGGCCAGAGGCTGTGTCAGGGTTCCCCCTCCCTCTCTGCAGCCACTCGAGTGGCCCCTGATGATTCCTGTCCCCTTCCATTCGTCCATCCAGGAAACCACCGCTCCAGTAACCAAGGCACTCTCATTGACCTTGCCGAGTTGGATGCGCCGAGCAGCTTGTCCCCAGTGCTGGCCCCCGTACCCCGCCCCTCGGGCATACCTATCCTCCCTCCGCCCCCCCAGGCCTTGGGACCCGGGCGCAGCCACTCGTCCAGCCAGGCTGAGGCCCCCCCGGGACCCAGCAGCACAAGCCACACCCTCAGCCTGCTGGACGAGGAGCTGCTCTGCTTGGGTGCGTCCTGGGGGCTGGAAAGGGCTTCTGGTGGGGCCGGTAGGGAAGCTAGGCACGTGGGAGCGGGAGGTCTGAGGGGCCCGTGTGCTTAGCGAGGGTGGCGGAGGAGGCTTCCGCTGTAGGCAGAGAGCCAAGTGCAGTGTCCCTCAGGGGGAGCAGAGCGGACCCAGTGTCTTGCTCTGCTCCCCTCTCCCCGGGAGGTGCCCCCTCAACCTAAGGACTGAAGCGGATCCGCTCCCCTCTGGAGGCTGCCTGGGGGACACCTCTCCACCCTGTCACCCACGGACGCCCAGCTGGTCACGTGACCCTACCTCGGTTGAGGTGGGGCTGGGACTGCCTAAGCCCAGAGCCTCTTCTCACCGCAGTCGTCTTCTCTGTTCTCAGGTCTCACCGACCCAGCCCCCTGTGCTCCTCCCAGAGAGTCAGCTGGAAACAGCCAGTGGCCCCTGTTCCAGGTAGGGGCACAGGTGACATGACTGCAGGGCCGACAGCCTTCACTTCCTACTGTCCTCCCCCTCCCCGACTAGTCCTCAGCTGCAGTTGTCTGCTGTCTTGACCCCTTAGGGCACCACGCCGGATACGGCGCTTCATCCCTGCCCCGTCCTTGGAGAACAGGGGCTGCTCGTCCAGAAGGGCTGCAGTAGGGCCCCCAGTAAAGGGGTGGGGGGTGGAGAGCCCAGATCCCCCGCCGCTCGCAGGGCCCTTCGCGCCCTCTGCTCACTCACGCTTTCCGTTCCCCACAGAACGAACAGTCGAACCTGGACTTCTTCAGCCCCAAACCTGGAACTGGTGCCTGTAGCCTCTCAGATGGGCCTCTCCTGCAGCCCTCAGCGGCCCCCGCAGGCAACTCCCAGGCCCCCGTGGTCCCAGCCAGCGTTCCAGCCCCCGCGGCCGGCTCCTTCTCATTTTCCACCGGCCTGGCCCCAGCTTCGGCCCCCAAGGCTGAGCCTGCGGCCCCCGGGCACCATGGTTCAGCTTTGGGCGACAGCACTGTGCGCCAGCTGGACGCCCTCGATCAGCTTCTAGAAGAGGCCAAAGCGTAATGAGTGGGAGAGGGGCTGGTGGGGAGGGCAGGCCCGGGCGTGGCAGAGCCAGAGGCAGCTCCAGAGGGGTCATGAGTGTTCCCTCTCAGTCTGGAATCTGGAAGCTAGGGAGGGGAAGAACCGGCTCTAGCCTGGCGGCCTTAGTGAGGGGCAGCCCAGCAGCTCTGCCTGGTCTCTGACGTGCCCTGTTCTCCTTCCTGCCTCCCAGGACCTCAGGCCTGGTGAAACCCGTCTCCTCCGGCTTCTTCGCTGGCGCTGCCACCTCCCCTCTGCTCCCCACCAGCACCTCAGCTAGACCTCTCCTCCCCTTCTCCACGGGGCCCGGCAGCCCTCTCTTCCAGCCACCTGCCTTCCAGTCCCAGGGCAGCCCCGTGCAGGGGCCCGAGCTCTCCCTGACCAGTGTCCACGTCCCCCTGGAGTCTATCAAGCCTAGTAGGTGTTGGAGGCTTGGGGTGAGAGGGGAGGTGGGGCTCACAACTTGCAGTGTTGTGGGGGACACGACAGGGGTGGCAGGGTCCAGGCTCTCCAGGCCGGGGTCCCTTAGAGCCGCACGTGGCCCACCTGACCGCTGTCTCAGCCTGTGCTTGTTCCCACCGTGCACTCTCGGGAGGTCCTGCAGAAGTGGAGCCTCTGTCACAGGGCCGCCGCGCCCTCCCGCTTGGCTGTGGTGTCTGCTGGCTGTCTTCAGCCTTCCTCTCCTTCCACACTCACGCGCCCCCTTCTTACAGGCAGCGCCCTTCCTGTGACAGCCTATGATAAAAATGGCTTCCGCATCCTCTTCCATTTTGCCAAGGAGTGTCCTCCAGGACGGCCTGACGTGCTGGTGGTGGTGGTGTCCATGCTGAATACGGCTCCCTTGCCTATCAAGAGCATCGTGCTGCAGGCTGCAGTGCCCAAGGTACCCCCGGCTTCCTGGAGCCTCAAGAGGCAGAATTCACCTGTATCTTGCACCCACTGCGTCCAATCCCAGTTCCATCTCAGGGGCACCTGCAGTCTCTCTTCAAAGGAGCTTCTCTCTCTCTCTCTTTAGTCAATGAAAGTGAAGTTGCAGCCACCCTCTGGGACAGAACTCTCTCCGTTTAGCCCCATCCAGCCACCTGCAGCCATCACCCAGGTCATGCTGCTGGCCAATCCACTGAAGGTGAGCTGGAACTGGGGATCCCAGCCTAAAGCCCTGGCTGCCCCAGGTTAGGGCTCGGGAATATCACCTCCCAACCTGGAGTGTCGTGATACCACAGCCATTAACATGCGTCCCTTCTCTACCCTGGTTCAGTGGCTGAGTGAGGACGAGGTGGTAGGAGCAGGGCCTGTCCCGCAGCACAGACAGGGCCCCAAGGGTATCACAGAAGAGAGCGTCTCACACGCTGCCCCTCTGCCGCAGGAGAAGGCGAGGCTTCGGTACAGGCTGACCTTCGCCTTGGGGGAGCAGCTGAGCACGGAGGTGGGGGAGGTGGACCAGTTCCCCCCTGTGGAGCAGTGGGGGAGCCTGTGACCCCAGAGGACACTGTCGTCTGCACTTTGGAGCCCAGGCAGGCTGCCCTGAGACGGGAGGCTCTCCAGGTCCAGTCCTTCTTCACGTCCTGACTGCAGTGCTTAAGAGCTTTGATGTGGAACAGGGGGCCTGGGTATTGCTGCCAGGAGACGAGCTGCTGCTGTGATGATCTCTCCTCCTCTGGTCCCCTAAAAGGACCTGTTTTTATCTACCTGTGTGACTTGAAGTGGCCACGTGCATCAGGGGTGGGGAGTGGCCCCAGACTCTGCACCCC
Source organism: Monodon monoceros (assembly GCF_005190385.1). Lineage (NCBI taxonomy): Eukaryota > Metazoa > Chordata > Mammalia > Artiodactyla > Monodontidae > Monodon > Monodon monoceros. Next base: position 30,515,485 of record NW_021703786.1, read on the forward strand.
TGCCCTGGGAACATGGACCCAGGGCTGGAGTAGGTTTTTCCCCTGTGTTGGCGTCCTTTGATGCCACAGAGGGGGAGGTCTCCAAAGACAGACTCAGGGCCCTCCCTCAAGGACCACGTCCTCACAGCCCCAGAGGTCTCAGCTCCCCGTTGCTGCTCCGTGCTTCCCCTTGCCAGGCTCCTGCTCCCATCTCCAGGGAGGTGGGCAAAGCCCAATGGTCCTGAACGGCCCTGGGCCCAGAGTAAGGAGTTGGTATGCTGCCAGATCTCCAACCCTGCCCTCCATGGGCAGCGTCATCCTGGAGTGGCCACTGGATAATGAGTTGTGTGCTTGTCCCTGGTGGTGGCAGGCTGTGTCCTATGGACATCGCAGCAGGATGAGGAACTCAACTCAAGCTATTAGAAACAGTAGAACTTGGCCTCATGGCAGCCTGAACTGCAGATGGGAAGGAAAGAAGATGGAAGAGAACCAGTGTTCTCCTCCGGAAGCAGGTCCTCAGCACTTTCTGGGAAAAGTGTGCCTCCTGCTACGGGAGCAGGCCATCCTACTCACTACCTCTTGCTCCGCATGAAATAAACTGCTGTCCTGCCCTTCACGCCTCTGAAGGGGAGGACGACTCCCAGCGCCCTGTGTCCTCCTGCTTCAGCCTCCCCTGCCTCCCACCAGATGGCCTGTGGTGTGGCACGTGATTGACTGGGAACAGGAGGCCTCAGGGTCAGGCACGTTGCACTAGTTGTGTGTCCGTACCTGCTGCCCAGAAACCCTGTCCCCAGCCGCCCAGGGGCACTGTCAGCAAGATGTTGGGTCTGGAGGTGGTGAGATTAGGGGCCTTGCTTGAATCGAGTCACCAGACCCTATTGCTTCAACAGTGCTCAGCCCAAGCTGCTCCACCCACTAGATGGAACTGGGCCGGGGACTCTAGGCCTCACGGGGCAACAGGAGAGTGAGAACCACCAGCTGGGGAAAGAGTGCACAGCTCACCTGAGCTCAGCTGGATAGGCTCAGAGCCATCTCTGGGGAGAGGTGGCACAAACCATGTTCCCTGACCCCTCCCTGCTCCTTGCCAGGCTTCCTCACTCCATCAATACAGAGGTCATCTCCCCTTCCCTCCCACTGTTGGCAAGCAGGTTTCACTGCTTCACTAGGACAGTCAAAAGTGAATCAATTTCACTACTTAAGGAATAAATCCAAGAGCTTTCCAGAGACGGGCTGCTGCAGCCCTGGGAAGGTCTGTGGGACTACAATATGGAAATGTACCTTTATAAGCTTTAGACTTTAAAATTATTTATGAGTGTTACTTGTTACTATTGAGGTCACTGCTTCGTGACAAAACCCTACTGGATATGTCAACTGCTGCCTTGTTTCGCTGCACGTTAAATAAAACCATTTTCGCCCCATTTGGGATCCTCCTAATGCAGACACCAGTCGCCCCAACGTGGGGGCAGGTGCCACTGACGAATTCCAAATGTACACAGGTGGGTATGCTGGCATCACCTGAGGGCTGCTGCTGAAAGGTAAGGTGCCTAGACCGTTTTCTTGTTTAAAGAAGATAACTGGAAAGTTAACAGATGATTGTGAGGTGAAGCCAAATTTCAGAAGCACAAGTAAACCACTGAATGCTCTTGTTCAAATTTCTACTTTCAAGCAGGAGGGCACTGCACTCACCGTAACTTCTGGGGGTGGCTTTTTCTCGAAGACAGCTACCTCAGGTTTACAGTGGTGGTAGATAAAAACTCCCTAGATGTAAGAACTGTTAAGTTCTAAAAGAACTTGCCTTATATTTGCAAAAGAAAACATTTATTCTTTTAAAAATGTATATACATTGCCTTACAAAGATAACGTGTTGGAGCCGGCCTCAGGAACCTTCCAATGAGCCTTCTTTTACAATTGACCGGGCGAGATTCCGTGCAAGTGCAAGTCTCAGCATTTCCACCTTGGTGGTCTCTACGTCATCATCCTAAAAGCAAAGAGCCTGCATGAGGCACAGCAGGAAGTTTACCTTCTTTATAGTTCCCAAGACTCTCTAATCCAAAGACAGATAAAAGGCATATAACATTCAGTAGTATCTTCCAGCAAGTTCTTAATATTAAGAGATGGAGCTGCATGCAAAGGACCACTGTGACTGACTGACTGACAGGAAAGAAAAAACAGACGAGAACACTAGAATCACCCCATTTTCTCCTAAAATAAGTTGGCGTGTCACAGTTAACAGGTTAAGAGGTATCTTAAGAGGCATGTGAGTTTGTAAGGGGCCAACATCTCGGGGTGGGGATACACCTGAGCTAGAAGGAGCCTTTTCTCATCTCCACTGTGGTACCAACAAACTGGAAAAGCTCAGCTGACCTGGAGTTGCTGGGCATCAGGCTCTCCACGCACTGGTCTTCCTGAGGTCAAGTCCTCCAGGCATCTCATCAGCTCGTATGTTTGCTCTGCTGAAAAAATCACCTAGGGGAGAGACGCCGCTTCGCTTAGCTGCTCCCCAGCCAAAGCCTGCAGTGGTTTGGGCACGAGCTCAAGCCGAGACAGCCTTTCTTGTATCTCACTTGGAGAAGTGTGCTTTCTGTATGCAACCCTGGGAGGGTAGAGCAGCCCCCCATTCTCACTCCCAGCTCTTGTCAGGGTCCTGGGCTGAGCACTGTCAGTAAACAGATGCCACATTTCAAATTAAGTAGTTTTTCTTGTGTAGATATGGATATCCAGAGTGGGCGCTATAGGGGAATACACGCATGCACGCGCACACGCACAGAAGATGATCACCGTGGACTCAACCTGTACCTGTTTCTGTTCCAAAAGGGGCAAGGCATCTGTTAGTAGTGTCATCCAGAAAGTACGGGGGGCAATCTGGGACGTCATCAACGACAGGAGAAGAGAAGCAGCATCAACGAAACGCTTCTCCCCATATAACCGGTGGAACTCGCGGTACTTTCCTGTTGAGAGCAGAGCACACTAAGTCACCTCTGACCCTAAACAAAAGAGACCCCAGGCCAGCCTTTCCACAGAGCAAGGAAATTCTTCCAGAGTGGCCTCCAAGCTCACGGGCCAACAAGACCAAAAGGATTCAAAATACACGCTTAAAAGGGGTTCCAGGGCTTCCCTGGTGGCGCAGTGGTTGGGAGTCCACCTGCCGATGCAGGGGACACGGGTTCGTGCCCCGGTCTGGGAAGATCCCACATGCCGCGGAGCGGCTGGGCCCGTGAGCCATGGCCGCTGAGCCTGCGCGTCCGGAGCCTGTGCTCCGCAATGGGAGAGGCCACAACAGTGAGGCCCGCGTACTGCAAAAAAAAAAAAGGGGTTCCAGAGAGCCAAACCTGGGAGAATATAAGCATCAATATAAACAAGAGTCATGAATTATATAACAGATTGAATAAAATAACCCATAAGGCCATTACTGATGTAAATCAAAGAATAAACGGGGACGAAGAGGAAGCCTGCCATACAGTGGAATGCCAACTATGAAACACAAGGACTGGCAGTGAGAAAATCACCAGTAGTTAACTAAAACTAGTGGGTCAAAGTTTGATGAGAAACAAGACATTTAAATAATCCCAAAGTATCCCTCCACAAATTGTTAAAGGGAAAATCTTTACACGTGACCAAGGTGAACTCCACCAATAAGGGGACGACACTGAGGAGGACACATCACCTCAGTGGAATTCCTGCCCAAATATATAATCTGAGGCTGCTCATGGATAATCCCCAAGTGAGAACATTCTACAAGAGAGCTGCACTGACTCTTCAAAAATGTCAAGATTAAGGAAGCACCAAGAAAGGCAGAGGCACTAACGAGACATGAAAACTAAAAGCATGAACCGAGACAAAGTAAAGGACATTACTAGGACAACTGATGGAATCAGAATACGGATTAGATGAGAGCATTATATCAACGTTGAGCCTCCTGATTTTCATAACTGGTTATGTAAGAGAATGTTCTTATTCTTAACAAATACATGCTCAGATATTTATGGAGAAAGTCTCCATATAAATCTCCAACTTATTTTCTGACTGTTCCCCAAAAACCTGATTGAGAGAATAAAACAAATGAGGCAAAGTATAAATAACTGGTGAATCTGGATAAAGTGTGTATGGGAGTTCCTTATTCTCTACGCTACTTTCACAACTTCTAAGCTTGAAATTACCAGAAAATAAAACGTTACCAAAAAATATCCTTTGCAGAAACTGGTACACAGGGTTCTATGTGTTTTAGACTGGAGAAGCCTAGAACAGTCCCTCCAATCTCCATAACTGTCCACCTGTGCTGAAGGTCCAGGGCACAGAGCCCAGAGAGACTCACCCAGGAATGTCAGTCGATCACTGAGCATCATGGCTGGCCCCAGGTTGTCAATGAGATCCAAATCAGAAAAGCAGCCTCGCTCACAGTAATCCCTGAGGAACCTACAAGGCCCGGCCCAGAGGTCAGAGCAGCAGTCCCAGGCCCACCTCCTCAGCCTCCCAACTGCCCAGGCAGTACCCAGGAAGCACACACAGATTGAGCCCACCTGTCTGAGACGAGCGTGGCGAAGGCGGCATCTTTGGCTCGAATGCTCCAAGAGAGGGCGGAGCCCAGGCGATTGTTGCGGACAGCTTTCATGGCCAAGATCTTACAAATGCTGCGAACTTTGCAGGGAAAACAGTAAAGATGAAACTTTCACCCTACAAATCACTCCATTCCTGAAGCTTCCCACCTCCTCTGAGCTTCACACGGCGGCTCTGTGGGCTGCAAATACAGTTTGGCCTGCAGAACTAGGAACTTTGAGGTTTATAAATTGTCTCCTGGCAGGACTGGCTTTGTGAGTGGGTTTCATTTCAGGGGTGGTAAAAATCTTTGTATTGCTCCCCACAGATCAGCACCTCCATTATCTGTCCACATGCTGAAAATGCTATCATCCTTTGGGTCTTGAATGCTGTATGCTTTCAGAGACGGTCAGAAACATGCAATGCCTCTGGGAAGAACAACTGAGGTTTCTGTCATTCGACGGCGAGGGGGAGGAGAAGGGGCCACCATCAGCATCGCTCCCTCCCTGTGCTCTCCCCGAGCCACCTCCGGTCCTGCTTCCCCACCCAGCCAGCCTTAGCCAGCAACAGCAACCCACCTGGGACAAGTCACCTCGCACCTGCCCCAGCCTGACCTCTGGCGAACGCGTGAAAGAGTGGGTCAGGACCTTTATAACCAGGCAATGGGCTCGACTGCTTCTAGGTGCCAATGGATCCCTAGCTCTTTGTCCCTCCGCAATGACTTCCCTGTGTTTTGGTTTACCTCCTGGCACCCAGTGCCCAGACGCTCTCCAGGCTGGCTCACACGGCATGAGCATAGAAGGTACGCTGGGAGGACAGCCAACTCACCTTGCTCAGTCATCTGCCGCTGCTCGCAAACCCGCAGCACCTTGAGGGCTTTCTGCTCTGTGCTCAGAGGGATCCGCTCAATATGCAGCTCCAAGGAAACTCGGCCCAGCTCAGGGCAGTAGTCAAAGTAATCCACCCCCAGCTGCCACAGGCTGCACAGGTCCGAGGAGGACAGACGTGAGGGCCTGGGGCTTGGGAGTTAGCACCCAAGGCGGCTCCTCCCCCGACCTCGTAGCCTTCAGGGAACCAGACGGGAGAGAACACAGTCCAAGCCCCACTGGCAGCATCCGCCTGCTGAAGAGCACCCCGCTGCCACCCCACCCCCTCGGGGCCGTCCTACCTGTGATGAGCAAAGAGTCCTGAGGCGTATTCCAGCAAGAGGAACTCTCTCATGTTGGATCCAAAGCTGGAATAAAGCATAACATGGGACCAGGACTCTGGGCCTGCTCTATTCAGGGCCCCCTTCGGCGGCCCAACCTCCCTTCTAGGCACTCGGTTCAACCCACCCTCAAGAGCCTGGATGGCGGCAAGAAGAGGGTTGGCATGGCCATGGCGTACTTACTAGAGGTTGTGCGACTGGAGGAGTTTGCAGTGATCCAGCAGGTCTGTCAGATGGGCCACAAACCACCAGTTGCTCAGGGCGATGCTACAGGTTCAGACACAAGGCCAGACTCAAAGTCAGGATGAGAGGGCATGGCCCACACGAGTGGAGCATAAGCAGGAACCCCACATGTCTTTTGCTTAAAAAGGATGGCAGGGACAGAGGCAAGCTGGAATCTGTCTGGAGGCACAGACTGAGAAGTTTCTGCCCACTAGGTGGGGACTAGTAACAGACACTGAGAAGGACATTCAACCGCCAGAGCAGCAGCCAATGACGCATTTCAATGGAGACTGCCACACAGAAAATGAAAAAAATCCAGGAACCCAATTAGATATGGAAATTGCGGACACAGAATAACATATAAGAAAAGGACTGAAAGGGACTTCCCTGGCGGTCCAGTGGTTAAGACTCCGCACTTCCAAAGCAGGGGGCACGGGTTCAATCCCTGGTCGGGGAACTAAGATCCGCATGCCATGCCGCGCGGCCGGTGGTGGGGGAAAGAATAAAAAAATAGAAAAGGACTGAAAGATTGGTGGGTTTTGATTCTTAATGAAACATGGAACTCAAAAGAACATTTTCTTTTGCACTGGAATTTGCTGTTAATTTTTCTGTTTCATAGTTTTGATTAGTGTACTTTATGAACACAACTATATATATTAGGATGTCACTTAAAAAACCATCTTGTGTTATCTATTAACTTTGTTATCTATTACTACTTTGTATAAAGCAATTATTTTTTGTTCGGTTACATGATTTGTAATTTGATTTTTATTGGATATATAATCTGACACATAATGGAAAGTCAGAAGTCCTTCCCCAAACCACATTTTAATCGAAACCTAGAATCATCTGTAGCCCTTGTTAGAAGTGACATTTCCTAAGGCCCTCTGAAGGTCTGATTAAATTTTTTTTTATAATTTTTTTTTTTTTTTTTTT
>NW_021703786.1:30522461-30600930 GCF_005190385.1 Monodon monoceros
GCTCCGGACGCGCAGGCTCAGCGGCCACGGCTCACGGGCCCAGCCGCTCCGCGGCACGTGGGATCCTCCCGGACCGGGGCACGAACCCGCGTCCCCTGCATCGGCAGGCGGACTCTCAACCACCGCGCCACCAGGGAAGCCCTGATTAAATTTTTTACATCACCAACTTTTGTAAACTCTCTAGCATCACTCTGTATAGAGTAGACTATGCACTTAACTGTCAGTGTGCGTACATCATTTTGAGTTATATTTTTCATTTGTTACTTGGTGTAGGCCTTCCTGTATCTGTATATAATGCCTATTTTTTAAATCTTGGGAGACGGAAAAGAAGCTTTAATGGTTCCTTTCTGTAAGGCAAGATCAACCCCAAGTAAAGTGGAGGGAGCAGACTAAGGCAATACACTGTCCCAGGCGTAACCATTCACTAAGGTAAACAATTCTGCTTTCAGGATATCAAAAGAATCGGGATTCGTTTACACTGAATTACTGGATAAATGTTTAAAACTTTTGCCTTGATCTTAGGGATACGGATACTATGATACTTCATCTGCTCCAGAATTCCATCATTATGGAATGTCATTTGGCCTCCCTAAATTTCATATGTTAGATATATTCCAGCTTTACTAACAGCTATGCATATGTATCTGACATGCAAAAAACTATGCCAATTTTCAAAAACGCTTGTATTTCTACTACCACCTTCGAACACTAGGCTCTGTAAGTGCACTACATGGTATACAAAGCATCACGCTCCAGTGCGTTTTTGTTGTTGCTGCTGGCTGTGCCTCTCCGCTCGAGGGATCTCAGTTCCCCGACCAGGGAGTGAACCCAGTGAAAGCCCCAGAACCCTGACCACTAGGCCGACAGGGAACCCCCTTTGCTCAAATTCTTATAGGGTGCTTCCTCGGTCCAGGATTGCCTTTAACGATGACTTTCATAATTTTGTAATTCTGCTGCGTTCCTTCTTGATTTTGTCCTTTTTAGACAAGAGTCCCAATAAATCCGGTATCTCTTTATGACAGCCCCCTAAACAAACCCTGACTCGCTGGATGTTTGTTCTCTTAACTGTTCTAATTTCATCATAGGTCCTTCATGTATCAAGTTTTTTTTTTACTTGGTTGCACCAGGTCTCAGTTGCGGCATCCATGTAGGACCTAGTTCCCTCACCAGGAATCGAACCTGGGCCCCCAGCACTGGCAGCGTGGAGTCTTAACCACTGCGCCACCAGGGAAGTCCCAATAATTTAAAAGTTTAAAATACTGTTATTTCATTAACTAGAGAGCAATTTAACGAAGTGTGACAACTGGACCTCACGGCTGCCCCTCAGTCGGTCGCTTGCCTCTCTGTAGCCCTTTCATCTATAAAATGGAGTCATTGTGCCTCTTGCCTACCTGGACTGTTTCAAGAAAAAAGTGGCAGAACAGACACACACTGCTTTGAAAAGATTATTTTTGAACAGTACTCTATATAAATAAAACAACAGTAAGCCTGAGCGTGTGGCTGACACTACTTGCCCTCTGCTTAAACTGCTTACCAACAGCTACACAGCTGTGTCCACAGGAAAGCACTGCAAACTGGTTCAAATCCAGCCCTGCTACTCAACGACTGACCACTTCACTTCTTCTAACTTCCGCTTCATTGTCAAAGTGAAGGAATTATAATGGTCAGTACAGTGCTTTGAGATTCTGAAGCTATCTTCAGAGTTATGAAAAATTCAAATATAATAGATGAAATCAGAAATGACCAGTCCTAAGAATAAAAGATCATATAAGGTGAGAAAGTGTAAACTGAGAAGATGTAAAAACAAGCTGCCTCCTCACATATAAAATCACGCACATCCCCCACCCCTCCTAGAGTAAGTTCTACATAGAAAATTAGCCATGAGCGTTGTCTGAGCAGAGGGCTGAAGGATGAGAAGGAACCTGCCAGAGGAAGACAAGGGAAAGGAGCATTCCCGAAACAGAGGAAACAGCCAGTGTGAAGGCTCAGCGGTGGAAAGTAAGCTTGTCTCGTTCCCACTTCAGAATGAAGCCCGTGTGACTCTAACTTCAAGGCAGGTGGAGGCCAGCTCACTTAGGGCCTTGTGATGAGAAACCACTGGGACAGTAAACAGGAGAATGACATGGTTTAAGTTTTTTTTTTTTTTTTTTTTTTGCGGTACGCAGGCCTCTCACTGTTGTGGCCTCTCCCGTTGCGGAGCACAGGCTCCGGACGCGCAGGCTCAGCGGCCATGGCTCACGGGCCCAGCCGCTCCGCGGCATGTGGGATCTTCCCGGACCGGGGCACGAACCCGTGTCCCCTGCATCGGCAGGCGGACTCTCAACCACTGCACCACCAGGGAAGCCCATGGTTCAAGTTTTAAAAGATTACTTAGGCTCTTCTGTGATAATGGACAATACAGAGACAGGTGATAGTGGGAAGCCAGTAAGGGGCCACCTGTTAACAGTTCAGGGAAGGGCTTCCCCAGTGGCACAGTGGTTAGGAGTCCATCTGCCAATGCAGGCTACACGGGTTCAATCCCTGGCCTGGGAAGATCCCACAAGCCGCAGAACAACTAGGCCCATGCGCCACAACGAGTGAGCCTGCGCTCTAGAGCCCACGATCCACAACTACTGAGCCCGTGTGCCACAACTACTGAAGCCCGTGCTCTACAATGAGAGAAGCCACTGCACCACAACCAAGAGTAGCCCCCGCTCGCCACATCTAGAGGAAGCCCGCGCACAGCAACGAAGACCCAATGCAGCCAAAAATAAATACATAAATAGATTTATTAAAAAAATAAAAACAGTTCAGGGTAACAGTGATGGGGCTGGGCCATGGCAGTGGCTGGGGAGGGAGCAAGAAGTAGCTGGTTGTGAGATATATGGTTGTTTTTCTAAAAACTAAATGTATTTACTTATTTATTTATTTATTTTTGGCTGCGCTGGGTGTTCGTTGCTGTGCGCGGGCTTTCTCTAGTTGTGGCGAGCATGGGCTACTCTTCGTTGCGGTGCCAGCTTCTCATTGCGGTGGCTTCTCTTGTTGCAGAGCACAGACTCTAGGTGCGCGGGCTTCAGTAGTCGTGGCACGTGGGCTCGGTAGTTGTGGCTCGTGGGCTCTAGAGCGCAGGCAGAGGCGCACGGGCTTAGTTGCTCCACGGCAATGTGGGATCTTCCCGGACCAGGGCTTGAACCTGTGTCCCCTGCATTGGCAGGCGGATTCTTAACCACTGTGCCACCAGGGGAGCCCCAAGATATGTTTTCAAGTTGAGCTAATAGGACTTACCAATAGACTGGTTAGTGCTTAAGAACTCAGTAAACAGTATGGACTTTGGTAAACGACCACTGAGGCCAAGAACTAATGAAAAGGCTTGAGTGACTGAGACTGGAAGAAGTGCTAAATGAAAACGGACACCAGGGTCTTGTGCAAGTCTGAACAACACAGGTTTTGGATGTTCACACACATATAAAATGGAGAATTCTGAATGCAGTCTCTAAATGGAACAAGTGAACAACCTCACTGTTCAAAGAAGTTCACGGAAGACTTAAATTAGCTGCTCTGGGGTGGCCTCTGCTGGAAAAGGGAGAACTCTGGAGCCGGGAAGACCCGCGAAGGCCTATAGTGAAGGCCCTACCCTGGGTTAACAACTGTAACCCTCCAATGGACTGTTTGCCCTGCACTGGGGCTGCTGTCACCCCCTCATGCCAACCCCATGTCCTGCTTTTCTGGTGGCTCTGCAGCAACCACTGCCTCTGACCAGCCAAGATCTGGTGGCTGTGGACCTTCTTCTATGAATAGAGCGTAAGGGTCTGTACACACCGCTCTACCCTGAAGCCAAGGTAATGGGCTGGGCCAAAGGTCTGACAAGAAGATTCTAGATTAGGCAAACATTAAACTGGATCTCTTCTTAGTTTTTGAAGGAAGACCTATTTCCTTTTAGTTCGATACTTCTGGAGGACTTTAAGAGCACCAGGAAGATGCCATCTTGCCCAGCTCCCTGTGGAGTGTGTACCAGTTCCTGTTTTCCTTTTGCTGGACAGCAAGAACTAGCAGCTGCAAACCAGAGGGGAAGAAACGCACCCTTGGAGGATTCCCAACTTCTCCTTTCAGCTGTGGGGATAACAGGCAAACACGTGGCCCTTCAGCAGGGGCTGATGAACTGTGGCCTCCCAGGGCCTCTATGCTCTGCTTCAGGATCCCTCTCTGCCCCTTAGGGCCTGGCATAGTTGACATGGGGGTAATCAGGTGCCCCTATAGAAAGCTCCCTTCTAGCGCCTTGAGAAAGGATTCCCCTCATTCCCCTTTCACAGGGCAGTCATGAACCCAGCTGACATCACACCCAAAGCAGCAAGGCTTTCCTATACCACCAGCCCACTGGCCCAACCCCAGATAGACACACCTCTCTTCCCTGGGAATCGAGCTTGGGCCTGACTGGTACAACACGTGAGAAAGCAGGCATTCACGAGACCCCAGATCCAATCCTTCCCCATCCAAGAGGGCATTATGTCTAAAACTGTGCTACTCTCTCTGAAGGTACTTCAGCCCTTCTTCCAATTCGTGGATGAGGTCCCGGGATTTGCTTTTCGGTGCCTCTTTCAGAATAGGGTAGGAAGTAGCTTCCCGATCAGAAAAACCCAAACTCCTAGTTTCACAGCTAACAGAAATACCTCAGATCCTTTCCGGCTTGCCGGAGCAAGAGACACCCAGACTGAGGGGCTGCAAGCCTTACCCTTCCTCAACTGGCATGAGAGTGATGCCGTTTTCTGTGGCGTTCATAAAAGCCACTCCTCTTCATTGGCATGTCCTTATCTTTTCCTTCTACTGCCACTGAAAAGAACAAGGTACTTTCCCTTTTTATTGTCCTTCCTCCTTGCTCTGTTCAAATCTGTTTTGATCTTAAAAATCCAGATGTGGCTTATGAAGGAAGCCCTGGAAGAAATAACCCACTGCCGTTTAGACAACATATTCAGGAATGCCTATTACTTCAAATTATAGGCAGAGTCCCTGACAAAGCCAAATAACGATGCGCGAGCGCCTCTGCGAGTTACTCTCACTAACCCTCCATGCAGTGCCTCGCTGGCCGCCAGCCACCATCAGCTGAGTTCTGTAAGTCATCTTCCAGCTCCACTAAAGTCCCTATTTCACAGGTTTGTGCAAAAAATACTGACACAAAGCCCCTTTTCCTTTCTCCAAATCTAACATCATTTTCCTGAAGCCCTGGCTTGCTTTCGGCCAAACAGCAAGAGTAAGGTAGGGGGTAAGACCTTCCCACCGCCCAGATCTACTAACAAAGATCCAGTCGAAGTCGGTGAATCTGATACGCGAGCAAGGCCATCTGCTCCAGTTCCCAACCTTCTCCCTTCTCCAAGTCTTTGGTGCAACACCTACTTTTCCGGGCTGGACAAGAAGAGAGGGTAAATTCTTTCTGACTTACTACACATGGGAATTTCTGGAAAGCTTTACCTTGGATTCAGTTTCACATTCCCTCTCCTGCCTTGCTGAAGGTTCGGGGAGAGGTCTGGGGAGAGGGCTGATACAGAATCCCTGCTCTGAACAGACCCAGCCGGGAGCCCAATGGTGTGGTGGCTCTTGGCTCACCGGAGTGAGACTGTTGAGAAGTCCCTTAAGGTGGCTGCATGTCCATCAGGTTCCAAGAAATAAGTTTGCTGGCTGTTTCTGGATTTTAAATATCAAAGTGATTTCCTGCAACCTTATTTTAAGTAAACATCCCTGAAATGCAAACTGTTATAGACACATTAGCCCTCCAGCCTCAGGAAGGCCCCCAAGCTTGTCCAGAGAGAAGCCACTGTCTACCTAATGTGGCAAGAAGGTTAAGACACCAACAAGAAGGAACAGGACATCCTAGAAAAGGATGGCAGTGCTGGCTGTACAACACTGTGAATGCACTTAACTGAACTGCACACCTAAGAGGGTTAGAATGGTGATGGTGCAGCAGGTCCTACCTGCACTCCTTGATCACTTGGTGGATGTCAAACTCGAAGGCTGCCATCAAAATGTTGTCCAGGGGTTCTGGGCTGCTCTCACCTCCCAGAAACAGGTCAAGGCTGGACTGTGGAAAGGTGGTGACCCATTCAGTCGCCAGATGGAAGCAGAGACCCAGGGGGGAGGCAGCACTGCTGCATAGGGAACACCGGAGCAGGGTGATGGGGTCCTTCCAGAAGGGGCCAGAGGAACGCTCCTGCCTGTTCTCCAGGGAGGTTCAACCCAATGAGGCCACACGGTGAAAACGACCCAGCAGGGAGCAGAGCCCCCAGGATCCCTACTCCCCACCCCCACCCCAAGGAGCTCAGACTCACCTGGGCATAGAAGTGCAGGTCCATGGGTTTTACTGTGGGGTGAGAGTACAGGAGCCGGGTCACTAGGAAATGATACCAGTTACTCAGAAGCTCCTTCTGCTCCAACAGCGCAGCTTCATCTCCCAGCATGATCTGAGAAGAGAGATGCTTTCCCTTAGGTCTGGGGGTGACTTCCCGATAATGCTCCTGACCTCGACTGGAGCATCTGGTTTGAAAGCTCTCTCCTTCCCTCAGAGCCAATAAACAGCCCTGTCTCAGGAGGACATGTCGTTGCTGCACTGGATGCCACAGCCCCCAGGGGAAGCCAACTTGGACCCTGGCCTGGACTTGCTTCCCACAGACCTTGCAGAGAGACTCGAGGTGAGGACTGGAGGCGAACGTGCCGTCCTGGAGGTGCCGCTCACATCCCTCGTGCCAGTGCTGCCACTTCAGCTCCAGCTCCGTTAGTGTCTGAGTGTTACCAGGCTACGGGAAGAGACGCAGAGAGATGCCATCACCGCACAAACCCCTTACACTCATTGAATGAACCCACCTCCACGACCCAGAAGAGCAGGGCTACTCGCACATACGCTGAGAACAGGCATGGTCCGCATCAGGTCCCCAAGGATTCGGCACATGCCTGCAGAGGTGGGGTTGGTGTTGGCTTCCTTGGAGAGCATCTGTCGGGCCTCATCCAGCCGGCCCTGCAGCACCAAGACGGTCACCTGGGAGGGTACCCAAGAACACAAGCATTCACGGAGGCTCGGAAGCCACTCCCCTCAGCCCACACTGGCTTCCTAGCCTTGGAGAAACGTGATGGTTCCCTCCCTCCAGAGGTAATCCAATTCATCCAATTTCCCAGTTTTAACCTATACCATGCTTTTCAAACTGCACGTTGTAACCCATTGCAGGTTATGACCAACTTTTAAAAAATAAATAAAATAGAAAATAAAAAATACCAGAGTGTATCAAATAAAGTATTGGCTCATAAACGTTTCAGTTCAAATACATATACGTATATATACAAACGCTCAGTATAAATACAGTTGATCCTTTCTATTCAGATTCCGTATTTGTGAATATGCCTACCTGCTAAAACTTATTTGTAACCCCAAAGTCAATATCCGAGGTGCTTTCACCGTCATCTGTGGGCATGTGCAGAGGGGCAAAAAATTTGAGTCACCTGATGTGCACATTCGCAGCTGAGGCTGAACGAGGTGGCACTCTACATTCTGGTACCAGCTCTTACACTAAATTAGTGTCTTTCTGGCGATCTATTTAGTGCCACGTTTTTTGCATTTTTGTGCTTTCTGTTGGGCCCCCAAGCGTTGTGCTGAAGTGCTGCCCGATTCCTAACTGCAAAGAAGGCTATGACATGCCATACAGAGAATGTATGTGTTAGATAAGGTAAGAGAACATACGTGTTAGATATACATGTTCATTCAGGCAAGGATTATAGTGCTGCTGGCCACGGGTTCAATTTTAATAAATCAATAATACATATTAAATAAGGTGTCTTGAAACACAAACATACACAAGATTATAAACTGATCAGCGGACAAAAATGTTGTGACCAGAGGCTCGAAAGAACCCTGTAATTCCCCCTACAAAGAGCAATGGTTCAGTAATCGAGAGCTCAGGGTTCCAGGCAACTTTACAGACCATAACTATCATGAATAATGAGAATCAACATTATATACATACAAGTATATACGTAAAACATACACAGTAAAAGTTCTTCCATTAAGCCACGCTCAAAAAAGCCAAGGATATATAACCTGACAAGTCCCCAATTCCTCTCTCTAGCCTGGACTTCCTTCTCTGAATTCCAGACATGTATATCCTACTGCCAGTCAATGTCTCCACTTGGCTCTCCTAGGCATCTTGTTTAACATGCCTGAAAGTAAACACCCGGGCACCTCCAACTCACCAACCCACATTCTTCTATTTCTTACACATCCAATCCATTAGCAAATCCTACCACTGTATCTTTAAATTGCACCCAGAATCAAGTCACTTCTCACCATCTCCTGCGCTCAGCTCTTACCCTTGTCCAAGTTGCCACCTCTGCCTGGTTTAGGACCTCAGCCTCCAAACTGGTCTCTCTGCTCTGCCTTTGCTCTGCTCTCAGCAGTGTGGCCAGAGGACCCTTTGAAAACCTAAGTTAGATCACAGTGCTCCTTCGCCTGACTCTCCAAGGTCCCCGTCACCCCATCTGACTCAGGAGTAAAATAGGAGCTCTAACCTTGTCCATCAACTAGCTCATACATTTATGCCCTTCAACGAATTTAATCATAGCAGCCATGTGGGGTAGGTGTTGTTATTATCTCCATGGTACAGAGGAGGGAACTAAAGGCTGTTAAGTAGCTCATTCAAGAGCTCACAGCTGGTAAGAGGCAGAGCTGGGATGCTAACCCGGGCAGTTTGGCACCACAGGCCATGTTCTTACTACTCAGCTACGCTGCCTCTCTAAAAGCTAAAGCCCTCACCCCTCCTCACCTTCTTCAGGTCTCTGCTCACATGTCACCCCACAAGGGAGGCCTTCCTTGACACCCCTACTCTAGCACTCCCAATTCCCCTCCCTTGCTTTATTTCTCTCCACAGCACTTCACTTTTACACATGCTACATATTCGACTTGTTTCTGTATTTATCTCCTGTCTCCTCACCCAAGATGTAAGCTCCATAAGGGCAGGAATCATTGCCCTCTTTACTCATGGTTGTTTCTGCAGTGCCTGCAAACAGTAGCACTCAATAAATACTCAGTGAATGAATCAGAGACTCAAAATCTAGGCCCAATAATTTCTGAGCAAAGTCTCTCCCCGTTACCTGCACAGATCTCCTGGCACCAAAAGGCCCAGGAACAGCCTTGAAGGCGACAACTCCTTACTTGAATTTCAGATTTTATAAGTCTCCATTATTCAAGTCAACCAGCAACCTCCTCCCTGCTCCCTCCCAACTGCGTCACAGGTCGGTAGAGGTGACTGGGAAAGTACTGCTCTCATAAAAAGAGAATACATACACACAGGCTGACTTTCAAAGTGATAATCCAAAGTGACTCTGGGATCATCAATGTCTTTGTTTTGTTTTTGTTTTTTAAATATTTATTTATTTATTTAGGCTGTGCCAGGTCTGAGTTGCAGCACGCAGGATCTTCGTTATGGCATACAGGCTCTTTAGTTGTGGCATTTGGAATCTTTAGTTGCGGCACGCGTGTGGGACCTAGTTCCCTGACCAGGGATCAAACCCAGGCCCCTTGCGTTGGTAGCACGGAGTCTTAGCCACTGCGCCACCAGGGAAGTCCCAAGGTCTTTGTTTTTAATAGCTTTACTGAGTTACAATTTATACATTATAAATATTCACCTGTTTAAGTGTATAATTCGATGAATTTTAGTGAGTTCCCAAAGTTGTGCACCATCACCATAATCCAGTTATTAGAACATTTCTATCACCTCAAAACAATTCTCATGCTCATTTATATCAAACCCCTACCCCAGCAGCTATCCATTGGTTTTGTATTATCTTCATGCTTTCTAACCCTTAGATCCACAAAGAAATCAAAATTCCCTTCTCACTGCAAAGTCTACAAAGCATTATTTTTCTTACATGATAACTTAGTTCAAAACTCTCCCACAGGGCTCCCCTGGTGCTGCAGTGGTTAAGAATCCGCCTGCCAATGCAGGGGACATGGGTTCGAGCCTTGGTCCGGGAAGATCCCA
Source organism: Monodon monoceros (assembly GCF_005190385.1). Classification (NCBI taxonomy): domain Eukaryota; kingdom Metazoa; phylum Chordata; class Mammalia; order Artiodactyla; family Monodontidae; genus Monodon; species Monodon monoceros. Next base: position 30,532,454 of record NW_021703786.1, read on the forward strand.
CATGCCGCGGAGCAACTAAGCCCACGCATCTAGAGCCCGTGCTCCGCAACAAGAGAAGCCACCGCAATGAGAAGCCCACGCACCGCAACGAAGAGTAGCCCCTGCTCACCGCAACTAGAGAAAGCCCGGGCACAGCAACAAAGACCCAACACAGCCAAAATTAAATAAATTAAATAAATAAATTTATTAAAAAAGAAAAAAAACAAAACCTCTCCCACGGAGCAGGGAAGAAAAAAGACCTAAGCATGTCTCCATAATTGCAGACTCAAAGAACCAAGTGCACACAGGCTCAACAGGCAAACCCTCAGGCCTGCCGGTGAGCACAGGGAAAAGAGAATATAAGGTGGAAGGCAGGAAGGCCCAGCCTGCATGAGGGTCTTACCAAGTTCCAGAATCTCTCGTGTTTGCTTGGATTCTCACTGCCCAGAACATCTGCCGACAAACTGTCCACCTCACACACATGCAGTTGGACCCAGTCAAGGAGGTGAAGGAGAAGAGGGCCAGCTGGAAGGAAAAACTCTCGTCACACACAAAAGCAGTAAATTCCACTTTCCCAAAGTACAGACAACGCAGGACACACGAGCTGACTATGTAGGAAGTGTTTTATCCCTCTTAAGTGAGCACACATGTGGTCCTGAATAAAGGGCTGAGCGAGCAAATGGACTTTTATGGAATGCTTCCTCTGGCCAGGCAGCTCCACCTTTCACTGACTCCTGGGAAAGGCTGGACATGAGACCCAGACCTCACCACCCCACCACCCCTCAGATTCTTCAGAACTACGCAATACTCACTGGCTATGTAAGTCATGGCCATGTAGGGACTGGTACTGACTAGGTGCCAGGTATGCAACAATGATGAAAACACAGCGACAGCCCTCAAAATCTACTGGAGGAGGCGGGCACATAAACAACTAATTTTAATTTCAAGTTGCTCTGTGCTTTAGCAGGAGTATGAATAAAAAGCTATGACTACAAAGAGACTATTAATACACATTTATGAATAACAGTAAACATAAACCATTAAAAGAATGCAAAAAAGCCTGTAGCACCTCCACAGAGAGCCCACTCAAGCCAGGATACTGTACTGACCACAATTTAATTCAAGATCAACAGAATAATTCGGAGCGGACCATTAACTTGTAGGGTTGCCCCTGCCCCAATCACTAGTGAAAGAATTGTCAAAGTGACTTTGCCACCTACCACCTAATTCCTCTTCATATCCGTAAAACCTTTTTCCTTTTTAAAATTTTAAACAACAGAAATGTATTGTCTCACATTTCAGGAGGCTAAAAGTCTGAGACTAATGTGTTGGAAGGGTTGGTTCCTTCAGAGGCTAAGGAGGAACCTGTGCCACGCCCCTCCCCCAGCTTCTCCTAAAACTTTCTTAAGCTTGACCAGTCCATGATATAAATATCGACCACCCCTTTCGCACGCGAGTTTAATATCTGTTTTCTTGGTATTTTTCAGGGGTCACCTGCCTAAGAGTTTAGATTTTCAGAAGACTGTCTGATTCTTTTTGCAGTATCTGACAGAACAGCAGGCTTCTTTGGGTATCATGTGATACTTCCTGATGGTTACGCTGATGAAAAGCAATGAAAAGAGCATTCTAGGCAACAAAACACTCATCACAACATAGAAAAGGGCAGGGGGACACCTTTGATGCTGTGACAAGATGATTCTGTGCTCACCTGGGGCTACTTCAATAAAAAGAATCTCACAAAGGTTCCAAATGAGCTCCATTGCTGACAGACTGGAGACCTAAGGAAGAAATGGAGACAAAGTTTTGACTGAAAACATTCCTGAGGTTTTTTCTTAAAGCAAAGAAACAAAGGATAGCTTGAAACACCTCACGGTCATTCATTAACTCAACATCTACTGACTATTCCTATGGCAGGGTTTCCCACAAGGCAGCCAGTGAGAGAATTTAGGGGGTGGGACACAGACTAATATTTTCTATTTTAATGGTTGTGGTTTTAGTTTAATGTGCATTAGAAAAATATAACTAGCTCATTACACCCATGATCTTGATGAATATTAGGAAGAGGCTTTGACTGTAAAGGGAGAGACGATTTTTAGAAAAATATTCACTAAATAATATTACAATATATAGATACAGCAAAAATTGTCAAGTTGGTATTCAAGGGACTGACACTTAGGAAACAGTCTACTAAAAAGCAAACCCGGGACTTCCCTGGAGGTCCAGTGGTTAAGACTGCGCACTTCCAACGCAGGGGGCGCAGGTCTGGGAACCAAGATCCCATGTGCCGTGGCCAAAAAAACCCCACAAACCCAATATAAGACACCAAAATAAATCGGGTCTGGACCCTGCCCTTAGGAATATGCAGTATTCCCTCCCCCACCATTCTTCTGTGCAAAATCACAAAATACCTTAACCATAAGGAAAAATAAATGTTTTGATGACAGAGATAATGCACCAGTCCCTATTCACTACTGAGTTTGAACAATATCAAAATTCTAACCAAAGAAAGAGAGTTCTTTAAGTCATCTTCCAACTAAAGTTAAACAACCGGCAGCTTAAAAATGTTGGGTTCATTAGCTGAGTTCAGTTTATGAGACCAACCAGTGATTCCAAAAGCTCAGCTCACTATCTCAGGTGACACAATGTGGTTAGGATTTATATTTCCCGTAAGAGTTGAAAACTAACACAAGTATTTACCAAGCACATCCTTGTGTTCCAATGTGCGAGGCCTTGAAGGGGGCACTGGCAAGTTCAAGGTGATTCTTAACCACCCCAAGGAGTTGCCTATCTACCTGGAAAGAGAGACTTCTGCAAAACCAGTGACTGCAATGCCACTGCAGGTGGGTGCTGAGGACGTAGCTGGACATAAAGGAGGTACCAGTACAACAAAAACCCCTTACCTGGATGCTAAACTGGCGGTCACTGGCTGGATCTTTACCAGCAACTAACAAAACACAAGACATTTTAAGTGAGCAATAAAACCTTAGTCTTACTGTTATAGCTTCACATATAAGTACTGTGGCTTGTGCCTTCTAAGACCATCCATTTTCACTATAGATTTTTTGAAAAAGGCTTCATAGCTCTGTTGTAGATGAATGATCTTAAACCAAGGCCTTCAAATTACAAATGGCTCTTTCAACTACAATACAGCAAATGTAGAGACCACCATGTTATATAAGACTCTACCCAGCATCTAGGAGTCACATGGCTCTCGTGGTTATTATGACTTTAAATCACCAAGGTCAAAGAACTGGGAATGTGATTATCGAAGATCTTGAATTTGGCCCTTCAGCCTCATATGTGTCAACATAATATGTTCTAATTTGAAAAACGTACTCAAGACAATTGCCAAAAAATTAAGGATTATGTAAGATGGGAAAGTAGGAGTTTTGAACTGGAATGTCAATCAGATTTTAACTTGTCGTATTTATAGCCAGATAAATCCTTCAACTATTATCACATACAAACAGACAAAGTCCTTACTTGCAAGCTGGTGCATTTCCTCCAGGCATGCTCTTATGACTGATCGGTAGTTTTTACTCACTCGAACCAACCTAAAAACAATGAAATGACATAAAAGACGAACCTGGAACAGTTTGTGGTGATAGAAAGTAAGGAACATCTTGTGAAGATAGAAAGTATAAAAAAAAAAAAAAAAAAAGATAAGAAGTTGCTGAAAGACAGGAGCCAACTTGAAGGAGCTCCTAATGACCAAAGCTGAAACAACTTGAGCGACAAAATAAGTAAAACACCACATAACCCACTGACTAAAATAAATATCCTTGAGTCCGCACTGATATTAATTGTTGCAAATGAGACCCACTGACGGACCCTAAAATTAGTGGCTGAAATTTGAGGAGAAATGGGATTTGCAGAGTCGCAAGGTTTCTCCCCCAAATACTTATTAGTTACACAGGGAAAGATGGTAACTTTACAGTACAGAAACCACATTAACCACGCAATCAAGGTCAACAACAACATAAGAAGGCCTCAGCGTCATGAACCTCGTGATACGATGTACTGAGAAGGACATATCACACCACTTCTGTGGTATTCTTGCTAAAAATGCATAACCTCTGTCCAATCAAGAGAAAGCACCAGACAAACCCAGGACAGTTTGAGGGACGGTCTCCAAGACAATTGGTCAATATTTTTCAAAAGTGTCAAGGTCATGAAAGAGATGAGGGAGAAAAAAACTAAATGCAATCTCATTTGGCTGCAGAAGAGAAAAAAGGACATTAGTGGAAAACTTAGTGAAATTCAAATAAGGTCTTCACTTAATCATACTGCATCAATTTTTAAAAAAATTAATTAATTTTATTTTTGGCTGTGTTGGGTCTTCATTGCTGTGCACGGGCTTTCTCTAATTGTGGCGAGCGGGGGCTACTCTTTGTTGCGGTGCGGGGGCTTCTCATTGTCGGGGCTTCTCTTGTTGTGGAGCACGGCCTCTAGGCGTGCAGGCTTCAGTAGTTGTGGCACGTGGGCTCAGTAGTTGTGGTGCACAGGCCTAGTTGCTCCGCGGCATGTGGGATCCTCCCGGACCAGGGCTCGAACCCGTGTCCCTTGCATTGGCAGGCATTCTTAACCACTGCGCCACCAGGGAAGCCCCATACTGTTTCAATGTTTAAGTTTCCTGGTTTAAATACCAGTAATGTGGTTATGTAAGACATTAACATTAGAGAAGCTTGGTAAAGGATGTACAGAAATCTACTATTTTTGTACCTTTTCTATAAGTTTAAAATTAGTTCAAAATAGAGTTCTTCAAAAAGGAAATAGCAGATTGTAAAGCTACTCCAATAAAAATTAATTTAAAAAAAATTTGGTAGAAAGGGTTCTACAACTAAGCAGGTGGCAACAAGGTCATCTCTCCATCATCACCATAGGCTGTTTGAGATAGGAGAGACCTCACAGGTCTATCAGTCTGGGTCTTTGTTTTGGAAATGATGCAAAAGAAGCCTAAATCATGGGGTTTCCCTGGTGGCAAAGTGGTTAAGAATCCGCCTGCCAATGCAGGGGACACGGGTTCGAGCCCTGGTCCGGGAAGATCCCACATGCCACGGAGCTCCTAAGCCTGTGCGCCACAACTACTAAGCCTGCACTCTGGAGCCCGCGAGCCACAACTACTGAGCCCACACGCCACAGCTACTGAAGCCCACACGCCTAGAGCCCATGGTCCGCAACAAGAGAAGCCACTGCAATGAGAAGCCCTCACACCACAACGAAGAGTAGCTCCTGCTCGCCACAACTAGAGAAAGCCCGCGCGCAGCAACAAAGACCCAACGCAGCCAAAAATAAATAATTAATTTAAAATTTTTTAAAAAGAAGCCTAAATCATGCTCTAAACACACACGCACACACAAAGGAAATAGAACAAAACAAACAGAAAGCAATTGGCTATTAGTTACCAATATGCACATCCTTAGCAAGAAACATTAGTTCTAAACGAAGAAACCTAAAGGCCACCTACTGGCTCCATTTATTTTCATTCTTATTTATTTTTTTTTCTGGCTCCATTTAAAGATGAACAGAAGGGCTTCCCTGGTGGCGCAGCGGTTGAGAGTCCGCCTGCCGATGCAGGGGACATGGGTTTGTGCCCCGGTCCGGGAGGATCCCACATGCCATCGAGCGGCTGGGCCCGTGAGCCATGGCCGCTGAGCCTGCGCGTCCGGAGCCTGTGCTCCGCAACAGGAGAGGCCACAACAGTGAGAGGCCCGTGTACCACAAAAAATAAAAATAAAAAAAATAAAGATGAACAGAAGCTACAATGGGGGCAGCAGGAGGTGAAGCAACTTGCACACACTGTCTCACCTAATCCTCACTACTCCTTACCCCCTTTCACAGTCAAGATTCAGGCCCAAATAAATAACTCACCCAGCCAAAAAACAAGGTAATATGCTGACCCTCACGCACAAAATAGGAGCTACCATCCCACCATTAGTAGGATATTTACTAATTTATTAATTCAGCAAACATTTTAGAGCACCTACTGTATAGATGCACGAGGAGATCTGGGAACAGAGGGCCCGCATAAATAAGACGGGGGTCCCTGCCTTCCAGGAATTACAGGACTTTTGACATATTTTTTCCTTGGAGTCATAATAGATTTCTCTGAGTTATCAATATTCTGTACCAGAGCCTCTTGTCATCAGTGATCTCTCATACACAGACACATACATAGACATAGACAGACACACACACACACACACACACACACATGCGCGCGCTGACCAGGGTATCCTCCAGGGTGATTTATTTGTAAAATGCTTATCAAGGAAGTAAAACACTGTGACACTGTGGTTAATAATAAGACATATAAAACTGGTCTTCGGGACTTCCTGCAGGGGGTGAGGGCTCGATCCCTGGTTGGGGAACTAAGATCCCCCATGCTGCACAGTGCAGCCAAAAAGTAAAAAAAAAAAAAAAAAAAAAAAAATTAAAACTGGTCTTCATCCCCAGTCCCTGACCCACAGCTCCTAAAATCTTTGAAAATTCCTAAGTGATAAGAGTGCTAGAAGCATCTTTTGTTCCAACTCTGGGTGGCTCCTGGATGAGGGCTGGTCACAAGAAAGACCAAGTCATAATTAGAAACTTGAAATTTTCAGCCCTGTCCCTGACTTCTCTAGAGGGGAGAGGGCTGGAAATGGAGATAATAATTGATCATGCCTACATGAGGAAGATTCCATAAAATCTCAATAGCATGGGGTTTGGAGAGCTTCCAGGTAGGTTAACACATCCATGTACCAGGATGGTGACACAACCCAGCTCCAGAGAGACAGAGGTTCCTGCACTTGGGACCCTTCCAGACCATGCCCCACATACATCATCCAGCTGTTTTTCTGTGTCCTTTCTCATATCCTTTAACAAACTGGTAAATGTGTTTCCTTGAGTTCTGTGAGCTGCTCTAGCAAATTAATCAAACCTAAGTTGGTCATGGGAACCTCTGATTTATAGCCAAGTTGGCCAGAAGCTGTGGGTAACCTGGGGACCCACTATTTGTGATTGGCATCCGAATGGGGGACAGTTTTGTGGGACTGAGCCCTTAATTTATGGAATCTGATGTTATCTCCAAGTAGACAGTGTTAGAACTGAGTTGAATTGTAGGATACCCAGCTTGTTTCAGAGAATTGCTTGGTGGGGGAAAAATCCCAGACATCTGGTGTCAGAAGTGTTGTGAGGAAAACACAGGAGGGAAAAAACTGTTTTTTTGTTGTTGTTTTTTTTAATACAGATACCAACACTGTCCATTCCCTAACCGTATGAATGGACTCTAAGAAAAACCTAACACAGGGGTTCTCAAAATCCACTGTGCTTAAGACTCACCTAGAGATTTTAGGATCCACCCCTAGAAACTGTGGTGATATGAGGTGGGGCCTAAACAAGTACCTGACACTGATGCAGTTAACTCATGAACCACACTCCAAACAATTCTAGTCTTCAAATAATACAAGTTTTCTGGTCTCTTCACAAAAAAAATGCTTTAAAAATAATTCTTTAAAGACAAAACAAAACTCCCAAGAGTGGAACCTCATTCAATGACTCTCAGGTGCTTATTTGGCTTAAATTTTATTCTTTGGAGGGTAAGTGAAGTAGGAATATAAACAAAGAAGCAGCCAGTAAGTCAATCAGCAGCCACTCGCACATTCTCTGTAAGACATTTCCATCCATGACCATGTATACTGCCCACTAAAGAGGACACAAACTAGAACCAGGAGTCCCTTATTTCTCCAGGAGAGCCACCCATCATGCAAAAGGATAAGGATGCATTTCATGCGGTTTCCCACAATTCAGCTCTGGGCTGCAGCACCTATCAGCAGCCTACTTACTGAGCTTTTCTAGATTTTCCAGTCAACTCTTCTTCAATTCTCTGGAGGCCCACAAAGATCCCATGGGATTCATTGAAGAGTTTTCTCAGGATTTGAGAGTAAACATCCTCATTCTTTCGGATTATATGGATAAAGGGGCAACCTGGCATCATGTCTGATTTTTCTGAAACAAAACAGAAAAAAAATTTAACACCTATCACCATCATCCTCATGAAAGAACCCACTCTAAAAACTTTGAGTATCTAATTACAAAAGCTTCAGCTTCTTTGCTACTGATTTCATTTATTAAAAATGATATGAATTATCATTTATCCACACGTGAATTTTTACTTTTTTTTTTTTTTTTGGTCGCGCCACGCGGCATATGGGGTCTTAGTTCCCCAACTAGGGCTCGAACCTGCACCCCTGCAGTGGGAGCATGGGATCCTAACCACTAGAATTCCCCACACATGAATTTTTAAACACAAATGTTTACTCTCAGACTTTACTCCTCAATTCACTGGCATATTTTGTAATGACCTTTCACCTCCATCAACTGAAATATACTAGAAAAAAAGAGTAAAATCACTTAATATTAGCCTATGTAATATTCAGTAAACAAGATAAACCTACAGCTGAAGTTTTATATAACATCAAAGTAAATATTATTTTTATATTACTTTTTTACTGCCACTACTCCTAAAACAAAGAATCACGAACTGACTAAACTATTTTGCAACAGTGATGAAAAGGCTCTATAATGATAAATGATTAGCCACCAACTTGGGGAAATTTCTTATAAACAACTTCTCAAATAAGTTGTGATAATGTTCAATGGCTTGTCTTGAAAGTGATTTCAATAGATATAAACAAAAACAGAAAGAAAACCTTGAGTTTCCAACAATCGAGGACAAGCCAGAAATGTTGATAAGCTCTCCTATTAAGTAGGAAAAGGGCCATCCAGACCTAGTCACTGAAGTTTCTCTTCTGAGCAACTTCCACAGCTCTGCCAAACTTGAGATCTTCAATACCAACATATCCCATAAATATTTAACAACATTAGGGATAATTTTTTATTTATTTATTTACTTATTTGGCTGTGTCAGGTCTTAGCTGCAGCTTAGTTGTGGCATGGGCTCTAGAGCGCGGGCTCAGTAGTTGCAGTGTGCGGGCTCTCTAGCTGCGGTGCGTGGGCTCTAGAGCGCAAAGGCTTAGTTGCCCCGCAGCATGTGGGATCTTAGTCCCCTGACCAGGGATTGGACCCGTGTCCCCTGCATTGGAAGGCGGATTCTTAACCACTGGACCACCAGGGAAGTCCACATTAGGGATAATTTTTAACTATAAAATCAAGAAAAACTACATTGCTCAAAAATTACATGAACTTCATACCATGTAATCTGTCAAAATTATATGACCTTCATTAGCTCAATCTGCTCCTTGTAAGAGGAGAACCTCCACACTTGGATAAAGAATGTTGCAAATATTACAAGAAAATCTCTTCAGCATTTTCTGAGATTTCTCTCTTGAAAAGGAGAAAGGAAAATCAAATATCAAGATTTCAGTTTTACCTTGCTGAATCAGTATTGGAAAGGTAAGATCCATGTCTGTTACCTAATGGAGCTTAGAGAACAAAGCCAAGGACAAATCATTTTGCTCTCCAGCTCATTTGTGCTACGTATTAACAGCCTACGAAATTCAATCAAGTTCACAATGCTAACATAAAGGGCTATGACATTTGCAAAAATTCACAATGAGGGGACTATTATAAAGACAATTAGTAAAAAAAATTAATTAAATTTTTTAAAAAAAGAGAATTAGTTACTCTGGACAAAAAGGAAAAAAAGCTTCACGTATTCAAATATAAAGAAAACCTTTCTTTAACACTGGAAGACCATTGTTAACCTTTTTTCCTGGACTCAAAATCTGCCAGGTCTCATAAATCAATGAAAATCTTAAATAGCTACATAGTTTCAAAAATGAACATGGTACAAAATAAGTGCAACTGTTTCATATTTCAGCTAGTCATACCTGAGAGAAGAAAGAAAAACAAATGTGCCAAGATAGATAATCTAAAAGAAAAGAAAAAAAAAAACTACCTTTTTTGTTGAAAGAGGTTTCACACACCAGCATCTCCCCTGGACCCCAGTCAAAACACATTTGCTTCTTCTGGGAATTCACTCCCGGAATCAACTAGTAAAAAAAATAAGGCACAGAAATTGTTATTCTTCCTAAAGGCTTTGCTTTCAAATTACTTGCAGGTATAATCCTAGAAGCCAGTGGTCGTGAAAGTTATTAAGTGCTAATCTATGAACACAGCTGAGTGTGACTGAGCAGCCCTGTCTGTTAGGCCCTAAATGAACAAGTGAATTTTGCTAGGCACATCAACCCAGCCTGTCACTTCTGAAGTGCTGATAAAAAGGAAAGCTACACCCCAATCAATTACTATATGGTAATTCAGTGATCTGTAGTTCAGAAAAAGGGAAGTTAAAAAAATTAAAAAGGAATTGAACTGTTTGTTACTCACTAAAAAGACAGAGACCTCCAATCCCATGGCTTCTGTGTCACATCTTTTATGACTTGATTTTTTTTACTCCAACTCAGACCAATCCCTCTAAGTCTCGGCTTCATAAATCCAACTGCCTAATCCACACCTTTATGAGCTGTCTAACCTCTAGAGCTATACCCATAACGTCAAGAACCAAAAAAGGAACTCTCGATGCTCATTCCCAAACCTCATTCCACTCCCCCAGTGGGACCAAGCCTTTCCCAACTGTCAGGAACAATCCTTGTAATACCCCGCTTTCCCTCATCACCCACTGAGTTTATTTTAGCTAAATATGCATCTGTCCTATACCCCAGCAATTCCATTTCTAGGTATTTATCTGCAAAGAAACAACCAAAGAAAGACAACAAGAACTGTAACTTATATTTTTAAGCGCCCTTGACCTAAAAAGATAAGACCACTGGCCTAGAAAAACTGCTCAAGATTATTCTCTCTCTGAATCTACACTTAAACATCCCTGAATCTGCTAATTACTAACTAGCCGTCATGTGCCTCGATAAGAGGAAGCAGTTGCGTGAAGAGCAGGCCCAACAACTGCTACACGGGTGACAATGGTTTTCAGGGGTATTCATCAGCCTCCTGAGGGTGTGTTCAGCGTAAGCCCAAAGAAGACTAACTCTCAAACACCCACGTGACTGAGTTCGAACCTGCAGAGCTGAGGTTCAGATTCTAGACTATGCAGTTCTGCCAAGATCATGCCCCCCGAGAGGCTGTGTCCGCAAGGCCAACCAGTTTCCTACCTGGTCTCCCCAACACCAATGTAAAGCTGGGTTATCACAGGTCAACCATCACTACTGGGGGCAAAATTAAGCTTAGATCATTTTCATTCCATTTGTAAATGCATGACTCATTGTCATGGTTCAATAAAAAAGTGGCTCTCCTGGGCTGCACAAGGTACTGGGAAGGTTTCCCCATCCAAAGATTCGGACATAAGTGAAGGAGGGAAAAGCAAGATAACACGTAGTCTGTAAAAGTTCCAGTGATTCCGATAGCCTAATTTTTCACCCCGGAAACACTGACATAGTCCTTGATAGACATTTAATATTTAAGATACTTTATATATGCATTAAAAGTTAACAATCTACAGCATATAGGAGTAAGCTTTATAGAGAGTAACAACCCACGTTAACTGCTATTTGAGATCTCATGTCTCTTTTTGTCCAGTTAGCTTTGAAATGACTTCTATTTTCAGTTTTTGGTTCTGTCAGATACTGCTTTGCAATCTGATGGCTTTAGCTGAAAACTGAAGGCATCTTAACCTTCTAAAAGGCAAAAATACAAGGTCAGGCAACTTGCAGTTTAGTGGGGCTTATAGGTTACCAAGAGCTAAGAGAATCAGAACAAGCCTAAACGGACAGAAATATTTGACCTAGTCAGGAAAGGCTTTCCTGACAAAGAGGCTACTGGAGCTTGCATGTAAGAAATGAACAGGATATAAACCTAAGAGAGAACAGATCCCAGGCAGGGGGAATAGTAGGTGTCTCTTATCTAACAACCATGAATCTCTTTATAAGCATCGTAGATCATCCACACCTGACATACTCTCTTGAGAGTTCAAATACAACTGAAAGGAAACAGAGCAATAAAAGCAAGAATAGTCGCCCGAAGGAATAATTATATTTAGTAAACCTTGGGCCAGCTCAAGCAAAGCCAAGCTCACGGCGTTGCGATGTGAAGCTTAGCTCGGCTGGGAGAAAAAAGCCCCAATTCCTGTGCTTGGTTCAAGCCCGCTCATTAAAGCATGAGCCCAAAAGGAAAAGCCAGAGAAGTAGGAAGGTCGGGAAGACAAGGGACGGAAAGGGATGGAGTGGGGCCTCCAGGGCCAGGTATTCTGAGTATACAAAGGGGCAGAAACCCAGCGACCACTGCGACCCAAACACGGGCACCTAGTTAATGTGACTTCTGGACGATGGTAATTGTACTGAGGGAAGGGGACGAGCACCTCGCAGGCGGCAGAGAGATAGACAAGCCTGCAGGGACGAAGCGGACCCAATCCTCGGACCTAGAAGGCAAACAGTACTGTTCGAGGAACCCTTACAGTGACTGTCGGCTCGCCATCTAGCTCCTCCATAGCGCAGCACCTCACCGCCCGGAACTCGCAGGGTAGCCAACGCTCCCAGCTCGGGCCTCCCGCTCCGAGCCGGCTGCGAGAGAGGACCCCGTCCGAGCACCTCCCGAACCGCCTGCAGGGCCAAACCTCCAACGCCGCAGGGGTCTCTCCTCTTGGCCACGACCACCCCTCTGCGGCACTCCACACGTGTCTCTCCTTCCTGGCCTCGACAATACGACAGGGAAAACAGCGCCAGCGGCAGCCTATCCACACAGTACCGCTCTCGCCAGATCCGGCGCCGCCACGGACAACCCCGAGCCAGGCAGAGAGAAGGTCCCGGAGACGGCGGGAGCGGCGGTGATGCGGCTGCGCGTGCGCGGGCCGGGGCGAGCGCTGGGCTTGGTAGGGGTGTGAGTGAGCGCACTACCTTACCCGATCCTGGCTTTGCACTCCGCTTCTTGGTCTGCAGGTTAGCGTCGTCGCCGCTGCTTCTCTGAACAGTGTCCGTGGCGAGAGAGCCCTGTCGGTTCTTCGGGCTTGTGTACGAAGGTATTCGCCGCCACTCCCACCCCAAAAGGCTCAAAAGTCATGGGGACAAAAGTGATGCAACTGAAACAGCTGTGAAATTGAGACCCCTGGGTTCAATTGAAAACAAATACCGGTTGTTATCTCACAAAAGAAAAGCAGGAAAAGACACTCAAATTAGGGAATCCCAGGTCTTATTATGGAAAACCTCAACAAAAGTGCTCCAATAGGGGCTTCCCTGGTGGCGCAGTGGTTGAGAATCTGCCTGCTAATGCGGGGACACGGGTTCGAGCCCTGGACTGGGAGGATCCCACATGCCGGAGCAACTAGGCCTAGGCCCGCGAGCCACAGCTACCGAGCGTGCGCGTCTGGAGCCTGTACTTCGCAACGGGGGGCCGCGACTGTGAGAGGCCCGCGCACCGCGATGAAGAATGGCCCCCGCTCGCCGCAACTGGAGAAAGCCCTCGCACAGAAACGAAGACCCGACACAGCCAAAAATAAATAAATAAATTTAAATTAAAAAAAAAAAAAGTGCTCCAATAGCCTAAAGGAGTTATTTATTTTGTAAATGCCGTATTTACAAATATATAAACATACAAGGAATAGAATAGTACTGGTTCTAAATTCCCAGATAAGCGAGTTTTTTCCTTTTTTTTTTAACGAACGGAAGGTAATTCGAAATCTTAAAATAAAGCTTAGAAAACAGTGCCTGAAAATGTAGCAGCTTTTATTAGTTAGGAAAGAAATTTGATCTGAAAACAAAACAAAATTTCAGTAATTTTCTTGGGGAAGGCTGCTTTCCCTGAGATGATTCTGAACGACCTATTTGAATGGTGAAAATAAGATGACTTGGAGTGGTTAGGAAAATCCTATCACCCCAATAGTTTGTTCTTTAGAGTTACACACTGTTTAGTAAAGGAAGAAAAATCCTGTGGCTATCACAATTTCATCCAAATTCCTATCTCTGAAGACAGCCATCTATAGGATAAAATTTAGTTTTGCGCAAAATTCCACACTGTTCAACCATCTGTGTCTGGCTGCATATTCCAAATGTTTCACAGAGTTTTACTGATCTGAGTGTTTCTGACACCAGTGGTGTGGCTACGAGAAATTATGCATTCGTGTCCATTTTCTAGTGGGTAAAAAGAGTCCTAATATTTTTCAGAATGTAAAATAAACATTCAGTAGCAGATAAATCAGTTTTTAAAAACTGGGTATTATATCTGCTCTATTAAAAATTCTTCAAGCAGCAGAAGTTAAAGGCAAACTTAGTAAGACATTGATAGAAATCATGCCTAATTTCCTCCAGAAAAAATTATTCTGGGGAACAGGATGAAAGACCAGCAAGGAAAACCATTTTTCTCAAAAGAAGACCTTAGAAATAAATTTAACTGCAAAAGAGAGCTCTCCTGTTCACTGCAGGGTGTTGAGCAGAACATGGCCCCTGGCCTCTATCCAGTAGATGCCAATAATATACCCCTCAACAATTGTGACAGCCAAAAAAGTCTCTGGAAGGTGGGGGTGTGAGGATTTGATGAAGGCAGTCAAAAGATACAAATTTCCAGTTTGGGGACTTCCCTTGTGGTCCAGTGGCTAAGACTCCGCACTCCCAATGCAGGGGGCCCAGGTTCGATCCCTGGTCAGGGAACTACAACCCACATGCTGCAACTGACAGTTCATATGCCACAACTAAAGATTCTGCATGCTGCAACTAAAAAAAGATCCCACACGCAGCAACGAAGATCCCATGTGCCTCGACGAAGACCCAGCACAGCCAAATAAATATTTTTTAAAAGACTAGATTAAAATTAATTAGGTAAATAAATTTAAAAAAAGATGACGGACGTTCAGTAAACCTACTGTGGCCATTACTTCATGATATAGGTAAGTCAAATCATTATTCTGTATACTTTAAATTTATGTAGTGGTGTTGTGTCAATTATATCTCTAAGACTGGAAGAAAAAAAATGTCTCAAGATATTCCCAGTGTACCCTAGGGGACAAAATCACCTCTTTTAAGAGCTACTGGCATAGATATTCAACCACGGAGGAAGAGAGGAACAACTAGGTAAATATATTATCAATGAGATATCCACCTATTTAGAAGAATTACAAAGACTGATAAGAAAATGGAAAAGTTTTTCAAGAAGTTTTAAAGTGTTCACCTTTTGGTCCCCATAATTGTACTTCCCTGTTCAGTGATGTAATACTACTCAGCTATAAAAAGCAGTGAAATAATGCCATTTCCAGCAACACGGATGGACCTAGAGATGATCATATTAAGTCAGTTAGAGAAAGACAAATATGTGATATCACTTACATGTGGAATCTAAAAAAAATGATACAGGGAACTCCCTGGTGGTCCAGTGGTTAGGACTCGGCACTTTCACTGCAGGGGCCCGTGTTCTATCCCTGGCCAGAGAACTAAAATTCCAGAAGCTGCGCAGTGCAGCCAAAAAATAAAATAAAAAATGAAAAATAAGAATTAAAAAAATGTTTAAATGATACAAATGAACTTATTTACAAAACAGAAGTAGACTCACAGACATAGAAAATAAACTTATGGTTACCAAAGGGGATAGCAGGAGCGGCCATGGTGGGGGGTGAGGTGCGGGGGGGGGGCGGTGATAAATTGGAGTTTGGGATTAACATACACACTAAAAATATATATATAAAATAGGTAAATACAAGGACCTACTGTACAGCACAGGGAACTATACTTAATATCTTGTAATAACCTATAATAGAAAATCTAAAAAAGAATATATGTGTGTAACTGAATCACTTTGCTGTACACTTGAAACTAACACAACATTGTAAATTATACTTCAATAAAAAAAAGTTCAGTGAATGTATTGTGAAATGGAACAGTATTTCCCTATATTTAACACCCCAGCTGATACATTTAAAGTGAAATGTACTAGCTTCTTGGCTTTGACTGCTGGTGCAAGTTTGGGTCCCATTTTCTTTGCCATGACCCAAGGATAGAAAGCTGGAAGGTTTCCAGAACATCACAGATTCTGTGATTGTCTCCAGATTTCCTGCAGTATTCAGGAATAGAGTATTCAGTATTCCTGCAGTATTCACAGAGATAGCTCAAGTACTCAACTAACCTCTGTTAGAACTGAAGGAAATTTGATGGTATAAACTATGCACCGTTTAGTCGTCTGTGTTATAAATTCAGTTATGTGTTTCTCAGGGTTTTTGGCAAGGATTTCAAGCTCTAAACAGACTCTCTCTGTGATTCTTATTTTCCTGCCCTTTTTAGGAATGATGTTTTTTATTTGGCACCTGACCCTGAAGAGTACATTCTTGCTGGTTCCCCCATTCTTACCCTCTACTTCTATTGGTATTTAATTATTCAAATACTGATATTTAATTAGGTTTCTAGAGGAAGTAGGCCTTTCTTGTCGTAGTTAACCCCTAATGGCGAAAACAGCTCAATGCACAACTCCTTCATTCATTCCCATTATGATCCAGGAACTGAGCTAGGTGCTCCGAACAAAACTGTAAACAAGACAAGTCTCTCCTTTAATTGAACTGCCATTCTGCTCAAAGAGACAGCCAAACAAAAATTAAGTCAAAGCAACTTGACTGGTGTTCCCACCACTATTCTAGGATATTTTTTTTTGCATGTTTTCTCTCTGAGGACTTTCATAGAAACCTGGATGCAGTCCTACGGTAATTAAGCTCTGTCTGGGCTCTGAGTCAGAAAGTCTCAGGTCTACTGGCTCTACCGCTTCAAGCTGGGTGACCAAGTTGCCTGACCTTTCTATGTCTCAATTCCTTCATTTGTAAAATGGGGATAATAATAATAGATGTCTTGTGAGGATTAAAGGCTTAGTACAGAATCCCCACGTAATAATAACTCAGTTAATGTTTGCCACTCTTCTTCTTTTCTGTATATACTACTCCTTGCCCATTTTTTCCCAAAGCACCCTTTTCTAGTGCACAGCCACCCCCTTTCCCACTCCTATGAAAATGATAGTGGGAGAAACTTAATGTTGGGAAATTCCTGGTTTTCCACAATTTTTTTCCTGGAAATTGGAGAGACTCTCAGTAGATTCCCTAGGCTCAGCTCACAGAATTACAGTTTGTCCTTGGAACATATATTATTCACACGTTTGAATACACTTAACTACTTTTTATAGAACTCCTCCTTTGCCCGAAGGTGGTTTTGTAGTTTAGCATAACTTTAGAGCAGGGGTACTGTAGGACACACCTGTCACCTAGAAGCTAATAACTAAACAGCCATTTGATTATTGGAGGCCCGCACATTTTACTGATGGTAGATTTAACATGACATATTCCTCTTTGATGGTTCTGTAGTCCTACAAACCTGGGAAGATGTGTGATGTCAACATAAGACCTGGGTTCAGGAGAGCAAGGAGGGCATCTCTTTTGCTTTCTCTACAGTACCCGGCACAGCACCCAGTTAGTTCCCTGGCATATAATAGAAGCTCAATCAACACTACTTGGCAGATGTGTGATAATGGGCAAGTTACTTAACTCTTTGAGCCTCAATAGTAAATAAATACTAATCCACTTGGAAGGGTTTGTATAAGGAGAAAAAGAACTAATTAGTAAAGCCCCACTCAGTGCCTGACACATGGCAGTTGGTTCTCTTCTTGTATATTTCCTACCCTTCCTACCCGCCCCCCCACCCCCAAATTTGAGACAGGGACTTTGTCTGCCCAATGCCTAGCACGGGATCTTTTTTTTTTTGGCTGCGTCGGGTCTTCATAGCTTTGTGCGGACTTTCTCTAGTTGTGGTGAGTGGAGCTACTCTTAGTTGCAGTGTGCGGGCTTCTCATTGTTGTGGCTTCTCTTGTTGTGCGGGCTTCAGTAGTTGTGGCACGCCAGCTCCGTAGTTGTGGCTCGCAGGCTCTAGAGCACAGGCTCAGTAGTTGTGGCGCACGGGCTTACTTTGCTCCACGGCGTGTGGGATCTTCCCAGACCAGGGCTTGAACCCATGTCCCCTGCGTTGGCTGGCAGATTCTTAACCACTGTTCCACCAGGGAAGTCCTAGCACAGGATCTTATGCATAGTGATAGCCTCAATTTATTCAGTCATTCAGTGAATCTTTACACATCAAAAGTGAACAAAAGCTTAAAGTTGAGAGAGAGCAGGTACATTCAGGAACCCCAAGTAATTGATTATGACTGAAGCAGAGGCTTCGAGGAGAAAATGAGAAAGAGCTAGAATGGTTAGCCCAGATTAGCTCTCAAGGAGCTTTGTAGGTCTTATATGAATTTTGGACTCTATCCTGTAAGGCAGAGGATTGCCACTAAACCAAGGAGTGGCAGAAAGTTTTTTGTTTTTTTTTTTTTGGCCTTGCCATGCGGCATGTGGGATCTTAGTTCCCTGACCAGGGATCGAACCCGTGCCCCCTGCAGTGGAAGCACACAGTCCTAACCACTAGACCAACAGGGTATTCCCAGAAACTTCTTTTATTTTGTTTTTATTTTAGAATGGTTTGTGGTTCTCGGGCTTTAGTGTGTTTAAGAATCACCAGCGGGGGCTTCCCTGGTGGTGCAGTGGTTGAGAGTCTACCTGCCGATGCAGGGGACACGGGTTCGTGCCCCGGTCCGGGAAGATCCCACATGCCGCAGAGCGGCTGGGCCCGTGAGCCATGGCCGCTGAGCCTGCGCGTCCGGAGCCTGTGCTCCGCAACGGAAGAGGCCACGGCAGTGAGAGGCCCGCGTACCGCAAAAAAAAAAAAAAGAATCACCAAGGAAGCTTGTTAAAAAAGAGGGATCCCAGAGCCACACTGTCCGAGAATAGAGAATATGCATTTAAACCAGCACGTTAGGGACCCCCTTCGGGGGGCCAGTGGTGAAGACTCCCTGCTTCCACTGCAGGGGGCACAGGTTCAATCTCTGGTCAGGGAACTAAGATCCCACATGCTGTGTGGCGTGGCCAAAAACAAAAACAAACAAAAAACCCGGCACCTTAGATGATTCTGATTCATTTAAATATTCAGACACAATTGCGACATACCTTAAAAACAAAAGATCAGTAGCTCTGGGGAAACCTGACTTGAAGTTAGGCTTCCACTCCCTCTCCTGATCAATCTGCCTTTCTTGGCCTGTCCTACAATTAGGGCTTAAGCCTCCTCTTCCCCACGGTGGACCAGCTGGAAGCCCAGCAAATGGAGCAGAGCCCAAAGACTGGACAGTGGCTGCAGAGAAGTAGACAGATTTGACAGGTATTTAAAAGGTGGAATTGAGCAGACTTGGAGATTGACTGTATGGGGAGTGTGTGAAGGGGTCAAGGATGCCCCTTGGCTTTCTGGCTTGGAGCAATTTGTTGTTGTTGTGTTTTTTTGTTTGTTTTTTGAGCTGTGCAACACAGCATGCGGGATCTCAGTCCTACAGTGGAAGCGTGGAGTCTTAACCAATGGACCACCAGGGAAGTCCCTGGAGCAATGTTATAATGGTGTGTCATACAGTCAGTGACCGGGCCACTTGAAAGAGAGGGGCAGGTCTGAGAAGTAAATTGAGGAATTTTAGTTGAGATTTGCTGAGTTTGAGGTGCCTCTAGGACATCCAAGTGGAGATGTTCAGAAGTCAGTTGGATTTATAGGCTCGAAATTCAGAGAAAGGTCTGGACTAGAAATCTGGACCTGAGAATCATTAGCAAATAGATGGTAGTAGGAGTGGGGTGAAGTCATTTCAGGAGAGGGGATAGAATGGGAAGAGAAACCGGTCCAGAACAAAACCCAAGGAACATTTAAGGGAAGGGCTGAGAAAGAAAGAAATTGCAAAGGGATCAAGGACAGGCCAGAGTCATAGCCCCAAGTCACAGGGAGGGAGTTCAAGAGGAGTGACGAACTGGGAAGCATCCTGGACTCAGCAAAGAAGTCTGCGGTGACCTTGTAGAGAGCAGTTTTAGTGGAACCAGGCACCAGATTGCAGTGCGTTGAGGAGTAAGTGGGAGGTGAGGGAGTGGAGACAGCTGGCGTGCACATTTTTTTCAAGATATTTGGCCAAGAATGGAGAGAGATACGGTGGTAACTTCAGAAGGAAGTAGAATTGAGTCTTTTTCTACGGTAACGGCTAATGTGCAAGTGGAAGAAAATAAAGGACATAATCAATAAAACCTACCGAGAGGAGTGGGAGACATCCACGGCACAGATGTTAGGACTGTGCTTAAGACAAGAGGGACCTACTTCTATTTCTGAACGGATGTAAGGAGGAAGTGATCGATTGGTTTGGAAGCTTGATATCGGGTGCTTCTCTCTGATGGATTTTGCTTCCTCTAGGAGGTTGGCAGCCAGGCAATGAGTAAGGAGTTTGTAGGATGAACCTTTTTCCTCAGCTAGTCAAAGTACAGGGTTTCCAGCAGGACGGAAGTAGTCACGGCACTAAGGCAAGAGCCTGGTGGGAAGCGGGTTGAGGCTGAAGCTTTAAAATCCGAGGGAAGAGAGGCTGACTGAGAGGAAGTGTGATGTTCCTCTGACCCTGAGGAAAGCTGTATTTGGGCCACCGAATGAGAGGTTATTTTCCCAGAACCTCGTGCTGGGGCTTTGATTTAGGCTCCCCCTTCCTCGTCTAGTCAGTCTCTCTTCCCCGGCTTGTGTGTCACGTCTAGGCCTCAAGCCTCCCAGTCCCCAACGAGGACCAGCTGGAAGCCATTTTGATTAAGCTCCACCACAGAAGGAGGACAATACAGCCCCGCCCAGAGCCAGGCGCGCCCCCGCGACGGCCCGGGTGCGCGTGTCCGCGCCTCTTCCCGCCGGCCTGGCGGGCGCCGGGCCCACGCTGGGGCGGTGTGGGGCGGGGGGTGGCGGTGGTTATGTAAGCGTTGCGCGCTCCCGCGAGGCGGCAACCAATGAGGAGCCCCGGCGGCTCGGGCTCGCGCACGCAGGATGGGGGGAGGGAGCGCACGACGTGCGCGCGCCCTCTCCCTCCTCCACCGCTGCCGCCTCCTTCTTCTGCCGCTCCTGGTGCTGCTTGTGTGCTCGTTCGGTGCGGACCTGGTACCTCTTTTGTGAAGCGGCAGCTGAGGAGACTCCGGCGCTCGCCATGGCCGACGAAAAGCCCAAGGTGAGCTCGGCGCCGTCCTCCGCGCCTCGCCGCGCGGCCGGGGTCACGGCGCGGGCCGGGGTCCGGCCCGAGCCCGCCGCGGGCTCCCCGCGCCTTCCCGGGCCCCCCACGGGGCGGCCGCGGCTCAGGCCCCGGCGCTCCGCGCCATTTTCTTCCCTCCCCTCTTCCTCCCTCCCGCGCGGGAGGAGGCCCCACCGCCCTCCCCCGCCCCCGGCCGCCTCGGAGTGCGCGCCGGGCGCGAGTTGGGCGGGCGAATCGCGGACACCCGCTGGCCCACCGGCCGCGAGCTGGGCTTCTTGGGCCCTGCTGGCCGGGCGCGCGTGACGAGGGGCGTTAGGGCGCGCGGTGTCCCCACCCTCGGCGGACCCCGCGCCGGGCCGCGGCGGGTGTTGCCGCCTTGGCGGTGGCGAGGAGTTCCCTCCTCCCCGGGCTTCCCCCCTCCGGGGTGGGGGCCGCGGGCATCTGGGGACCCCTGCCCCGGGTCGCACTGGCCGGTTGAGGGTTCGGGGCGAATCAATGGGCTGCTGATGGGTTGGAAGCCGGATGCCCGTCGGCCGTCGTGAGGGGCCGGGGTTGGGGGATTCCCGGGGAGTATTTCCCACATTTTTTGTCGGAATGGGCAGTGGCTTTTCCCTGGGTGCGAAATAACCCCTAACCTGCCGAGACCATGTGGTTTCGAGAAGTTGGAGGCAGATGTACGAGCAGAGAGACTTCGTAGGGCTTAACTTTTCAACGCGGGTTTTGAGGCTCCAGGAGGCTTTTCCCTGGAGGACTCGGGTACACACTTCTTCCTGGCACACGGGACTTTCTTTTGGTTTGTTTTGTGACACCCCCCCCTTTCCATTCTGAAGTGGTTTAGGGGCTACAGAATTCCTTGTACACTTGATTTTGATGAACTTCAGATTGGGTCAAAATCTACAAGGAATTGTGGAATAAATCTACAAGGAATAAAACTGTGCATTTGACTCATGACAACAAAGGGGAGGGGAGAATAAGCTCATAACTAAAAATAAACAAAAATGAAGCTGCTTATAGAGGCGAACAATAATAGTGGTTCTGAGTTATTACCGCTGCTTGGGAGAGAATCAAAGGATATTCCTCAATTAGGTGGTTTTTTGTGTTTTTTTTTTTTTAATGTAGCTTGAGATTTCTTACTAAGCTGAATTTGGTAACTTTTTAATGAGATTTGTAATGAGTTTTGAATTTCAAGCTCTAGATTTTTCTTGCATTCTGTACTCAAAGCATTTTGGAAAGAGAAAGGATGCTTATTTTTAATCTTTTTAGAGGAAAGACATTTTGAGTGTAATACAATATATGTCATTTAAAAAAACTCAGATTCAAGAAGGCATTGCAGTAAATTGAGGGAGATCCATCTTTAAAAACCAATTGTCGACACTGATAGTATTGGATGTAGGCTGCTTTTCTGTTTCTGTGACATCTATTTAATATTGTTGCTTCAGGGTTTCTTATCTTTCAGATTGATTTCAGCAGCTGCAAACAGCTGTATGCTCTGTTATAAGAATGAGAAACCTGTTGATTTCTGAAGCAACTTGGGCTGCTGCTGCTTTAAAAGGTGTTTGTCCTTCACATTTTCCAAATTCTACTTTTATTTTTCTTTCAACAGGAAGGAGTCAAGACTGAGAACAACGATCATATTAATTTGAAGGTGGCGGGGCAGGATGGTTCCGTGGTGCAGTTTAAGATTAAGAGGCACACACCACTTAGTAAACTAATGAAAGCCTATTGTGAACGACAGGTGAGGAACTGACTTGTATACTTCCACTGAATAAAACGTATTTTAAAAAGACAAACCTTTTTTTCTTGAGAATAGAAACCAGCATAATATATCAATAGATAATCTTTGGTAGAATGAATATGTACTTATATACTTGATATATCACAATTTTATCATACACTTGGTTTGTTGATTCTTCATAAAATCCCTTAGGGTGGTTAATATCACATATGATTCTAGTTCTATGCCAGAAATGCATCAAATTATTTTCACAACATGTGGTTTGTTCCCAAGGGGATGTAATTTTACTTTTATAAGAAAATAAGAACGAATTTGGTAAAATTTCTTGTCAGGCTCTTTTTTAACAATTAAAAATTTGTCTTGTGTCAAAACAATTTATTTCGGGTGTTTTAACCAATTTGGAAGTAAATGTGGGTTTAAGGACACTTTTCCTGAAGCATGTAAAACTGTAATATTTTCTTTTTACACTAATAGTAGAGGTCAAGAGATTTAACCTCCTGAGCCAAGCATACACATTCCTGTATTATAAGGATATTTGAATTTTACTCAGAAAATAGTAAATTTTTTACCTCAGAAGAGGAAGTAGAAATGAACAGATGCTGGGAGGTAAATGTAAACTTTAAGACAAAGAAGCTTCCTTTTGTGATGTTGAGTCTGTAACAATACAAAGGTAATTTTAAAGATGACTTTTGCAAGTATAACAGACACTCTGGTAGATCAGTTAATCCAACAGTAACCTGGCAGAAGTATTTTTCTTGTTCAACCCTGGATGTATAATATATAAAAATTTGGAAAATTATTTTATTAGACCAAAACAACTTGTCTACATTGCAAATTCACCTCCTAAAAAATAGGTTCAAAACAGAGTAAGCTTAAAACCTCTACAAGTTGGGAAGTTGAGTTTGAGTTGATACTTGGGCCTTCTCCATGAGACTGAAGGGCTTCTTAAACCAAAGATTTAAACTTCTTTTTGAGTTTGAAGCTTTATTTTATGCCTAGTTTATTTATAACATAATAAGAGTACTGTGGTTATAATTTTTTATCTTCAAAAACTTTTTCATAGTTCCTTACAAAGATATGCCCTTCAGTGTACTTTCATTTGAAGAATTCTGGTGAAATCCCCTAATAGTAAATATGTACTTATTAATTGTGCTAAAGAATTTTTGCACTGGTATCTACCATATTTGAATACTAGTACTCCTTCAGGTTCCAGGGGAATTTTAAAAGGTAATCATTTTGTAGAATGTTTATGTAGCAAAACCTTATACAACATAGAAATTCACGCTTAGATTTGGTGACTTTCAACAAAATTCTCTGCATATCCTAACTTTTCTCTAATTACTATTAAATTTTAGCTTTTAAATGGTCATATTTTTCAACACTGACTGAAAATTTTCGAACTTAGAGAAAAAAGTTTACATTGAATACCCATGAGTCTACTGCCTAGATTAACTGTTACCAATTTACTATATACATCTATTGATACTCTCTGTCCATCCTAAAATGGTCATATTTAAGACTTCCCATATTTCCTGTAGGGCCCCCAAAGGAGCTTTTTATCTTTTTTTTTTTTTTTTTTTTTTTTTAACCAGATGCCTATGTGCTGGGGCATTATACTGTGTGCCAGAAAAAGTAAAGCACATCCTGTGTATTCTAGATTATCCTTACAGGAAATTGTCTTATAAGATCTAGTTAGTGGGTCAATCAAGAATTTTTTAGTTTTCCTGCTATGTTAAAGTAAGTCTACTATATTACCCAGTGTGAATAAAGTTTTCCTGTATTTTTTTCAGTTATTAGGCATAAGATTGGGATTATATTTGACTAAACTTGTTGGGTCCACTCTTAACTTGCACTAGAGGAAAAAGAACGTTGGTAATCCATAAAAAATAGAATTCCACTGCATATCTGTTGGAATGCAAATGTGAAAATATTATCCAGGAAGAATTTGGAAAGATGTTTATTCCCATTTTCCTCTTAAATTGGGGATAACCTCAGAGTTTTGAGTGAAACAAGATCCCTGTTTACTTTTCAAGTGGTTTCTCTGGTTCTGAGGAAGAGGGAGTTGAAGTATCATCTAATTGGGCTGATTCCCTGCTTTCTAAGTGTAGTTACAGGTTATTAAAAACTAAAATATTTATCTGATCTGATTTGCATAGCTAAAGTTTTTTTGGCAGGTGAGACTTCTTGACCAAAGATTTCCTATCAAGATAATTGAATGCTCATATTTACTTTCTAATGAACTCATTTGGTATTGGATCTCTGGAGGAGTTCCAGTGAATGCCTAATAGGCATCTAAAACTAAACATGCAAAGCAGGACTCTTGATTCTACTAGAAATCTTTCTCTGTTGTCCCCACTCAGTAAATAGCACCATTCTGCATCTAGTTGTCAAAACCTTAGGGTCCTCCTTGATGATGCATCATAACAAATAAAATCCATCAGCGAATTCTGTTCTCTATCTAAACTTGGTCCAGCACAGTAGCCACAAGCCACGTGTGAGTGTTTACCACTTGAAGTGTGGCTAGTCCAAATTGAGATGTGCTGTAAAGTGTAAAATGAATGGCAGATTTTGAAAACTTGGTTGAAAAAAGTTAAGTATCTCAATTTTTTAAATGTTGATTATATGTTGAAATGGTAGTATTTTTAAATATGTTGAATTAAAACTTTTATCAGACTTTTACCTTATTTTTAACTTTTTAATGTGGCAACTAGAAAACTACCATATGTGGCTGACATATTTCCATTGCATAGTGCTGAGCCTGCAACCATTTTTATTCTATTCCTGATTAACTACTACCTCAGGGACTTCTCTGATTAATTCAAAGTGCCCCTGTTGCCATCACTGAGTCCTCTCACTCTTTTTTGTTTGTTTTGATTGGTTGTTTTGCATTGATTATTGTCTGTATTTATCTCTCTGCATTAAAGTGTAAGCTTCATGAGCATAGGGCTGTTTTATTATATGACTATTTTTCTAGAGCCTAGACCAGTGCTCAGCATATAGAATGTGTTCAAATGCTTGTAAAAGAATAGAGAACATTCAAACCTAGTATTTCTGTAGGTTGGTTTCTAAGTAAGTTTTTCATTCACATGTAGAGTTAGACTTTGCCCACTTTATATCAGCCACATATCCTTCAGGCAACTGATTGAGAGCATACTATTCCATTCTAGTGTAAATCTACCCCAACATTGTTTACCAGATTGTCAAGTGGTTTCAGAGAGCACAGAATAATTGGTCTAGTCCAGTTCGTTTTTGTGAAATGAAGAAATGGGGTCCCGAAGAGAGAACCTCACACATCTCTTCTGGAGCACAACTCTAAAGCTCAGGGATGAGATTTATACAGAAGAGGAGACCAAATACTGGTTTAATGCAAATTCATTGTTTGAATTTACATGGTTTATAGAATCTTAAAGGCAAGTTTCCTGAATTTTGGACTTTTGATCTCTAGCAAAATAAAAGAGCTTTTATTGATAAGGAAAAGCATAAAAACAGGTGGCAATAAAGGAATACAATTTGCTTGTGTTCTACTGGCCCTGCCTTCCCTTCGCCCTTATTTTGAATGGCCACGCCATTGGATGTAGCGAAGGAAGAACCCAGCATATAGAAGATGCTAAGAGTTTTGTTGAAGCAGAGTCTCCAATGGAGTGTTTGTAAGTAGATAATACTTAGTATTAATGGCTTGGCATTGAATTCTTGGTTACTTTGTGTAATTGCAAACTAAATTTGAAAGTCATGAGGAATGACTTAGGTTATGGCTGTCACCTACCTGGTGGGGGATTGCTTGTATTCCTTAAGACAAGGGCTAGTCTGGAAGTGGTATGTGTCAAAGACCAGAGTGTTGTGTTGTGTTTTGTTTAATATTTATTTATTTACCTATGTATCTATCTATCTGCACCGGGTCTTAGTTGCGGCATGTGGGATTTTTGTTGCAGCGTGTGGGATCTTTTTAGTTATGGCATGCGAGATCTTTAGTTGCAGCATGTGGGATCTAGTTCCCAGACCAGGGATCGAACCTGGGTCCCCAGCATTGGGAGCGTTGGAGTCTTAACCACTGGATTAGGCAAGTCTCAAAGACTAGAATTTTAAAGGAAAGCAGTATGATTTTCACGTGACAGGTAGTTTTAAAGACCAATTCAGTGAATCCTTGTTAAATAAGGGAATACAGTTGTTAAACAAGAGTTAATTGAACACTTTATTTCAATATTTTTAGTCCTAGGAACTCAGTTTAATTTTCTCTTAAATATCAATTAAAACGGAGTTTTTATAACAAGAATTATAGTTTGTAATTTGAGCATGATACAGGAATGGCTTTGTGTAAGATGCTTCCAAGAAAGGTATTTTTCAAGTTAAAATATTCACAGCATACCTCCAAAGAAATCTTGTCCTCATTTGGTTGCAGTTACCAGCAACTTTACTATTTTGCTCTTTTCCCCTTCTCCCCACCCCCATGTCAGGTAGGTGATTCTTAATAATGGAGGCCCCTTTGCAGAAAGGGGCATATTAAGCTCATTTATCTCCTTAAATGCACATAAAAATTTCTTGACAGTCCCTTTTGTAATAAAGCTTCTCCTCAACTTAGCTTTAGGTTTATTTTCAAATAAAAACAGAAAATGAAGCATATTTAGATACTGCTTTTCATCCATTTTATTCCATCAGTATTTAGCACCTACCATGTGCAAGATATACAGTATGTAACTAAGTCTAGATTTCTATCCCTACTGGAGCTTATTTTCTAGTACAAGGTTGACTAATAATTGCAGGCTTAGGTAAGTACTAAGGAGAAAAAAGCAGGTGCTTCTTTAGAGCTGTTCCAGGATTTTCTTGGATGTGGATTGTGGTCTTATAGATGGTTTTAGGGACCAGTTATTGCCTTGTGTTTTGTTGTAAAGGTACTCACTGCCCAACGATAAGAACTTGAATATGCCTGTGGTGTTCCTAGTATTGTGCTGGGCTGGGGCTTAGGTTACTCTTACATAGTGGTAGGAATTGTTTGGATAGACAAGGGAAGGTAGCTTTTAGGCAAAGTTTTATTTTAATCGTTACACCTTTTAGGTGACTTCAGTTTTCATATTATTAATGGGTTTTGTTATGTGTTTGTTTTTGGAGCGCTTTTTAATGTGCGTTGAGGAATGTTGACATGTGCATCTGTTGCTTCAAATTTCCTTTCAGTATCTAACTCATTTAAATGCACTGTTTGACTCAAGGTATGATCTGTTCAAGCTTGAAGTAGCTATGGTCTCAAAAGTAGCTATGGCTCTCAAAAACAGCCTTTTTTTTTTTCAGTCCTTTTTAAGAAAAATTATTTTTCCAATGAAAATCAAACATAGTGTAGTTTAAAGAAAGTGAAAATCACACCAAATCATTTAACCAATATAGAAATGTTAACATATTGATGATCATTTATTTAGGTCTCTCTTTTAAATATATTCATGGCCAAATATGCATGTAGTTTTAGTTCTTACTGTTTCTTTGCATTCTTATTGCTTTTAAACTCTTTGTCCAGGGTTTGTCAATGAGGCAGATCAGATTCCGATTTGACGGGCAGCCAATCAATGAAACAGACACACCTGCACAGGTAAAAATGTCTTTGTGCTAACTAGAAAAAACAATGTTTTTTTATAATTTTCTCAACAGCTTTGTTTATTAATTTGTGAACTTCTAGTCATTGGAATATAGTTCTTTTTTTTTTTTTTTTTTTTTCTGTATGCGGGCCTCTCACTGTTGTGGCCTCTCCCGTTGCGGAGCACAGGCTCCGGACGCGCAGGCTCAGCGGCCATGGCTCACGGGCCCAGCCGCTCCGCGGCATGTGGGATCTTCCCAGACCGGGGCACGAACCCGCGTCCCCTGCATCGGCAGGCGGACTCTCAACCACTGCGCCACCAGGGAAGCCCTGTAGTTCTTTACCAGAGTTCAAAGCTGTGTAAAATATGGCCAAAAGGAAATACAAAGAAAAAATAGATTCAGGAAGTGCCATTGGTTTTTAAATATTCAGTTATCACTTAGTAAAACTAGTAGGTCATTTTACTTTAATCCATATTTTTCTTCTTGCCAGCATTATTTGGAAAAAAATAAATAAAATTCCTGTTTGTTACTTCAGAATGTTGTTTTCCTTTTGTTTTCATTGCTGCAGCTCTAAATCATACCCAGGGTTCCCCATAAGCGATTGGTTGGCTGTTTATCCTAACCATTTTAGCCTCTCATGAATTCTCTTGTACCTATACTTCTGAACTGAAGAGAATCTAGTGGCTCTAACTGCAAGTCTCTTGATAGCTTATGTTTCACAGGGCTGTTGATTATTATTTCACAGGGCTGTTGATTATTATTTGGTGGCTTTCCAAACCCTTACTACAAAAGGTGTTATCTGATCCCTTAATCTCTTTACTTATTACTTCAGTTGTTCTGTCACTTTGTAGGGGATCGGCTGGGCTATCTTCTTTAGCAGAAACTTTTTGTTTCTTTTTACCTTCTGAAATTCCATTTAAGACATTCTGTTTTGGGGGAAAAAACTTTGATAGCAGAAATTTTAAATTGGAGCCCTTGTCCTTTTGAATTTGTTTTATCACCCCATAAAAACTAGAAAGTGATAAATATGGTATGAGTGAAGCAGAAAATCCAGATTGTGGTTTTGTTGATAATCTTCAAAAACTTGAAATATCTATGAGTTATACTTGAGGGAAGAATATTTTGAAGAAATTTCTGTTGCTGAGTCTCTAAGAAGCAATTATAGTATGTAGCCACAAGGAGGAGCTGAATTCTCTTGATGAATGAGAGAGAGAGAAAGCTCTCTTGTATCCTTTGAAGGCATTTAAAGTTTCACTATAAAATTGAAAAACATTCCAGTAGTTTCATTTCAATGGATAGGCTGAAGACCAGTTTTGATGGATTTAAAAGAATAAAAAGAACCCATTATGCTAAACTCTGATGGTAATGTATTTTCTGTCTTTTGAAGCCCTCACCCACCACCAAAAAAAAGTTCTGGGACTTGTCTATTATGTTAGCTGCAAATAATTAAACCTGAGGAGGATTTGTTCAGTACTGCATTTATAAAATCTTCAAATTGAATTTGGAATTGACCTCATTTTAGTATTTGGAATTGAATTTATTTTAGAGTGAAATTGATTCATTTTAGAATTGTTCTTCCAGTACTTATTAAATAGCAGAATTGTATAAATTAGAACATCTGCTTAGCAGCCAATTTTAATAGCAGTATAATTGTTATATACTCATTCTCTTAAGTACTTCACTTTCTTTGACTCATTTAGTTCTCATAACTGAATATTCCATTTTACAAATAGAGAATTGAGACTTAGTCATTAATATTTTAATGCTTTAGTTCTACTTTTACTGTATTTGAACTTCATTAGAAACGTTCCCTTTCTTGTCTTTAGATGCCCAAGGTTGTTGTTTTATCTTCAAAATTACCAGTTTTTAGAAAATTTTTCTTGGGTAATTATCAGCATTATAAACTGTTCCAAAGCTTGTTTACCTTACCGTGTTGCCATATGTACCAAGACCTTCCTGCTATCAACATGGTTTTATGTATAATGTGTGGGTAGTAAACTTTGCAAACTTAATAGCATTTTGAATTTTGATTTTTTTTTTTAACAAGTCTGTTTTTGCTCATGCTCCTCTTCTTTTTTTTTTTTTTTAACATCGTTATTGGAGTATAATTGCTTTACAATGGTGTGTTAGTTTCTGCTTTATAACAAAGGGAATCAGTTATACATATACATATATTCCCATATCTCTTCCCTCTTGCGTCTCCCTCCCTCCCACCCTCCCTATCCCACCTCTATGCTCCTCTTCTTACTACATAGTGGTAACCACTGTTTTTTGCATAGGCAAAGATATAGCCATATTATACACATACACACAAACTTAAAAATATATATACAAATATAATACTATAAGCTGTTTGCTGCCTAGTTTTAAAATTTTTTTAGCCTAATACCGTATCTAAGGGATATTTCCATTTCTGCATGTGTAAATCTACTTATTCTTTAATAATAGGTACATGGTATTTCATGTATGCATGTACTGTATTTTTGGGGGTTTTGATATTTTGGTTATTTTCAGTTTTTTGCTCGTCTAAACAGCATTGCAGTGAGAGCCTTTATACACATCAGTTTTATTTTCTATAATTAAAGGTGAGATGATTTAACTTATGGACATACTCAGCTTTTTAACTTAAAAACTCACTTTTCTGTAATCTTCATAAAAAAGACCAAGTGAAAAATTATTTAAACCTAAGGCTTACGCTACTTTCAGCTGTGGGACATCTAAAATAATGAACACTGGAACTGGGTGGAACTCGTGCAGATTTTCAGGCTATTTAAGTCTGATAGTTATAAATTTTAAGAGCTAAATAACCAATGGCCGATTGTTTTTTTTCTCATTTATGCTAGTTGGAAATGGAGGATGAAGATACAATTGATGTGTTCCAGCAGCAGACAGGAGGTGTCTACTAAAAAGGGAACCTGCTACTTTACTCCAGAATTCTGTTCCTCCAGACCAAGAAGACATTCTCAATTAGAAAACTGCAATTTGGTTCCACCACATCCTGACTACTACAGTATAGTTTCTCTATTCTTTCATTTTCCCCTTCCCCATTCCTTTATTGTACATAAAGTAACTGGTGTATGTGCACAAGCATATTGCATTTTTTTTTTTTAACTAAATGGCCAACGGTATGTTTTGATCGACATCAAATGGAGATGGAATGGGGAAAAATACTGGTTCTGTGAAGATACCCCCTTTTCTCCATTAGTGGCATGCTCATCAGCTCTTATCTTTATATTCCAGTAAGTTATTTTGCTCTCACTGTTTAACAAAAAAAGAACAACATAAAAATTCTTGCATACCTTGTTCGATTGGAGAATTTTAATGTTTTTCATTTATCATTGTAAAACCAAGGACAATTTTATAACTTTTTTGTACGTAGCTGTTACATGTAGGGCAATCTGTCTTTAAGTAGGGATAAATTACTCTAAAAGAAATGAATCCTAGATAGTTTTCCCTTCAAGTCAAGCGTCTTGTTGTTTAAATAAACTTCTTGTTTAAAATGAGCTGTTTTCTTTATTCTGAGGAATATTAAATAGAAAGTTGAAGCTTAGAGAAAAACATGACCTGAATAGGCCTACTAGAAGTTACATTTCAAGGAAGAAATAAAGCTACTTTGCATTTCTGACAGACTAATGCAAAACAGGGAATAACAAAGTTATATAAATGACTAGCAAGGAATGTCCTGAGGCAGAGTGGGTGAGTACATGCAGCTAAGAAAAAGTTCTAATTTTGCTGACTCTGCTGATAAATCACTTGACCATTCTAGTCCTCGTTTTGTCTGATGGTAAATACTCCCTAACCTAAAACAGTTTTTGTTCCTTATTTGAGGATGTTGAGGGACAGAAAATATTTACCTACGTATACCCATTCTTACAGCCTTAAATATGCAGATCAGCACAGTTTTTAAATTCAGTTGTATGGGGAAAGATAACAACTACAGAACCAATAAACAGAATATTGGAGCTGGAAAGATATGTAAAGATTAACTAGTTCTAACCCCTGTTTTAAAAATGACAAGGCTGAGGTCTAGAGCGTTATTCGTCACATAGTTAGATGGCTATGAAACTGGAACTTAGAGGTTAGGTTTTCTGATGCCTGTTAATTGAATTTTCCAATAATGGTTTTCAAGAGACTGAATTCCCACCCTTACTGCCTAACAATGTGGCCTTTTTGGATCAAGTCCCCATGAACTATCATGCCTTGTCATTCACTGAATTCACTCTACCTCTGTTGCAATATAGTCTTTTTTACATTCCCCATTTCTATAGTGAATAAGCTTCCCCAGAGACAGCAGGAATTACGTAGGTTTTTGGCTCTGTGTATATGTGAGTTAATCTTGAATCAACTGAAGTTTTATTTTCCTATATGTGTAGTGCTGCCAACCTATTTTTACAATTTATATTGTGAAATAGTGTGAGAAGCCTGCCCCCAAGAATTCTTAGATATCGGGTAAGTACATTTCTCTTGCTCTAGGTACTATTAAGTACTGGAATTTTGTTGTCCCCAAAATTAAAGTTAGGATTGAAATTCAAGCCAGAGAACTTTATTAAGGAAGGATTCTTCAACTGGGTTCTTGTTTAACCAGAGGGAACTAATGTCATGTCTGAGCTTTCGCCATGTTGGGGGAACTTTTAAATTCTTTCATACTAGAAAAACTTTCAGTAGAATTTTAAAAGCCATAGGGAAATGTGTGGAAAAGGCACTGTTTCATAATATAGTATGTTGTAGCTTATTGATGTTTGGGTCAGTGTATAATTAAGATTTACCTTATTCTTAAGTGAACTTTTGATTGTTGCCCTTGCCTATTTCACATAAATTACCACCAAAAAGGCAAATATTTTATGGGAAAGCTTACAGAGAACTTTTTAAAAAACCCTTTGAAAATAAGCGGATGGTTGAAAATGCTTGAAAGTAATTGTAGCATTTTAATTTTTTTGGCTTGAGAGGGGAGGTTCAAATGATGGGAGTTACACTGCTCTTTTGGTTAACTGTTAGGACAATTTGGCTAAACTCTTTTAAGTTTGTGCTTACATATCCGACATGTTTGTATCTTAAAAGTAGCAAATAGTACCTAAGTGAGCCCAATCTGTATAGGGAGATAAATTTTATTCTCAAGCACCTCTCATATTCATCCAAGCTAAGAGAGGCCAAAACAAAAGGTATTAGCAGCTTCCCAGAAATAGGAGAGTCAGGTTATTTGGCTCATTGTTTTCCTTGTTTATGTTCTCATAGAAATTAATTGGATGATCAGATTACATTCTGTCTAAAGGGGATGATGTTGAATGGAACAGGGGAAGAAGTAAACATAGTTTGAGGAGAAATTGGAGACTTGAGTCAAAGTGTGTAATTATGTAGGAAATTGATACCAGGAGGTCAGTAAGATAATGGAATCCCAGGATTTGAGGGCAGCCTGTTGGAAAGTTTTTTCCAAGGTCTCTCTGGGGGCCATAGGGTATTGGAGAGGGCCAGCTGTGCCACTGAGGGTTATTTTTGAGTTAGGGTGCTGCTGCTTTTGAGTATGACTAATAGTGATTCTGGATCATGGTTTTGCATTAGAATCCCCCTAGTGAGCTTTTAAAAAATAGCAGTGCCTGGGCCCTACCCCCAGAAATGTATTTTCAGAGCAATATTGAATTGAGAAGCAGCTCTGCGAGGCATTCTCACAACTCTTTAAGAGTTAAGTACGTTATGGTGAAGATTAAATGAGATAATATGTGTTCCAACTACCACATACTGAACTCTTTAAATTAATTTTAAATAAAACTTATTTTCAGCGTGAAGTAAGGGCTCTGCTGTAGGATGCTGAGGCTTCAACTGAATACCATAATCCCTACCAATTGGCCTGCATTTTCTATTCATTTTAAAAACGGAATACAACCTTCGTCTCATTAGGTTTTTTTAAACTTTTTGGTTTGTTTTTAATTTTTTTTTGGCCACACTGCACAGCATGTGGGATCTTAGTTCCCTGACCAAGGGTCAAACCCATGCCCCTTGCATTAGAAGTGCAGAGTCTTAACCACTGGACCACCAGGGAAGTCCCTCATTAGGTTTTTATTCATTAATTAAATTTATTTTTGGCTGCGTTGGGTCTTCGTTGCGGCACGTGGGCTTTCTCTAGTTGCGCCGAGCGGGGGCTACTCTTTGTGGTGGTGTGCGGGCTTATTGCGGCGGCTTCTCTTGTTGTGGAGCACGGGCTCTAGGCGCACGGGCTTCGGTAGTTGTAGCACGCGGGCTTCAGTGGTTGTGGCTTGCAGGCTCAGTAGTTGTGGCGCACGGGCTTAGTTGCTCCGTGGCATGTGGGATCTTCCCGGACCAGGGCTTGAACCCATGTCCTCTACATTGGCAGGTGGTTTCTTAACCACTGAGCCTCCAGGGAAGTCCCTAGGTTTTTAAATAAATGCTTAATACTAAGTTGTGCTCTAACGAATTTTTTAAAGGAAAAACAAAAAGGAAAGGTCTTTTTTCCTTTTTAAGGAAAAACAATCCTCAGGATTTTAATGATTCTCCAATACTTTAAGAAGCAAAGGACCCATCCACAGGATGCTTCAACATTTTGATTATCTAGGTGGTGATCTGAGGGTTAGTCCTGGATGTAGTAAGAAATATATGTGTTTTATAATGAGACTTTGGGGCTTCCCTGGTGGCGCAGCGGTTGGGAGTCCGCCTACCGATGCAGGGGACGCGGGTTCGTGCCCCGATCCGGGAGGATCCCACGTGCCGCAGAGCGGCTGGGCCCCGTGAGCCATGGCCGCTGAGCCTGCGTGTCCGGAGCCTGTGCTCCGCGGCGGGAGAGGCCACGGCAGTGAGAGGCCCGCGTACCGCCAGGAAAAATCCCCAAAAAAACCATATAATGAGACTTTGTTGTGTGTAGTGGTTAACTAAGAAAAGAGTGCCTCACAGTGGAAAACAGGTTAGGAATTTAATCTATTATTTGGAATGTGGAGTGTTATTTCCCTGTAAGCAGTGACATGTGACTGTGTATGAGATCATTTTAGGATTTCCTACACCCTTAGGGCCTTCGTGAAACAGTTTAGAGTCCAAGAACTTTCATGTAATATTTGTTTTCTTTGCACTTGATACTATAAGACGGATTACGTGGCTAATTTTGCAACAAGTTACAGAATTTGGAATACCAAGAATTTTCCCATTCTTTTCTGGGCATACCCTTTTAAGTTATTTGATGTTTGTAATTTTAAAGATCTTTTTTTTTTTTAAAAATTATTTATTTGAGGTCTTAGTTGCAGCACACACAGGATCTTCATTGCGGCGTGCAGGCTCTTTTTTTTAGTTGTGGCATGCGGACTCCTTAGTTGCGGCATGCATGTGGGATCTAGTTCCCCCACCAGGGATTGAACCCTGGCCCCCTGCATTGGGAGCGCAGAGTGTTACCCACTGGACCACCAGGGAAGTCCCGATGTTTGTAATTTTAGTAACTGTTTTTGCAAAAGGGGCTAAATTCATCTTAGGAGAACAGGACAGATTTGTTAGACTTTTTTTTTTAACTTGTTTATTAGAGAAATAGCTTGGAATTGAAGAAAGAAGACAAATTTAAATCACATAATCTCATTCAGCTCTTAGTCTGAGAGGAGGAGGAAATAATGGGGAAATATGAATCATGCTCTCCCTCTCTGCAGTTCAGAGTGACTAGAGGGGCATATCAGACCATAGTACAGAGTATGTGCCATTTTGTTTATCTTAACTTTGGGTAAAGAGAAGGCAAGAATATGACAGAACCATTTTCCATATTTGAGACATCTAGGTTGGTTCATTTGTCTTATTTAATGGCAAATGAATTTTTAGAGAAAATGAACTCCTTGGGTTGTTTTTCTCTTGGTGGCATTGATCTGCCTTTTTTTCTTTTGTGGTGAGGATGCAGCTAAGAAAAGAATGGACAGATGCATACTAAATTTGGCTCTAGGAGTGATGGATGCAGAATGTATGTGTGAGTGATGT
This sequence comes from Monodon monoceros, assembly GCF_005190385.1. NCBI lineage: Eukaryota > Metazoa > Chordata > Mammalia > Artiodactyla > Monodontidae > Monodon > Monodon monoceros. The sequence continues at coordinate 30,568,689 of NW_021703786.1, forward strand.
ACTTACGGGGCACCCTGCAATACTGGGGTTGAGAAGTGAAACTTGTTAGAAATACTTGGGCCGTTCATTAATTAAGTCACTTATCCAAGTTCAGAAGCACATGACCAGTATTTTCTTTTAATAATAAGGAATAGAAAACATTAAGAGTCTGTATTAAACTGTGGTTGAACATAAGTAACTGCTATACATGTAGGTCAAAAATAGTCAAATATCTGCCATGTGATATGGGTCAACCTAATATGTGTGTATTGGATCACAGCGGAAGACACTGTTCTAAGAGGTTGGTTCAAACCTGACTGCAGACTCTAGGTAGAGTAAATTCCAATAAGGATGCCATGTAGATTGCCCATTTCCTCTGGCATTTTGGAATAAATAGGGGCAGGTTGAAATTATGGGGGACTCGGAACACTTTGCCTAGCAGTGGAAAGCTGGTAACATTCAAGACAAACACATGCTTGAGAATGAAGAGATGATATGTTAGTGCACTTTTTTGTGTTTGGTTAAAATTTATTTATTGTCCTTAGGCACAAATCGTGAAGAACAACTAGCAGATTGTTCTATTTTAAGTTATACATTGAATTCTTGAATAAAACTGTCCACGTGCTCAGCAACAAATGTAAAAACCAACAGGATTCCTGTCTATATTAAAGCAAAAATTATTAGGGCCTTCATCATTTTCTGACATCTTTTAAATAACGACTTTTTTGCCACCTGCTTCAGAACAATAGATTGTGTTCTAAGGAAATTCTGAGAATATTGGGTTTGCAAAAACCTGTTGGGGGACTTCCCTGGTGGCATAGTGGTTAAGAATCCGCCTGCCAATGCAGGGGACATGGGTTCGATCCCTGCCTGGTCTGGGTAGATCCCACATGCCGAGGAGCTACTGAGCCCACGCACCACAACTGCTGAAGCCCGCACGCTCTAGGGCCCATGTGCCGCAGCTGCTGAGCCCTCATGCTGCAACTACTGAAGCCTGTGCCCTTAGAGCCCACGCTCCGCAACAAGAGAAGCCACTGCAATGGGAAGCCCACGCACCACTACGAAGAGTAATCCCCACTGGCCGCAACTAGAGAAAGCCCTGCTCAGCAACAAAGACCCAACGCAGCCAAAAAAACCCAATAACCTATTGGACTTCTCCGGTGGTCCAGTGGTTAAGACTCTGTGCTTCCACTGCAGGGGCCACAGGTTCGATCCCTGGTTGGGGGAGTTCCCCCCACCCCACCCCCCAAAAAAAAAACCTATTGGGAATGGCGATTACTACTAGGCTTTCTGAATTGAATTACAAATAGAATAGTACTTTGGATGTAGTAGGGAGGTGGCAGCATGGGACTGAGGGAAGTTAAAGAGCACTTAACTGCTTAAAGACAAAGTTAAGGAAGTGGAAGCAACTGCTCATTCTCTTCCTGTTAACTATATTTAAAAAGCAGGTGAAAAGGGACATGCATATAGGGCAGTGGTTTTAAAATTTCACGGAACCCTGAGGTTGTGCAAAAAGAGGAGGACTGAGTGGAGAGTGGCAAAGGACAGGAGGAAGCAGAGCGGGCCAGGATTCAATCACAGCTGCTCTGTTCATCTATTTTATATATTTGGATTCTGCTTTATAAAAGTTTAAAAAACACTGCTGTGGACTTCCCTGGTGGTGCAGTGGTTAGGAATCTGCCTGCCAATGCAGGGGACACGGGTTCGAGCCCTGGTCTGGGAAGATCCCACATGCCATGGAGCAACTAAGCCTGTGCACCACAACTACTGAGCCTGCATGCCACAACTGCTGAAGCCTGCGCACCTAGAGCCCATGCTCCACAACAAGAGAAGCCACTGCAAGGAGAAGCCCGTGCACTGCGTCGAAGAGTAGCCCCGCTCTCCACAAAACCCGTGAGCAGCAGCGAAGACCGAACACAGCCAAAAATAAATACATAAAACCACTGCTGTAGGTCATGAAATAGCTGTTAGACTGTTCCTTGTTATAAGATTTCATCTGTCTTTCTGTTTCTTTAGATTTTTAGGTTAACCTGGGAATTTGAAGCAAATTACTTATTGATACAGACCCTAGTGTGTATTTTAAAAATCATAATGATGGGCCTTCATGATTTTATAATCAGATGTTCACATTGCCCCATCCTTTTGCATCTTTTGATCCTGATCTGTGTTGATCTTTTGGGAAAAATATAATTTTATTAATATCCCATTTTCAACTTAGTTGGTCTTCTGGAGCAAAGGTTATAGCAGAGCTACATATCTTTTACCCCAAATCTCCATGTTGCAGCAGAAAGTGGAGTACAGTGATTTGGTCAAAACTATTAAGTACACGAACAAGTAAATAGAGCTAGTTATTCTGGAAATTTCTGGCAGTATTTACAAAGAATGTTCCAAACAGGCCTGCCTAAGATGGCCTTAATCAGATGTCTGTTTTATATAAATTTACTGCTCTTCATAAATCAGATTAAATTAAAAAGCGTACTGGAACTGATTCCTTACCTTTGAAGCAAAGGTTCTCAGCCCAAGCTATATGTGAGAATTGGCTGTTTAACTTCTTACAGACATCCATGACTGGACCCTATATGCAGAAATTCCAGTTCAGTAGATCTCTGGAGCCTTGCATTCATATGTACTTCTTAGAAGCTCATAGGTTAAAAAAAAAAAAAGCTCATAGATTATTCTGGTGTGCAGCCAGGTGGGGTACCTCTAATAGAAAGCTTTCAAAAAAAAAAAGCCTTCATTTAAAGAGTAAAACATTCTTGCAATTATCTCGTTCCCAAGCTAGCAGAATAGGTGCTGTTAGCCCCATTTTACAGATGAAGAAACTGGGCTCAAGGATATAAATGACCTACAAGTGTCTTAAATTGGGAGAGAGCAGAACCAGAACCTAGGCTTTTTGGTTTCCAGAGGAAATAAGGCAAGTCAGTACAAACTCAAAAGTTTAGGCCAAAATGGACCCTAAGAGTCAAGTCTAAACCCCTCATTTAACTTAACAAAAAACAATAGCAGATTGTTAAAAAAAAAAAGTATGTGGCTACTTTCCAAGTAAGTCTGATAATAAAAATATCTATCACTTTGGTGACTTATGTCAGGACAGGTATTTTACATCCATTACCTCATCCAGTCCTCACAGCTCCATGGAGTCCTTATTTTACAAATGAAACTAGTCCTCAGAAAAAGGCAGGAGTCAAGATTCAAACCTGGATTTCTCCTTTGAGACCCTGAGCTAGTAGCCACCATATTCCACTACCTCCTAATTATATGACTTTTCAGGAGGAGATGCATACTCACTAGCTAGGTTCGCCTGAAGAGTTTTTTGTTTTTGTTTTTGTTTTAAGGTTCTGGAAATTTAAGCTCAGCCTTTAGGAAAGGGAAGATTTTAATCCAAACAAGTAGTGTGCTTCATGCTTCTGTGGTAAGCACATAAAGACATGATCCAGGTCTTCTAGAAGAGAAGAGCTTGTCTCTGGCTTTTCCTGAAAGCCCAGGAGAGTGGTTGACCAACACAAACTGCTTGGAAGGAGGAGGCCACACAAAGAGGAGTGTAGTTCACTTGTTATGGAAATACTGAAAAAGAGATCTGCCTTGAGGAAACAGCATGACAGGGAAGGCCTTCCCTCCTGTTTGCCCAAGACTTTGCTAGTACAGTCTTCTAAACAGTCATTCCTGAGCCCTCCAAGTGTGTCTGCATTTGTTGCAGGGATAGATTTACCCAGACAGGTGGAAGAGTCATGACTTAATGGTTATAAACAGCTGCAGAGGCCTGGGCTACTCCCATGGTCTTAGTAGCAAGGGATGTGGCCATTCCCCGAGGCCGGGCATTAACCAGCCTTGAGAACAGGCCCTCAAATCGGAACGACTGTAATTTTGGTCCAGTGCACGCACCACACGTTACAGCTGAGTAGTAACATTAAAAGGTAAAGGATTTCCAGTCCTTTTAGAAGGGATCACCTTTGTGTGCTTTCTGTTGCTGATTCATAGTGCTCCTGCTTTGGGACCGTCAGGTTTCCAAACAGGACACATAGGAGATATTCAATAAACGTCAATTTGTAGCAGTAATTTTCATCCCTTGAGGAGCATGCCCTTGCTACCCTCCATGAGTAAGGCAAATAAATGAATGGTAAAGATAAACGTGCCCTCGGCTTGCGGATTCCAACTCGCCCAGAGCGAGCTTTTCCTTCTATCAAGGTAACTTTTTTAAGTGACAGCGAGCACAACTTGTACCGAGCGCGGGGCAGGTTTGTCCTTTGTCCAATCATCTCCGAGATTTGAGGGTGGGGGAGGGGAAACTTCCCTAGACCTTCCCTGACCAGGAAGAGGGTGGGTTTAGGCTGAGCAGGGGCCGCCTCAGCCCGTCGTGAAGCCGCAGGATGCTTGGCACTCCAGGAAGCCAATAGGAGTGAAGAGGCCCGTTTGAATTGGCCAATGCCGCCGGGGCGGGGGCGGGGTTTGTGAGCCCTATAAAGGCCGCGGTCCGGTTGGCAAACAGCGGTGGAGGCTCTTGCAGCGGTCGCCGGTTCTGGGCTGTGGGGGTACTCTACGCTCCTCAGACCTGACCCTTTCAGCTCTCCGCTCCCGCGCCAGCCTACCTCGCTCCTCGGCGCCATGACCACCACCACCACCTTCAAGGGCGTCGACCCCAACAGCAGGAATAGCTCCCGGTGAGGCTCGGGGGCTCGGGGGCGGGAGGGCCGCTGCCCAGGGGGCCAGGCGGGTCTGGTGGCAGGTCGTCGGCGGTAACGTGCCCGGGGCGCTGCTCTCGCGCTCGGCCGGGCGGTGGGGCTCGGCCACCGGCTCCCCCTTTGTGCCGCCGGCTAACCTGACGCGCCGGCCCCGCCCGATTCCTGCTCCTCTTCCATTCATTCCTTCCCTGGAGCTAGGGGCTGGGGAGGGCCGTGGCCGCTCGCGCTCGCACGATGTGCCGGGATGTACCGAGAGGGTTCGTTTTCTCCCTTTTGTGGCGTGGCTGGCTCGGCCCCAGGGCGGTGGTCTTGGGCCCCGGGTGCCCGGGCAGCCCGCGGGGCACCTTGATCCGGCCCTATTGTCCCACCCCCGCCCACGCGCTCGTGCCTCTGGCCCGGGGCAGGTGGTGGCCCCGCGCCCGGCGTGGCGGTCAGATCCTGCAGCCGCAGCGATCGGTCCGGCGGGCTCCTACCCACTCGGGTCCGCCCGGCAGGTGGCATTTTTGTTCGGGCGGGGCTGGTCGTCGCGACCCTCACCCCCGTTCAGGACCCAGCCGTCAGCCCTCCGCGAAGTGCCTCCCCCTCTGCTAACAAAGGAAAGACCCCTGCTCCTTCCCCTCCCGCGCCCACCTCCGAACGGGAGGGGGAGCGAGTCATTCCGAGTGGGTTTTCTGCGCTCAGACCTTCGGACCTCGGTGTTTGCAACCCACCTCTTTCGCTTCCCCCTTTGACGTATGCAAAATGAGTTCACCTCTGGCCGCGATTCCCCTGCCGGAGGAGGTTTCCTGTTCTTGGGCGGGGCCGGAGACATCCATTGTCTCTTCCGTACTATCTCCACCTGCGTAGCCGGGGCGTTTCTGGCCACTCATGCCACTGCATTTGGGGAAGGGGGCCCTGGGCACGGTGTTTGGACTGGGAGGGTCCCTTTTCCAAGCCCTTGCCTAACTTGGTGGAAGGGTTTGGATGCGGTGGTAGATGTCTACATTGTCTCGGCTAAGTGCATGCACGCTGTTCTTTAAGGTGGGATACAGGCATCTCAGGGATCCTGCTCAAGGCGTGGAGAAAGCTTAGATTCCACTTTTTCTGAGCATCTCTTCTTCATTGATCATGACCTGAAGTCATGTGTGGCCACCCTTGGGGGTCCTGGGCAAGTGGCACAAAGGGAGCCATTTTGTGGGGCTAAGAAGACAGCCGTGAAATAGCAGTGTCTCACAAGGGTTGGAGTCCTTGGGGACAAAAAGCAGGCCTCAGCAGTGAGTCTTAGGAGGGAGTGTTGGAAATGACATTCCTTTTCAACTCATTCCTTTCCCTTTCAAAATGTAGAAAAGAATGGGAAAGATTTAAAAAAATAAATTAGTGTGTTACTGGGAGGAAGGGGAACTTGAGTAGGATAGACCTACGAAAACACTGGTCACTCCCTCTTCTGTTGTCATCCTTCCAGTGAGATCATTTTTTTTCAGAGGACACTGGAACAAATTGAACCTCGGTTTTTCATTTTGTGCTATGAGGCCAACTTTATCCTGGTCATACTGTAGTGACTGGAATGTGAATTACACATTATATTAAAAAATCTGAGGTTTTATCCTTTGGGGTTGAGTGCAGTTTAGTGCTTCACAAAGAATTTAAGTAACCAGGTCAAATGAATCCTCACACTAGCTTTTTGATTTGTATCTTTGAAATGTGAGACATAAATGACTTTTGGGTCTGCAAAATAAATGTTTTAATTCGCCTGTTGTCATCAATTTCCCTCCAATATTGTAATCTCAAGACTGTAGCATTTTGTCCTTTTATTTACTTCCTACCTTTCCTTCTTGTAGAATCTCACCTAATTCTCTTAAACTTCTTTTCTCCAGTAACATTTTCCTGGCTCCATAAACACATTATAAATTTAGTTCGATAGGGAAGGAATGACCTGCAAAGATCATAGAGCAACTCTGGGACTTAAAGAGAGAAGAAAGAAAAAGTAATTTTTTGAAAATTGCTATCTGCAGTACATGGACACATTTTTGTTGAGCCTCGGATGTGTAATCCTGACCTAGTCATATGCATAGTTCAGAAAAAACAGCGGGATCTTAAAAAATAAAATTGAAATAATTTCTGTCTTATGATCCAAATCCTTTGTTTGGGGATGTCTCGCTGTTACAAATGGGCTCTCCAACACTGACGTCATCGGAGTAGGGTACCTGCTATTGCAAGAGGAACACAGACCTTTAAAAAGTTGGTCCGGTCAGAGCTTTGACTTTCTTTTGAAGCTGGTGATTGGGTTCTAGTGTCTTTTTTTTTTAAGGCAAAAAAAAATTTCCTGGCCCATTAGGGTTCTGAAGATTTTCATCTTGCTGAAATAATTCATGAGAATTTAATTATGATAGTAAGGAAAATCATTCTAATCTCTAGGGAATGAAGGGGATGACAGTGAAGCAAGTTAATTTTGTTTTTTGTTTTGGGATCTTAGTTCCCCAAACTGTGCCTCATCCTGTGGAAGCGTGGAGCCCTAACCACTGGACCACCAGGTTATTCCCTGAAGCAGGTTAATTTTGATTATAGTATTTCAAGTGTCTGTTGATTTGAGGTACAAATGATAAAAACCTAGTCACTTCCAACTTTAACATAAGAAAATGACTATTAAGAATTTATAACATACCTTTAATTATGATTTAAACAATTTAATTAGCAAACCTAAAATTATCTTTATAAGAGGTATGCCTGAACACATTTATCTTAATTCATATAATGAATTTAATCTAAGTGGATATTTAATATCTGAGACTTAGAAACAGTGGGGTTTTTAATGTTTTACATGTTATAAAAGCGGGTCTTCCCTGCCCGCACGGGGAAAATAATGAAATTTTAATTTAGTATAAATTGAGTACTGAATTTTACTATGGACACAGACACGAATATTAGATTTAGGGGAGGATGCTAGAGGACGTATATAAGAAATAGCTTCAGTCTAAGGCTAGAAAACAAGAAAAGCAATCAAAGCACCAACCACATAGGTATGTAGTTTAAAGAGAAAAATGGCATTAGAGTGGTTCCCCTATTTCAGCACTTTGAGCATGTCTTGTGTGCCTGTCAGGGAGAGAGGATTTGGGATTTGGCCCCATCTCTGTCACTTAACTAATGCTGGGCAATTTATTTAGAACTTCTCAAGGCCTGACTTCGTTCTCTTAAAAAATGAGGCTATTTGCTGAACTAGACAGAGGAGAGCCAAGCCCAGCTGGCACCTGATTTTTACATTGATAAATGGTTGAAAAAGGCAAGAAGAAGAATCTTTCATGACTTGTGAAAAGGACATGAAAATCAAATTTCAGTGTCCAGAAATAAAGTTTTATTGGAACATAGCTGCACTCATTCGTTTTTGTGTTGTCTATGGCTGCCTTTGTGCTACGTGATGGAGCTAAACAGTTGCAAAAGACCAAACGAAACACAAGCCAAGAATATTTACTATTTGGCCCTTTACAGAAAGAGCTGGTGACCAGAAGGAGGGTGTCTAACATGCTTTCCTCTCAGTGTCCTACTTGTCATTCTTCAAGGTCATGGAGGGCTTCATGGAGGAGGTGGAGGTTTAAGAAATGGGCTGGATTTTGAAATAGTCGCCAAGGAAAGGGTGGAGAGTGCTCTGGGCAGGAGGAAATATGGGAGTAAATACTCCAAGGTGGAGATAAGCCAGAACAGTTCACTGAACAATGAAGAAAGTGGCCTGACTGGGTTGGAGAAGATGGTAAGAACTAGATATGGTTGAGAGGCGAAGTTTATCTCGATTTCCTTGTGTTCTGCTTAGGTGTAACCAAGCCTACGTCTGCAAGTGTTCTTGTACATATGTCTAATTATCTACTTAGGATAACTTCTGGAAGTAGAAACGCTGGTTCATATAAGATGCAAACTTAAACATTTGATACGTTTTATCAGAATGTTCTTTAGAAAGTTTGTGCAAATTTATATTCTCACACTTGAATTCATGCTGGAAATTGGCATTTTTTTTCATCTTTACCAGCCTAATAAGAAAAAAATATATCCTTTTGTTTTAAATTTCATTTATTTGCTTGTGAATTTAAATTTTCAGTGTTTAGACGTGATCCATATTTTTTAATTGTCTGTTTACCTTTTGTCCATTTTTCTCTCGATTTTTAAAATTATTTTTAAAAGCATTTATATTACCCTTTGTCAAATGTGTGTTTTTGCCAAGTTTAATCTGTCCGTTTTTCATGGTTTCTGGCTTTCATCTTGGGCTTAGAAGGAAAGCCCTTTTCTTCAAGACTAGGACCATATTCGTACATGTTTTCTTCCAATATTTTTGTCTTAGGCTTTAAATTGAAATATTTGACCTAGCTGGAATTTATTTTGGTAAATGAAGTAAGAACATATATTTTGTTTCTTTAATCAAAATGACTAGCCAGTTAACCCAACGCAGTTCTCCCTACCGAACTAAATAAAATACTGCAGTGGTGGTCTTTTTTTTTCCCCCTGCACCGTGTGGCTTGCAGGATCTTAGTTCCCCGATCAGGGATCGAACCCATGTCCCCTGCAGTGGAAGTGCGGTTCCCCAGTGGTGGTCTTTTTGAGAGAGAACTCTGTCTTGACAGAGTCCTGAGGAGAAACTGACAAAACCCCCATTGTAGTAGAAGTTGATAATAGAAATCTCAGTAATTGATAAACCATATTTAATAATCAGTAGATTTGAACAACTCAGTTACAGGCTTTATCTGGTAGACACATAGAATATTGGCAGATACACATTCTTTTCAAGCACATATATAGAAGATTTACAAAATTGACCACATATCAAGCCATAAGGCACATCTTATCAAATTTCAGGGGAACATGTCACACAGACTTTGTTGTCCGTGTGGTAATGAAAAGCTGGAAATCAGTGAACTAGAAAGACCTTATGTTTGAAAACTTGCAGAGCTGAGTTTACAAATGACAATCGTATTTATTTGGAAACTTGAATGAAATGGACACCTTCCTAGAAAAATGTTTCTTACTCAAAATGATTTAATAGAAAAACAGACCACTCTGATCACCAATAAAGGAAATGAATCTGTAGTTAGAAAATCTTTCCATGAAACCATCTCCATTTTCTGTTTTGAGTGGTGACAGGACAAATTCAATTGAGTTTTTCCACAGAGGGGACAAACTGGTCAACCTGTGTCAAGAAGATCTGGAAATGTGAATGTGCTGTATTTCCTTGTCAAACAAAAGAGCTGTAGATGGTATCTAAAGGTGCACGGATATACAGCATGCCATGGAGTCCTAAACTTAATTTCTCATTGACTTTCTCCTTGTGGCTGATCACTCGTGATGATTAGTGAGAACAGTGAGGTACAAGTGTATAAACAGGGCTTGTGAGTCATGCTGAGACGGGAGAGACTATTACCAGTTTTCCTTGGGCTTCTAAATTGGTCAACTTTTATATGTATATTCTTCCATTTTAAAAATTTCGTTGAAAATAAAAATGGAACCCTTTTTTTTTTTTTTTTTTGGCTGCGCTATGGGGCATATGGGATCTTAGTTCCCTGACCAGGGATTGAACCCGAGTCCCCTGCATTGGAAGGTGGGTTCTTTACCACTGGACCACCGGGGAAGTCCCCCGAACAGTTTTTTTAAAATAAATAACAAGATGTGCTTCTCAACTTCTTTGCAAGTGTCCAGCGGAGCCTGATAGACAACATCCATTAGGTTTCTGCCTTTTCCTAAAATGGGACGCCGACCAGCCTGCTATGGGTGCTCTCAGGCCGTTTCAGCCGCCTTGTGTGATGCACAACCTCGCCACAGATACTACAGAGCGGGATTTCATACCTTAACGTCCAGCACTGAATTTATACCACGATGAAATCAATTCCTAATTTTCCCATTAGCAGCTCTCTTTTGTGTGTGTGTGTGTGGGGGGTGTAGGTGGAATGAGTGGTTGAGAAAAATGAAAGGTGTTTGAAAACAAGTGTGCCAAGAAATGTTTTGATCTGATCTGAAATCGTTGTTTTGCCATCATTCCTAGGGTTTTGCGGCCTCCAGGTGGTGGATCCAATTTTTCATTAGGTTTTGATGAACCAACAGAACAACCTGTGAGGCGGAATAAAATGGCCTCTAGCATCTTTGGGACACCTGAGGAAAATCCCCCTTCCTGGGCCAAGTCGGCAGGTACTGTTAGTATCCGTGGTCCCTGGTCAGAGGGACGGCCCAGCAGAGCCACCACAGCTGGTTTTGTGCTGAGTAAAATCTGGCTTAATCATGAGAGACAACAATGAAAGCTTGTCATGGGCGGAGAGACGAGGACTAAGACATGGGAAATGCTGGGAGTCTGTGTAACGCATCAGAATAAGGACAACCGTCAGACTGGGTTATTTAGACCCTCTGTAGAACTTTGAAGCCGTCATTCCCTAACACTGTTAGCTCATGTTGTAGTATGAGACTAACTAATTAAATAGTGTTTTGCTTTAGGTCTTTCCATTGTATTCCTTAAGAAAGTATATTTTGATTCAGGTGCCAAGTCTTGTGGTGGCCGGGAAGATTCTGAGTCATCTGGACCCCAGAGAAGTAACTCTTCTGAAGCAAACCCTGGAGACTTCTTGGATCTGAAGGTCAGTGTGACAGTATGGGGGGAAAGACAGGCTTTGAGGTTTATACAGTTGAGAAATTAATTCCACCTGCCCTGCACCACCCCCATTGTACTAAGACCTGCCACTGGAGTTTTACATAGAGGTAGTTAGGAAAGGGACTAACCATACTGGTGATGGAAGATTGACAGTCAGTCAGAAAGGTGAGTCAATGGGATCTTGGTCTGTTCGTATGTCTCTGCTACCACTAGGATTAGTCTCTGTCCTTCAGTATTGATTTTTGAAACTGGATCACTCGTACTCCGTGTGTATCTCACACATAGTAGCATATCTGAGCTCAAGGACTGTTTTAGTTGTTGGCAGAGGTTGCCCAGTTGTTTTGAGCTGAACTCCAGGAGGCTGTATACCATGGTGTTACCATTCTTTGTCTGCAGGTGATCACGGCCTGTGAGCCCCAGCTATGTGTTTGGAAAGCCTGGTAGGATGTCCCCCTGAGTAGGGACCTCAGAGCACATGGAGGCATCAGCCATCTGGGTGTGGGGAGACCTGTAGAAAGGCTTTGGAATTGATGGAGGCCCTTCAACAGCTAGATTAGGAGAAAGGAGGGGGGAGTGGAAGGACAGGTTTACCAATTTTCTGATAAAAGATCCTCTGAAATGCGAATTGATATTAGGTCATCAGCGTAAATGTTAAGGTTTTTTGGTGTTCGGGGCATGTTACTGGCACCGGGACAATTTGTCCAGCAGCATTTCTGTGTAGCATTGTCCCAGGGTGAATAAAGTTTGTTTACTGTAATGGCAGCGTGACCCTGAACTTGACTACATCAAAACAAAACTTCACATTTGGCTTCAAACAGACAGTAGCTTCTCTGAACTCTGTTTTTCTTTGTGTGTGGCAAAATTAAAATCTGAAGTAAATTGTTAATTTTTTTCTTTTCCAGGGAGAAGGTGATGTTCATGGTGAGTACTTCTGAAAAAGTATCACAACTTCTGGTTCTGTAAATGTTAGAATAGACTGGAATTTGTATTCAAGTCATGTCTTGGGGAAGGAGACTGGGGAGTGAACCTGGCTTTACCCCAACGCCAGCACCCTCTGGGTGGAGAGGAAGGCAAAATGAAACTGGAAAGCTAGCAAGTGTGGCCACGTTTGGTATCGGCCAGCAGTGAGAGCAATGCTAGAAACGTACTAGAAAGGAAAACCACTGGAGAATCCTTTAAGAACAGACGGGCGTTAATCAGGTTGGTATTTGTTACACTCGATGAGAGCTTTTTAGTAAAAGTCTCTAGCATTTCAAGTCAGCCCTCAGCATTTAATTTAGAAAATTTGTTTGATTTTATACTGAGGTGCTGTAACCCTGTGATCTCGTGAATGATGACTTAGCGGGCCGGTGAAGTTTTCATTTAGCACCCATATCACCAATTACATGTGGAAATGAGCTGTAATCATTTGATTATTTAAAACCTTTGAAGTACTTATTGGCACTTCTTCAACAAGCGCCAGAGAATTGCCGGCGCGTGTGATGAGAGGTTTACGCGTGTCGGCCAGCAGCAGTCAGGTTAAAGTTGACTCAGTGACATGCAGCCGTCACAGGGCGCCCTGATCTAGGAGGATGAAGCCGCTTCCTCAAGGCCTTTTTCTGCCATTACAATTTGTGAGTCAATCTTCCAGGGAAACAGAAATGTTTAACGAGAATCACATTCCCCTTCTGTCCTCTCATCGTTTCTTGCTGGGCGTGACGGGAGGAGAATCTTCTGAACCATTGAGCATTACCTGGGTTTTCCCTCCACGGACAGATTAGGTTCTCACTGGACTGAAGGTGTATTAGTTATTGTTCCTGTCCAACTTGTTCCATCTAAAAAGATTGTTCTAGAGGTAAAGAAAATCTAGGCTTTTTGATTCTGCTGCTTTTCATATTCTGAAGTACTTCCAGTGTCAGACCTTGTTTAGCAACCATCAGCTCATCTTTCACTAATTTTGGCCAATGGATATAATGAGAAATTTGGGGAGCCCAGAGAAGTGAGAGCCCTGAAGTTAGGAAAAGAGAAGGCATTTGCCAATGATTAATTCTCCCCCCCACCCCCAGCTCAGTGTTGCAGATCCTTGAGGTGAACGAATAGCACAGGCAGCTGTACAGAGCAAGTCCTTCCCTTTTCTTTTCAAATGATCATCAGTTTTGCCACCTGATTATTCTGTGTTCCTGCTTCTACTTGCAGCTCATTTGTCATAAAATGACAAGGGCATAATCATTCAGGACAGGTCTGGTGAGTAAAGGTCGACCCCAGTTCTGTTGGCAATTTCACTGCAAAGCCAGGCTGTCCTGCTCAGTTGAAATAAACATATTTCGCTTGGAAATGCTGCCATCATCTTTTGGGTAATTAAACACAGGAATGGCTACAGGGAGGACTTTGGAAATCTTGAAGAAAGAGGGGAAAAGTCCAGGAAGTTTATTTATTTATTTTTAAAAGTTTATTCATTCATTTATTTATTTATTTTTGGCCGTGCTGGGTCTTCGTTGCTGCGCGTGGGCTTTCTCTAGTTGCGGTGCGCGGGCTTCTCATTGCGGTGGCTTCTCTTGTTGCAGAGCACGGGCTCTAGGTGCGCGGGCTTCAGTAGTTGTGGCACACGGGCTTAATTGCTCCGTAGCATGTGGGATCTTCCCGGACCAGGGCTCGAACCTGTGTCCCCTGCACTGGCAGATGGATTCTTAACCACTGCGCCACTGGGGAAGTCCCTAGCGTTTTTTCTTTTGCAGTCACTCTTGACTTTGATCCAATGGAAACTACCTGTTTAAGGATATATGCTTGTTGGGAATTTCACAAATCAGTCAGGGAATCAATCAAGCAATATTTAGGATATCGGATAATAATACACTAATTCTTAAGACTTTAATGTGGAAAGTGCCGGGTTAACATGATGGGAGTGACTGGGTTAACATATTACAGATCAGTAGCGGGGAGGTAGATTCTTTAATAAATGTCTGTACAACTGGATATTGTATCGTTTAAAAAAAAAATCAACCTCACCCATTAATCATGGAAATGTAACATATAACAGGAATTTAAAAATATTTTTCACCCATCAGTTCGTCAAATATTAAGGTGAGATGGTTATCAAGTGGTGGAAATGGAAAGATGTAGGGAGAGCATACTCTGACACGGGCAGTGGGGTAGAACTTGTACAGCCACTGGGGAAGGTGGTGTGTAATCTGTTCAAATTGAAGATGACAGCTCGTGTCCCCGTGGGCACACGTTCCAGAGTGTGCGCATTACGGTTTCGGAATGGTTGGATTAGTTTCAATTTTTTGCTATCGGTAGAGGCTTAATCATATATATTCTGTACATAATATAAAGCAATTATTTAAGCAAGGTGAATCATGACCATGTGTGTAAGTGGGGGTAAATGTCCAAAAGTTAAAAAAAAAAAGAAATTGATATTAGTTATGCTAAATACAACAAAAACACTATTCTGTGTAATTTGCTGGAAATAAAATACACAAAATATACATAAAACAAATGGACTAGAGGAATGCACACAACTAGTAGTAGGGCCTCTGTGTATAGGGAGTGGAGACCCACATAAAGGTGGAGCGGTGGTCAGGGACCTAGAGCTTTTAGCTGCGGCATGTGTGTGGGACCTAGTTCCCTGACGAGATATTGTGACGGGCCCCCTGCATTGGGGGCGCGGAGCCTTAACCACTGGACCGTCAGGGAAGACGGGCCTAGAGCTTGTCTGTAATGTTCTCATTTAAAATATTTATGTCTTCATATATTTCTGTAATTTAGAAAGGAACGTACACAGAAAAAGATCTGGGGACAAATATGGCAAAACATTAACAGTGGTTAATTCTGGATAGTGGCTGCCAGATGGCTGGTAATTGTTGGTTTCTTCTTTATAGCTCTAGGTATGGTTTGAACCATCCTCAAAAAAAAGCCAAAACACTTAGGCTTTTCATCTTCACTGGGAATAGTTATTAGCCTTAATTTCATTCTGTTTTCCTAGAAAACGTAGACACAGACTTGCAGGCCAGCCTGGGGCAGAGCGAGGAGAAGCCTGTGCCCGCTGCTCCTGTGCCCAGCCCAGTGGCACCGGCGCCCGTGCCATCCCGGAGAAACCCCCCTGGTGGCAAGTCCAGCCTCGTCCTGGGTTAGCTCCGTCTGCCCTGAACTCTGTCGTTTCGTTTCTTTGTTTTCTCCATGCTTGTGAACTGCACAACTTGAGCCTGACTGTACATGTTTTGGATTTGTTTCATTAAAAAAGAAGCACTTTATGTACTGCTGTCTTTTTTTATTTTGGAAGAACAGGTTCTCTGTCTGTCCTGATTCCTCTGGGTCTATAGGCCTTGGCATGAGAGTTTTCTAGTAGTAGATTGGAGGGAAAGCTTTGTGACACTTAGTACCGTGTTTTTAAGAACAGATAAATTGGTTTCAAATGTGTTAGAGGATCTTTTGTACTGAGGTTTTTAAAACCCTTTTCTTGTCAGCTTTACTAGGGTTTACCAAGCCTGGATCGGACAGGCCAGTAAACGGTCCACAGGCGCTGTCCCTTCAGGCCCCCAAACAAAGTTGTCTTGATGCTGAGCCTACCTGGTGTTGCCCTAACTTGTCAGTGCCCGTTGCAAAAAGCATCTTCCTGCGCCATATGGAGCGACAGAGGCCTGCGCCCCATGCCTTGCTGCCTGCAAAGCAAAACACAACAAACAACTGCCTTTCATTTCTGAACCTTGAGAAATATTTCAGCCAGATACTAACTTGGCTGGCTGAGCAAAGCCTGCTGCTCCCACGCAGAGGGAGGCTTCGCTGTACGCTCAGACTGACGAACTCCAGGTGGTGAAGCAGGGGTGGGGACCACATGGAAGTGGGACTTCCGGGTGAAGGGACCCCCCCCCCCCCGGCCCCGGGGGCAGTGCTCTTCTTAGATAACTTGAAGCTGTGTGCATGATGCTGGTGCTTGACCATGAAAGAAAGTCTCATCCTTAAAATGTGTGTTGTACTTCACAATCCTGGACTGTTGCTTAAAGTAAACAATGTACAAATTTTGAAACAGTGTCCTGTGTCATCTTTTTGAGATTGTTTCAGGAGTTCTACTTGCTTAGTTGCTTTTTTCTTTGTTACTATCAACCTTGTTGCCCAATGATTTGATGAGCCATTAAAGTTGAAACACACTAACGAAGGCCCAGAGAGAAGTGGGCTTCTCTCTGAAGAAAGCAGCTTTCAAGTCAGAGAGCACGAGTTCAGAATGCCAAAATGAAAATTAATGGCTCTCTGGTAATAAAATACAGGAATAATATGGATAATTGGTATCCAGAATAATTATTAGCCAATACCCTTTACACTCTTCTACCACCTACCCTCCTGTGCTGGGTGCTAACATTCAAAATTTCAAGTCCTCTCATGCCTGTAGGGTGCTTCTCAATGGTGGGTGGTCAGAGAAGAAGGCTCCAAAGAAAGGAAGGGTCCACGTAGATAGAAGGGGACAGGGTCATCTGAGTCCTCTCAAGTGATACAGGAGACAGAAGATGGGAGAAAGCTCACTAGGTTCTAGGCAGAAAGTTCCAGACCAACATGCTATATTAAGTGTCCAAATTGGGCACTGTAAATCGGCTTTTTAGGTCTAGCTGTGCTACCGACCAGCTATGTGCCTTGGGCTTGTCATTTGGGAGCTCAGTTTCCTAAGTTAAAAGTAAGACTTTTGAATGAGGTCACCTCTAAAAACCTTCCCATGACTGAAATGACTCAAACCTAGTGTGTAACCACCAGCTATTCTGACTTACTGGGCACGTCTTTGGGAAGAATAAGGGTGACCATACGTTGTGGAGGTGTTAAGTGTTTCTCCCTTACTGTGTAAAGTATTTGCAAAATGGAAAATCAACAGCTGTGCTACACAGTCTTTCCAGGTTCACCAGAACAGGTTAGCCCTACCAATCACCTGAGTTACGGTTTGTCATGACTTCAGAGATAGGGAACCTGCACCCTTCTCTCTCAGTAATGGTGGAGCTCCTGGGCAAGAGAGGTCCCTGATTTGTGTCACAACTTGTAACTTGGCTTTAGTTTTTTAATTCTGTGAAGGTAAGTGCCCAGCCTAAAGGTGTTCTGCCAGTCATTTTGGTACTATTACAGATTTTTAAAAATTCTATGTAAACATGTTTGCTAAGGGTGTTGAATTTTCCAGTTAGAAAGCTTAGTGTTTAGAAGATGAAGTTGAATGATCTTAAAATGATGACGATGGCAGAAGAATCAGCATTTTGTTGACAGTGTGGACTTTTTACAGAGTTATGTGTCTCAAGTGGCTTGGTGTTTATTGCTGATGTCTATTCTACCTCTTTAGCATTTTAAAATTAGATCGCCAGGCTCCCCTTCCTTATGCTTCTGTTCCATTGGGTTTAGACGTATTGGGGTGCTGAGGTGGGGAACTACAGGAAGATGGGTCACTTACTCAAATCTGAATCTAGTTTGTAGGTAAATATATTTACATGTAGTCAGGAAATTGCGTGAAATCTACAAAAAGGAGAGTCAACAAAACTCAGCAATGCTAAGCATTTTCTAGAGGAGGATGGAACTGCCAATTCTAGAGACCTGTCAGTTCCACAGAAAGGATTGTCCCGATTACCTGAGCCTGGTGGTAAAATCGCCTCTTCCGGTGGAACTGGATGTTTAAAGCAGATGCTCCCATGTTTCACGCCAACTCTGGTTTATGAATTCGTCTCTGAGGAGCTCTGCTCACACGAACCAGTTGTCTTCAGCAGATTCATTCACTTCTGACCGTTACTGGGAGTCCCCGTGATTCGGGCCGTGCGTGGGTTGGTGCTGCCTTGACGGGTTGGAAGCTCTGCTCCGGTCCCCACAGCAGGGTGCGCAGGTATGGCGTCTCAGGTTTAAGGAGGCTTGACTCCTTGTTAGACGACGCTTCCCAGTATTTAGGACAGTCCCTCCTGTCGGGCCCCTGGAAGTTCTGCCCCGAGTAACATTCGGGGTGAGCGAGGACGTCTGCTACAGCGTGGAAGGCTGCTGATGTGCACGTAGGTGCGTCCTCAGACCAGAAAGCAGCCCAAGCCATCGCCACGCCGGCCCTGCCCCCCGAAACGGGGCTGCCCATGCAAATCAGCCGCGGTCGAGCCCGCCCACCCCACGGCTCCGGAAGCTGCAGTGCCCTCGTCCAGCTCCGCGCGGCGGCTCCCGGGGCCACGTTTCCGCCGGGCCGCCTGCCTCGCAGCGATGGCGATGCAGATGGCTGCGCGGCGCGGGCGGCCAGTGCGGGTGCTGGTGGACATGGACGGCGTTCTGGCGGATTTCGAGGCCGGCCTCCTGCGGGGCTTCCGCCGAAGCTTCCCCCGGGAGCCGCACGTGCCGCTGCAGGAGCGCCGCGGCTTCCTCGCCTGCGAGCAGTACCGAGCCCTGCGCCCGGACCTGGCGGTAGGGAGTGGGGGGCGGGGGGCGGCGGCATGGGGCCGCCCTGGAGCGGGGAGCCCCGACCCCACAGGACACCTGGGAGTGGGGAGACTTCCCCTTGGGTCAGGACTGTCTCTGCTCCATGTCCAGTGACACCTTCCTGTTTAAAATTAACAAAGCTCTCACTTCAGAATCCACAGTTCACCTCAGGACTAGACAGTCTGGGGGAGTACTTACCCCTGAACAAAGTCCTCTACCTGAGACTCTGATTTGGGGACCGAACCCTCCCCAGGAACTTCACTTTGAGAGTCCTCGCTGGGGCTGGAGAGGTCTGCTGGGATCAGAGCCAGGACAGGAACACTGTATCTTTCAGGACAAAGTGGCCAGTGTGTATGAAGCCCCAGGCTTTTTCCTAGACTTGGAGCCCATCCCTGGAGCCTTGGAAGCAATGCGGGAGATGAATGACATGCAGGAGTGAGGAAGGGCGGGGAGGGAGGGGGGTGGGGAGCAGGGGTTGGCACCACCCTGTCTAACCGCCCCCCCACCCCCGCAGTACCGAGGTCTTCATCTGCACCAGCCCTCTGATGAAGTATGACCACTGTGTGCATGAGAAGGTGCGGCTGCCCCAGCACTTCACCCGCAGACTTAGGCTCCTAAGCCCTGATCTTTTAAAGAAAGCGGCAGAAACAGAGACAGTCGGGGGTGGGGGTGGGGGGGTAGAGGGGAGCCATCTCTCTCATGAGCTGCTGTAGACCCTCCCTCACACCTACTTGCTCACCGGCCCTGAATTCAAGGGCCCGTCAGGCCCTACTGAGCCACCTATGCCCACCTCACAGTACCACTGGGTGGAGAAGCACCTGGGGCCCCAGTTTGTGGAGCGCATTATCTTGACGAGGGACAAGACGGTGGTCTTGGGGGACCTGCTCATTGATGACAAGGACACCATTCAAGGTAGGAGCCCTTTTCCCTAGCAACCTCCAGGCATCTAGCCTGCTGGGATTAGGGAGAGGGAGTAAAAATAACCAGATTACAGAGTGTATCCCTGCCTTCCTCCCGTGTCCTGTCCCAGGCCAAGAGGAGACCCCAAGCTGGGAGCACATCTTGTTCACCTGCTGCCACAACCAGCACCTGGCCCTGCCCCCCCCACGGAGACGGCTGCTCTCCTGGAGGGACAACTGGAAGGAGATTATAGACAGCAAGCGGGGAGCCCTGCAGCGGGACCGAACCGGCCTGGGGCCGCCCCAGGAATAAGGTGAGGGGCCATGGCCGTGGACAGTAGCTGATGGAAGGCAGACCAGCAGCGAGCCCAGGCAGAACTGAGCGACAGGGCAGCATCATGGCAATGACCCCTCAGCACTGTGCCAGCCACCTGAACCCTCCTGGCAGAGCTGGCCTGGAAACATGGTGGGAAAATCAGGAACCTTTTTAATAAAACACTTTGGCTCACTGCTCTCTTATGGCCTTTTATTTGGGGGAAGCGAAGGAACAGGAGCCCCACAGGGGCAGCTGGGACAGAGGCCAATGAGGAGGCCTTCACCTCCCTCCGTCTCGTCTCCTTAGTCCATTAGTTCCATAGTCTGCCCACCTCCACGTCCACCTGGAAACCATGCCTCTCGAATCTGCCTTTCCTTGGCCATGTAAGAGGTCATCCTTGGGCTTCCCTGGTGGCGCAGTGGTTAAGAATCTGCCTGCCAGTGCAGGGGACACGGGTTCGATCCCTGGTCCAGGAAGATCACACATGCCGTGGAGCAACTGCGCCACAACCACTGGGCCTGTGCTCTAGAGCCCGCGAGCCACAACTACTGAGCCCACGTGCCACAACTACTGAAGCCTGCGCGCCCTACAGCCCGTGCTCTGCAACAAGAGAAGCCACCGCAATGAGAAGCCTGTGCACCCCAATGAAGAGTAGCCCCCGCTCGCTGCAACCAGAGAAAGCCCGTGCGCAGCAACAAAGACCCAATGCAGCCAAAAATAAATAAAATTTTAAAAAAGAAAAAAAAGAGGTCGTCCTTAAGGGAGGCCAGGACCTTCCACTGCTCCTGAACCCCACCTTCCAAGGGGGCCACACCCTTTCCCCCGTGCTGAGCAGCTGATACTAGACTCTGAGCCATTCGCTTGCTGTCAGTATCTGGTCCTATCTCCCTTGAGCACCTCTCTTACTTGCATCCCCCAAGCCAGCCTGAGACAGATTTCCAGGGACAGGGACCCCCCCCCCCCAACCTCACTAACCCTGATGGCAGAGAAGGCAGGCCAGGGCTTCCAGGCACGTACCATGGAGTGGTGAAGGGAAAAGACAACAGCTCGAAGAGTTTGCGCCTGTATTCTAATGTGTCACCCTCATGGCCTCCGTCTTAATGCCTGATGGCCACGTTAACAGTCACTGGGCTGCGACACTCAAGACCAGGAACCACGTCTTCGTCTTTGAAGCCCTAACATGGTCCCTGGCTGATAGGCCTGTGTAATCCTGGGCCACAGAGTTCTCCAGGCCAGCATTCACCATGCCCAACACCCAGCCTGGAGAGCTTGCAGGACAGGTACCCGGCCTCCACAGCAGTGGACACAACACTTCCCCAGCTTCCCAGGGCCCCGAAGTACTTTTAACAACAAGGCTTCTCATTTCTATTTCTCAGAATTACTCCCGACACTTCTGTTAAGGTATGATGCCTATTTCCTCAAGCTCAGGCAATTCTCCTAAGCCCCAGGCCCAGCTGTTCCTCAGGAGAAACACCATCTGCAGAGCCTCTGGGTCTAGGGACATGCTGCTTCTCACACGAGGGTGACAGCTTGGTGGCGGGGTGGGCCAGGAGGCAGGACCTTTGCCTCTAGCTGGTTGAGAGCGTCAGCCTGTCAAAACGGCACCCTTCAATTTCCTTCTCCACGTGTCTCAAAGTATGGCTTCCTCACTCATCTCCTGGTGCCTTTCATCACAGTGTAAACACCTGTCCCGCTGAGAAAACTCGCCTTTAAAGTGGCTGACAAAGCACCATTTGGGGAGAACGTGCACAGTGGGAGCTTTGCTGCTCCCACTTCCTGAGTCCCCACAGGGATTTTGGTCTTGTCTCTGGCAGTGCCGGTGCCGCAGCCTGAAGGCTCCTTGGATCAGGGCTGCTGCGGGGCCTCAGTCCTTGGTAGTGGGATCCCCAGGGCAGAGTGAGCCCGCCAGCTGCGGGCTTCGGCCACCTGGCTGGGGGAACAGAAGTCTTCCAGGAAGATCTGGGCCAGGTTCCGGAGCCTCGCGTTGGCTGAGAGGGAGAAGCGCACCATGCACTGGACCACGGGCATGGCAGTCAGCTCAGGGTGGGACCTGGAGCCCGGCGAGCTCAGGTACATGATCGTGGTGACGGCGGACAGCACGGTCTCCTCGTTGGGACTGGACAGGCAGTCGATGATGAGTGGGACACCCCCAGTCTGCAGGATGTGCTCCTTGTTGGCCCTGTCTGAGCACAGGTTGCAGAGGCCTCCTGGGGAAGAGCAAGGTGAGTCTGGATGCCTTAGCCCTGGGCCTCCTTCCATCTTTCCTCTGCCCACTGAGTCCCAGGGAAGGTCCAGGCCTGAGAAGGTGGCCCAGGGACAAGGGATCCCAAGTCTATTCTGATCTCCAGCCCTCCCTTTCCAGATTCCAGAAAGGCCTGCCTGCCCTCCACTGCCCAACCTTCTGGAAGTGGGCACTGATCCCTTTCCCTCCTGGTTCAGCCAGCTCAATGACTGACAGGCTTTCCTGTTTATTTTTTTTAAGTAGAAAACATAAAACCCACAGTGTATCATCACTTTAGAAGAATTAAGAAATATAGGTATGGTGATGGTTTCACAGGTGTACACATGTCAATACTTATCAAGTTATACTCTTTAAGTATGTAAAGCTTATTATGTGCCAATTATACCTCAATAAAGCTGTCAAAAATATTAGAAGTCAAAATATAAACCACCTTAATCCTACCACCCATTTAACATGTTTTTCATCGCACAATTTTTAAATGTGACTACATATAAATATTTAATAACAATGTGATACTCTTATTGTTTTGTAAGCCAGCTGTTTTCATTTAACCATGTCCTGTGAACATCTCTCCACGCCAATAAATCTACAATCATGGCATCATTTAATAGCTGTGCAGTCCACCATTTTATGGAAACAGCATAATTGAGAGTTTAAAGCATTTCAGCATCATTCCCACATCACTATTGCTAGGAATCTGGGGGACAAAAGAAAAGGACAGAGTGAGAGACCCGTGGTTCTGGATCTAAGAACCACTGCTCAGGTAAGATGCCCAGACCCCTCATTCTCTCCCGTCAGGCCTAAAGCACTCGATGTGGGAAGCTGATTTTCGTGGGTCCTTAGTGAGCTTCCTGCCATCAGGGCACCCTCACCCTTAGGTTCCTACTCCAAGTAGAGAACGAACTTCTAGCTCATTTGCATAACATGGCCGATCAGTACTGAGTGTCCAATCAGGAGTGAGTTACAGCCCACCCACTTCCCCGGCATCTCTAGAAACAAGCAAAGGGGGGACCTCCCCACACGCCCGGCAAAACCCAACTAGGACCTCTTTCCCAGCAAGAGGGGACAGGTGCAGGGAAGTGGCGCAGGCCTGGCAAAGATCTCCGCCTACTCCAGGTAGGTACAGCCACCCCTTCCCTAGCAGTACCTGGGTAGGGAAACATTTTACCCATTCAGCCTCCAAGGACTTCCCACTGCAAAGATCCTTCTGGGATCTTTGCATGGTGCCACCCTCTTGCTAGTAACCAGCACGTCACTGCTCCGTGGCCAGTGTGGTTTCCCTGGAGTACCCCATTAGCCGCTGCCTGCCACACCCAGGTACGTCCCTCATCACCTGTCTCACCGTCTTCATAAGCTCAGAACTCTGAGAAACCTTCGTGGGGTTTTCTTGCTCACTGACCGCTGAGCCCCGCTAGAAGCTACTGTGCCACGAGGTCGACACCTAGGCTGTCTTGGGACTTCCCTGGTGGTCCAGTGGTTAAAACTCCACGCTCCCAATGCAGGGGGCCTGGGTTCAGTTCCTGGTCAGGGAACTAGATCCCACATGCTGCAACTAAGAGCCCACACACCGTAACTAAAGATCCCACGCGCGAAAACGAAGAGCCCCCGTGCTGCAAGCCTAATTAATTAATTAATTAAAAAAAAAGACCTAGGCTGTCTTATTCCCAAGACTTCCTGGGTTTCTGGCACAGGGGGCGCTCCGCAAATGTTTGCTGGAAGGATTTTAAAGCAGTGAGCAGGGAAAAGGGCTGCACTGCAGAGGGTCGGGAGGCTGGATGGAATGGCTCCCTGGGACCCTGTGCACCTTGGACATCTGCAGTTCTGAGGGACGGAAGAGGCCGAGTGGTGCTCCTGAACCGAGGAAGATGGGCAGCAGGAGACGGACTCCAGGCACTGATGGAGAGGTCCCTCCCAGTGTCTACCTCAGCACCCATTCACCCCAGTGGAGCCCTTAGCACAACCTGGGGTCATCCTGCTGACTACCTTCTTTACTTGCTGTCTGTCCCCCCATCACTGGGCACCACAGGGTAGTGATTCTGTATTTCCGGAGCCTGCAACTGAGGGTTCTCGCTGGACACATGCTGGGAACATGGCTGAACCCCACGAAGAGGTACCACCACCCCCATTTAAGGGAAAGAACCTGAGGCTGTTGAGTAACTTGACCAAAGTCCCAGAAGATGGGGAGCCCTTTGCTACTCCCGTGGGAAAGGGTGTCCCTTCAGAAACCACAAGGACAACTAATCTTACCACGGGCAGATGCCAGGCTCAGCCAGGAGCAGGGGCAAGTAGAAATGCTGTGGCACAACTGCTGAGCCCGCCCACCTAGAGCCCGTGCTCCGCAACAAGAGAAGCCACTGCGATGAGAAGCCCGCGCACTGCAACGAAGAGTAGCCCCCGCTCGCCACAACTAGAGAAAGCCCGCGCGCAGCAATGAAGACCCAATGCAGCCAAAAATAAATAAATAAAAGATGTCACCTCTCCTAAGAGCCTTCCATGACCACCCTAATCAGTCCCTCTCCCCAAGAGGCCCTCCCCTCACCACCTTCACTTCTTTTCTTCATACCAAAGAAGAAAAAAAGAAAAAGTAAAAAAGCAAAAGAAGAAAATATTCATAGATTCTGACAGAGGACTCATATCCAGAATATATAAAGCATTCCTACCTATCAATAAAAGATGAACAACACAATAAAAACAATGAGCAAAAGACTTTGATAAACTCTGCACAAAAGGGTCAATATATGAAAATGTGCTCAACATTCCTTATCAGAGAAATGAAAATTAAAACCACAGTAAGAGGCCACTACACACCTATCATAATGGCTAAAACAAAAAAAGACTGATGATACTAAGTGCTGGCGGGGAGGGAGCAGCACCGGAACTCTCATATGCTGGCGGTGAGGAGTGTAACGCATCGTGATGACGGTGCAAAGCTAGTTGGCAGCTTCTAACACAGTTAAACATCCATCTACCCTACGACTCAGCAATTCCACTCCTACCCAAGCCTGTCTGAGAAAAATGAGCACATATGTATACAAGGAACCTACCCAAGAGAAATGAGTACCTATGTATACAAGAAAACTTGTACAAAAATGATCATAACAGCTTTATTCATAAAGGTTCCAAACTAGAAACAGCTCAAATCTCCATCAGCGGGTGACTGGATGAACAAATTGTGGCCTATTCATATAAAGACATGAACTACCGATACTGTAACAATTTGGATGAATCTCAGAAACATTATGCTGAGTGAAAGAAACCAGACACTATATCCTGTAGGATTCCTCTTACACGAAGGTCAAGAACAGGCAAAACTGATCCATGGGGATAGAGGTTAGAATAATGGTTACCTCAGGGTGGAAGACACTAACTGGCAGAGGGTACGAGGGACCTTTTCGGGAGATGAAAACATTCTGTATCTTGACTTAAGTGCTGGTTATATTGATGTACATATAGCTTAATGAATTTAAAAATTCATCAGACTGGCACTTAAGCTACGTGCATTTCACTGTCTGCCGATCCTGCTGCAATCTAAAAACTGGTCACCAGGCAAAAAGGAGAACAAGTTCTGACTGGTGGATGAACATAGTTTGGACAAACCTGGCAAGATAGAGAGAAAGACAACAAGAGGCAAAGGCAGGGCCCTTCTAGGTGTGGGGAGCCACAGGAACCCCCGGGAGAGACAAAAGAGAAAACCCTAGTGCAGTCTGGGATGAGAAAGCTGGCAGCTCAGAGAGGGCAGGTAGGGGATCTCAGGTCACAGAGCAAGGAGGGCAATGGTGCTGGAAGGGACAGGAGGGTCTAAGTATTGTCCTGGGGATTAAATGAGGTCATGCTGACAAGTGCTTAGCCAGCACCTGGTGCCTGAGAGGGCTGGGCAAGTCCTTGGAGACAGTGGCTCAAGACCGTTACAGCTGAGGACCCGCCCGCCCCAGGGTACTGGGCTGGCCGTGGTCAATCCCAGGTCAAAATCTTCACTGGGGGCTATCTGTTCTTGGGTTTTAACTTCAGTATCTTGAAGATGGTTCTCTCTGAAATTTCAGGGCAGACATTCAAGGGACAGAACAGCATATAGAGAAAGCTACTATTACATGTAAGAAGGTGAGAGACAAATATACATATATGTATACGCAGAGAAAGCTACTATTACACGTAAGAAGGTGAGAGACAAATATACATATATGTATATGCCCACACTTGCTGGTTTCATATGAGGGGGGAACAGGGTGGAAGGGACAGGAATGGTAGTGAGACCATACTCGTAATACAGTTTTGACTTAAACAGATATGTTTTGTATAAGTTAAAAAAACCAAATTAAATTTTAAAAAATCATGGCTTTTCGCACTTCTGACCTGTATTTCAGTTCTAAAATTTTACCCTACAGGTACACTCCCACAAGTAAGAAATGACATACAAATAAGGGTACCCACTGTCACACTGCTCATGAGAGCAAAATGGAAACAACCCTAAATGGCCATCCTCAGGGGCCGGCTAAATGTTAGTCCTTTCATGCAGTGGACATCATGCCCCAGTTACAAAGAATCAGGCAGCTCTTTACGGGCTGATACTGCAGGTGTGCCAAGACATGGTGCTAAGCTGAAAAAAAAAAAGGCAGAATATAGATACAGTATACTACAACATGTGTAGGATATGCAAAAAGATATACAAACAAATATATACGTATTTGTTTATCAATCCCTAAAATATCTCTGGGAGAATACACAAGAAACTAGTAACAATGGTTGCCTCCAGAAAAGGCTACAGACCGAGTTACTGTTTATTACCTACCCTTTTGAATTCTGTACCATGTGAGTCAATTATGTATTCACATAAATTAATAAAACACACACGCACACCCTGCTTCTGCCTAGAACTGAGAGGAAGGGGGATTGGTCTCTGCCAGTCGGGGAGGGAGGGCGCAAGGGCCTGGAGCCAGCCTTCCCAGCTGGTGTGGAAGGGAGCAGTGGGGTGAGGACCTTGAATTCACCTCTTTCCTGTAACAAGTGGATGGCTGAGGAATTTCTTTTTAAGCAGAAAGATGTGTGACCCCAGGACACTATATGATCAGTGAGAGAAGGAGGTACACGGGAACCCGAGAGTACGGAGGATGGAGCGAGGGCTCTGTGGTGGGCAGATCTAGCTAGAATCCCAGGAATGCCCCAGGGGACTCAGGCGAGCAGAGCAAGCAACTCCATCTCTCTAAGCCTAGGTTTCTTTATCAGTAAAACGGGAAGAGAGAATTAAATAAGGTAAGACCCCTCCCTGGCACACAGTAGATATGGACCAAGCACGCACCTGTTTATAGCCTCGGAGGCTGGCACAGGGCATATCTTCAACCCACACACAGAGAAAGGGCTGGCACGTACAGGTAGGGTTTAACAATGAGAAAGCAAGTGCCCATGTAACCAGCACTGAGGTCAAAGACTGAAACGCTGTCATCAGTCCAGAAGCCTCCGCACGTTCTTTCCTGATTCAGTTCTCTCCCCTTCTCAGAGGTGACCCTCTTCCTGACTTGTAACAATGCAAAAAAATAACTTTAAATCAATAAGCAGGACCTTTTAAATTTTTAATAAAAAAAATTTTACTACACACACACCCCTAAATACTATAATTCAGTTCTGCCTCTTTTTGGACTTTACAGGAATGGAATCACACTGCACATATTATTACGTGTCTAGCATCGTTTGCTTAACGTTATGTTTTTAAGATAATTGCAAGGAGCTGTAGGTTGTTCATTTACCTTGCTAAGCAGTATGAATATCGACAATATTGATAATTCATTCCACTGTTGACTGTTTCCAGTTTAGGACTGTTACAGACAATACTGCTGGTGACATTTTTGCATGTGTCTGGACGTGCACGTACCTAACCCTATGATTGTAACTGCTGGGTCACGCGGCATGCCTATCTTCAATTTTACTAAATCCTATTTTTCCAGAGGCGGCTCAGGAGTCATCTACCAGCCTTTTTCAGTACACCACCACCATCTGGTGGCAGCTACAGGTATTGCATGAAATAGAACAGAGGAAAGCGATTTAACCTGAATCGTGGGAGGCCACCTACTTGCATTCTGTTGTAGTAACAAAACTGCCGAGTATTCCGTGACATACTAGGAATCAGCCAGTTTTCATGGAAGCAGAAAATTATCTCCTGGTTCCTTTACATCTCCATACACCATCTAGAATGGTGCAGGTGTGCACACACAGCATATAAGACACCAGAGAATCAACCAATGGTGCTTCAGTCCAACACTCCCAAATTAATGCCAAAGCCTGCCAGAGTTTTTATTTGGGGCATGAGCTCTGAATTCTCTCGCTCATTCAAGTATTTACTGGGATCCCGGCTTTTTATCTGGTTCCTGATAATTCACCCGCTTCCTATCCCCCATCCCAAATGAGGGTGGCTCCGGCCTGACCAGTGCCTGTCTCCCCGTGGTACTTCCTCCTACTACTACCCGGACACCCACTGTGAGGATAAAGATCAACTTTCATACCTTTTCCTATCATTCAATGATGCTTTTCCGGAAGGGCCGAATCCCTGGAACAGGTGGGTGATAAGACACTATCCCATCCTACCTCACCTCTCTGGGAGACTCGGGAACTGTTTATCCTCAAAGGGGTCTGGATACCTAGGGGACCTTGCAGCTGCAGGCACTTTATCTCATTTAATCCTCCCCCACCTGACCGATAATGGGAGAAGGGAAATCACAGGCCCAGAGTTAAGTCGGGGAGCGAGGACTTGAACCCAGGCCTGCCTGACCCCAAAGCCCCACTCTTACCAAACTCTCTATATTCCTTGCCAACAAACCAACATTGGTTTTGGTTCTGCCAAACCATGGCCATGGGCAATCGAACCCGGCAGTTATTCCAGAGCCAAACGCACTCAGGGCTGCAGCACGAGGTCGTGGCCGGGACTCTGCACACATTCCCCGGCCCCATCCTCGTCCCAGGCCGAAAGGCCTGAGCATTCAAGACGTAACAAAGGTAAGCAAGGCACTCTGATCTCATGGAGATTCACCATCTCAGATCTGCCACCAGAGACAAAAGATTCAAAGCTACAAAGCCCAGCACAGAATAAGCACCGACAGTGTTTCCCATTTAGCACCACAGACGTTAACAGAAAAGGAAACAGCAAGAGTAACAAAATAGGCTTCTAAGCACCACTGGGACTTTCCTTTTAAGTTATGCACAATAAATACAAGAGAATTTTAATCTCCAGAGGATCCCACGGAGGGAGATTCAATGCTAAGAAAGCTGCTGCTCTTGGGATGCTAAGAAAGCTGCTGCTCTTGGGATTGGGGACGTTGGGAAGAAGAAGAAGAGAAGGAAACAGCGGCTGTGAAAAGTAAAACTGGAGATGATACCAACAATTCTAGACAAAGTATCGATACCTTCACGGAGACAGACACGCGCACACGCTCTGCTCCCCACAACAGTCCTGCGAGGCAGACAAGGCTCAGGTGAGGAAATGAGGCTCAGAGAAGGGACAGGACTCATCCACAAAGACTGGCTACAAAGTGGAGAAGTGGGGACCGTGGACTCCAGGTCCAGGGCTTGGTCACCCACTCTGGGAAGCTGCCCAGGAGGGCAAGAACCCAGGCCCAGCCCTGATCTCTGGCAAAGCTCCCAGCTCAGTGGGCCAGGAACTCAAGAGTGTTCCTGCCTTGGGAAAGTTGCTTCCTGATCCTGTAAAAACTTGCCTTGGGAGACTGCTCTTTTCAGCAAAGGTTTCTCCAGAGTCAAGAGCTTGAGTTGAAGGAGCTGTATCACTCTCAGGTGGAGGCCTAGCCACGGGCTTCTGCAGGGGTCACTGTCACCACTCAGGCGGCAGAAGCTCTGGGGCAGAGTTCCAAAAAGGGAGGAGATGAAGTACTAACACTGGAGAAATCTTAAAGTGACCAATTTTTCACGATATTTATTCAGCATAGTAATCTTCCAGAGGGGCAGAGACATGAGCTATTCCCACCCTTAGACCTGGGCAACCGGGGCTCCTGCCCCCAGCCCAGGTTTCGAGGGCCTCACTCTGGCCCTCTCCATAGGTTGAAGAGTCCAGGGAGCCTGCCCAAAGCCCATTCCCCTTCCCCCATACCCAGAGCTCCAGTTCCTAAACCTGCTCCCCCAGCTGCATGGGCCTCTTTCCTGCATCCTGACTCCCAGCGGTGAACCCCGCTGTTTGTGTGCACACGCTGAAGTCCAATGAGTGGCCACCAGGCAAGTGTTTGTGGGGCTGTGAGTGAAGCTGGGATGTCCACACATGTGTGAGGCCTGTCGTAGTAAGAGGAGTCCCAGATATCACAAATTAGAGGCAGACCTGGATGGCCTTTCAAAAATTTAAATCACATTTGCCCAGGATGTATTCATGAAAAAAAAAAAAAAGTGTGTTACCTGATTCTAGAAAAGTTTTCAATCTAATTTCTAAGTTACAGGAAATAAAGCAGTTACAGGAACAAACGAAATGACACCATAAAGAGGCAACTAGACAATTCAGAAGGTGAGGCGTTCTGCAGAACTGGTCTGGATCCTTCAACAATTAGTGTTAGGAAAAAAGAGTCTATTAATGATTAAAAGAGATATAAGATGGGCTTCCCTGGTGGGGCAGTGGTTGAGAATCCGCCTGCCAATGCAGGGGACACAGGTTCGAGCCCTGGTCCGGGAAGATCCCACATGCCGCAGAGCAACTAAGCCCGTGGGCCACAGCTACTGAGCCTGAGCTCTAGAGCCCACGAGCCACAACTACTGAGCCCACGTGCCACAACTACTGAAGTCCGCGTGCCTAGAGGCCATGCTCCGCAACAAGAGAAGCCACTGCAGTGAGAAGCCCGCGCACCACAACGAAGAGTAGCCCCCGCTCACCGCAACTAGAGAAAGCCCACGCGCAGCAACGAAGACCCAAAAGCAGTCAAAAATAAAGAAATTTATATTAAAAAAAGATATAAGAGAATTGATGCTGTGATTTCCTTCCAAACAGCACCATATGGAAAGGGGGGGAGGTGGAGGATAAAGAGTAACTTCAGGGACTTCCCTGGCGGTCCAGTGGTTAAGACTCCATGCTTCAATGCAGGGGGCATGGGTTCAATCCCTGGTCAGGGAACTAAGATCCCACATGCCACAAGGTATGGCCAATAAATAAATAAATAAATAAATAAATAAAAAGAGTGACTTTATAGTGGAGAAACCTGACAAACACTACTTCATCCAGGTGATCAAGGTTAATATCAACAGTGATAAGTCATGTTGATAGCATATGCCCTTGATATGATGTAAATGAAAATGGCCTTTTACCCTTTACCTCTGTGGTCATCCTCCCCAAAACCCATATCCCACTCTAATCATGAGAAAAATATCAGACAAACCCCAACTGAGGGAAAACCTACAAAAGACCCGACCAGTACTCCTCAAAACTGCCAAGGTCATCCAGAAAAACGGGACAGTCTAAGAAACTGGCACAGCCCAGAGGAGCCTAAGGAGACATGACAACTAAATGTAACACAGTATCTTGGATGGAATCCTGGAGCAGTAAAAGGATTATTAGGGAAAAACTAAACAAATCTGAATAAAGTATGGACCTGAGTTAGTAATAATGCATCAATATTGGTTTATTAACTGTAACAAACGTACCATACTAATGTAAGACGATAACCATGAGGAAACTAGGTGCAGCATATATGGGAACTCTGTACTATCTTTGCAATTTTTCTAAAACTGTTCTAAAATACAAGGTTTATTTTAAAAGAGAGAGATTGAGATCTAAGGAACGTAAGAACCAGATTAAGTGCATGAATCCTGGACTGGATCCTGGTTTATACAAAACAACAAAATGTCCTTTGGGGACCTATTAGAGAAGTTGGCCTAACTGGGTATTTGGTTATAATGGAATTATTAAGTTCATTCTCTATGTAGATAAGATTCACTATGTAGAGAAATGTTCTTTTTTAAAGATGCATGCTGAAAAAACAATGTTGGTTTGCCT
This sequence comes from Monodon monoceros, assembly GCF_005190385.1. NCBI lineage: Eukaryota > Metazoa > Chordata > Mammalia > Artiodactyla > Monodontidae > Monodon > Monodon monoceros. The sequence continues at coordinate 30,600,749 of NW_021703786.1, forward strand.
TCAGAATAAACTCCAGACTCTTTCCCAATGCCGAGACCTGAATCCCTGTAAACTCTGGTGCCGTGAGCTCTCTATAACCTCACTTAGTACCACTCTCTGCTTCGCTCACCACAGTGGTGCCACATCAGCGTTCCTTCTGGCTCCTCCTGCTCTAGAGTCTTTTTTTTTTTTTTTTTTTTTTT